>NC_090349.1:14440475-14767087 GCF_035084215.1 Heptranchias perlo | reverse complement strand
CTTCTAGTTTTACAGACCCCATGTCAATAGGCGGCGACCATCTTTCTTCACAATCATTGAAACTTGTTAAAACTTTGTTTTTGAAGAAATGTTGCAAGATAAATGCAGAATTAATATACCAAGGAGAGAGGAAGGCACTTAAGTGGACGGCTCTTTCAGAGGGCTGGCACAGGCGCAATGGGCAGAATGGCCTCCTTCTGCGCTGTAAAATCCTGTGATTGTGCGATCAAATCAGGATTGCTGCGAATCACTAAATAAGAAAAACAGCCAACTTGCAAATCTTATCCTACAGCCCAGATAATTATTGACTAAGCAATCATCTCCTTCAAATATTTTTCAAATTTCAGGGAGATAATAATTCTTGCATTTATTTTGCACCTTGCCACATCAAAATGTTGCAAAGTGCTTCGCTTGATGAAATACTTTTGAAATGAAGTGATTCTTGTTATGTAGGCAAATAACATGACATCTGACCATGTTCTAATCATTCTTTGCTTTGAAAGTTTTTCGTAAAAGGTATATACCACCCACGTGCCATGGCAGTACCCAAATTAGAATCAATCAGCGGGAGAACCCTGCTACACCATATATAAATATAAAACAAAATCACCCAGGTTACCCAGTAGGATCCAAATTTCACAGATATGTTAAATTCACTGCATTAGCAGTTGAGACACTATAATTGGAGAGGAGGGGTGACTGAGAGAGGGGAAATGGGACAGGACTCCAGTTCCTGGTCACAAATGAGCAACCCTTGCTGGCAGTGTGCACTTGTAGTCATCAGGAGAGGGCTGGATTGAGCTCAGCTGTGATGCTCATCATAGTCCAACAGCCTGTCGATACACACTGATCAGGTTCATCTGTGACTTAGATTAGGTACCAGAGGGTAGGCCACACCTGTGGAACAGTACTCCAGGGCAGGAGGGGAAGCAGGTGAGGGGAAAAAAGAAATATTTTGCCTAATTATCTTTAATTGAACTTGAAACATAACCATGAACCGAATATATTAGGACCACCCACTTTTGTGATATGACTCACAGTCTTTTGGCCTGCGCTATGTATCCTGCACGTCAGCAATTAATTCAACTGCAATTCGAATTCATACAGCACTTTTAATGTCGGAAAGTCTCGCAAGGCGCTTTACAGGGAGAAAAGTAAAAAGGGAGAAAGGCCATGATAGAGGTGACTGAAAGCTTGGCCGAAAAGGTGGGTTTTAAGAAAATGGAGAGAGAAGGGAAGCAGAGAGGTTTACGCAGGGGGTTCCAAAGAGAAAGGCTGAGGTACACTGGAGCAACAGAAAACACTGCAACAAAATATATATTTTACGCCAAAGTAATTGGACTCCCATACTGAGCTTCTGCCTGCAGGTAAAATTTACTGATGGATTAAGTACTTGCAGGGTTCACTCAGGAATTCCCTCAATCTTCTCTTCTTCCTACAATCTACAGGACTGTAGAACCCAGGCTTGTGCCACTGAACCACTCCTTGCTAATTTACCTCATCCCCTCTCCTACCCTTTGGTTCCCTATGATCCACTCCTTTTGCTCTTAAAGGGTTCCAGAAACATTTTTTTTGCAGTTAAAACTTTGATTCAAACTTTGACAATCATACATACAGAAATATAATTCACAGATACAATATTAGGACACATAAACTAAGAAGTTTCTTTAAGAAATTTAACCAGTTTGGAACTGAGAGCTGGACTACAATCTGCGCTGATATACCATTAACTACCCGCAAGGTGATGGTATCAATACTCCGAAGTATGAACAAGTAGGTCTATATATTGAGTCAAACATGCAAAAATCACGACACAAACTGATTTACCCTTGATTTTAACGTTCTTTTTATTCATATTTTTGGCAGTTCCTTGGTGCTTATAAAGAGGGAGGGTGTTAGCACTGACAGACAGAACATTTTTCCACTTTGATCACCAAGTATTAGTTCAAGCACTCTCGGGTCAAGAATAGCACATTTAATGCAAAGTAAAACTCCCTATACTCTTTCTCATCAATGTGCCTCATCCCCACCCCACTGCACCAGTGTGAAAGTTTCCATTTTCCTATCCTTATGAGTGAGACTGCTACTTTAGTGCAATCTCTGTTGAACTGTGGCAATGTTGCTCCATTTTAAAACTCACAAACCCATTCCAAGTACAACCCTTAAGAGACCCTTCACTCCAAAAGCCTGGGCTGAATTTGAATCCAAGTCCTTACAGTAAAACAATGTTGTTCTAACCAGCTGCATCACAAGAACAGGAGTAGGCCATTCAGCCCCTCAGGCCTGTTCCACCATTCAATTAGATCATGTCTGATCTGCACCTCAACACCATTTTCATGCCTTTGCTCCATATCACTTGATACCCTTACCTAACAAAAAATTATCTATTTCAGTCTTGAAAGCATCCACAGCCTTTTGGGGGAAGAGAGTTCCAGATTTCTACTACCCTTTGTGTGAAAAAGTGCTTCCTGATTTCCCTCCTGAATGGCCTAGTTCAAATTTAAGATTACGTCCTCTTGTTATTGATTACCACACCAGAGGAATCCTTTTAACACTTTAAACATCATATAATCCTTCTTTATTTTGTTTTAAGTGAGTAGAATGTACCATCATCTTTCTAGAGAATGCATGCAGAAAATTCTACAATTTTTATTTTCCTTCATCTTTAACCCAGTTTCAACATGAATGGAATGAGTCAACTACATCCGTCCCTGTCCCATGCACCGCCTTAGAAAAAAAATCAGGATGTGCGGGGTAGAAACATTTGGTATTCCTTTAATTGTCTTGTTGGTCCAGTTCCCTGTATTATTGATTGGAAAGGCAAGGCTTTGATTTGGGAAAGAATGCCTCAGTGGTGGACTGTTCTTTTCAGAATAAAGATGAAAACATACGTGTGCCACATCCTTTATTAGGAAACTGGCAAATACCTAGAACAATGTGAGAGTAGCTACGAACAAGTTGAGTTGGGGCAATATCTAACCTTAACCTAAGAGCGGCCCCAATCAAGTTGGAGAAAAAAGAAGCCAGATTGGTGCTGAACTGATAACATGGCCCAGAGAAAAATCTACAGCATCAACTGTTTGTAGTTACTGGTAGTTAGCGTGACAGTCAATGGTAGTCAGCGTGATAGTCAATGATAGTGAGCATGACAGTCAATGGTAGTTAGCGTGATAGTCAATGATAGTGAGCATGATAATCAATGGTAGTTAGCATGATAGTCAATGATAGTGAGCATGATAATCAATGGTAGTTAGCATGATAGTCAATGGTAGTCAGCGTGATAGTCAATGGTAGTCAGCGTGATAGTCAATGGTAGTCAGCCTGATAGTCAATGGTAGTTAGCACACTGCATTTACTTTGTCTTTGTTGAAACACTTTATTAAATAAGTCACAACTTTTTCACCAATCCCGTCTTTGAGGTCGATGTCTGTCTATACCCCTTCTTAGTGCCCATCACAGAGGGAAAGGAACCACAAGAGCTCACTATTATTTTTGTCACAATAGTGTCACCTGCAAGTGGTGTGATGACCTGCTTCAGTAACAAACACTTTGCCTACCACACTTTCATGAAGATGGTTCTCCCTTTAAAACGTTTGGCTCCTTGTACCCTCTACTAATACAATGTTGCCTAATACACTTGAAAAGTATTTCAGTTCATGGAGTGTAATGGATAGCTGGGAGCAATTCCAAAGCTGTAATTTAATAAATGCCATCATTAACAACAAAAGCAAAGCTTGCACATTTTATGAATTTCATCTAAACCCCGAACTTTGATGGCAGCCTTGGAATAACTTTGTCCTATTATATTTAAGCAGTGACTATCACTTGAAAGATATCAGTCTGGGAAACGGATGTATTTCACTCAGTGATGGCAAGAAGGACTCCAAATTCTGTTATAGCACAGGTTTGATATAAAAGTAACCTGCCTCCCAGTGTCCCAGCACATATCGTCCTAACAACATGCTTTGATCCTGAACCTCTAACGTTCCCAACTCTCATTTCCCACAACAACCACCGTGGTGGTCTATTTGACTGTAATTACCAACTGAATGCAAATGAGTGTAGAGTTATGCTGGATTTTGGGCTGTGGATTCACCTTCAGTTTGTATCTGGGACTTTTTTATTTTGAGGAAAGAAGTCTAAAGGAAGATTTAATAGATTTTTCTTAGGACTATGAAGGGGTTCAATATGCTGGAAAGAGGTATGATTCTTCTGAAATTTCCAGAACTAGCAACATGGATTCAAGATAAAGAAACCTAAAGTAAATAAACAATTAGCAGAAGGGTGATCAACAAATGGAACCCATTTCCAACATCAGTGGCCAACGAGGAACCTTTAAGGGTTTCAAATAAGAAATAAACAAATTCCTGATATCTGAATGGATTCGTGGTTATCAGTTTTTATAAGTTATAGAGAGATACTTACAGGAGAAAAAATAAATAATTGAATGGGCAGGAAGATGGGCCAATGGCCTAAATACATTACTATGTTAATATAACCCCTGTGGGCATAAAAATTTACATTTATACTTTTCGCCATCAATTTTCATAAGAATTATTGCCTGAATTAATAGGATTATGAAGGTATCAGGGTAAATAATCATTTGGTAACAATGGGCTAATTTTGCTCGGTGTTAGTTTTTCACTGTAATTCACTCAGGTAATAAAACTGAGGGAACATACGGTTTTAAAGGTGATCTTGTTAGTGGCAATGTTAATGAAAAGTAGCAGCCAATCATGATGCACAGGTGTCAGCTTGGCTCAACTGGTAGCACTCTTGTCTTTGAGTTATAAAATTGTGGGGTCAAGCCTGATTCTAGGACTTGTGTACACAGTTTGGGCTCGCACTTCAATCCAGCACCAAGGAAATGCTACATTGTTGCAAATACTATTCTTAACATTAGGTGTTAAACTGCGGCCCCACCTGCCTGCTAAGGTGGACATAAACAATCCCATGGCACTTTTTGAAGAACAGGTGGTCAGAAACGGTTAGTAGATGATTGGGCACCCGTATCATGTGAGGTATATAATGGTCAGTGGAGGATCAGGTGCCCGTTTCACTCCGGGTGTATAATGGCCGTGGAGGATCAGGTGCCCGTTTCACTCTGGGTGTATAATGGGCGGTGGAGGATCAGGTGCCCGTTTCACTCCGGGTGTATAACGGGCCGTGGAGGATCAGGTGCCCGTTTCACTCCGGGTGTATAACGGGCGGTGGAGGATCAGGTGCCCGTTTCACTCTGGGTGTATAATGGGCGGTGGAGGATCAGGTGCCCGTTTCACTCTGGGTGTATAATGGGCGGTGGAGGATCAGGTGCCCGTTTCACTCTGGGTGTATAATGGGCGGTGGAGGATCAGGTGCCCGTTTCACTCTGGGTGTATAATGGGCGGTGGAGGATCAGGTGCCCGTTTCACTCCGGGTGTATAACGGGCGGTGGAGGATCAGGTGCCCGTTTCACTCTGGGTGTATAATGGGCGGTGGAGGATCAGGTGCCCGTTTCACTGAGTGTATAATGGGCGGTGGAGGATCAGGTGCCCGTTTCACTCTGGGTGTATAATGGGCGGTGGAGGATCAGGTGCCCGTTTCACTCTGAGTGTATAACGGGCGGTGGAGGATCAGGTGCCCGTTTCACTCCGGGTGTATAATGGGCGGTGGAGGATCAGGTGCCCGTTTCACTCTGGGTGTATAATGGGCGGTGGAGGATCAGGTGCCCGTTTCACTCTGAGTGTATAACGGGCGGTGGAGGATCAGGTGCCCGTTTCACTCCGGGTGTATAATGGGCGGTGGAGGATCAGGTGCCCATTTCACTCCGGGTGTATAACGGGCGGTGAAGGATCAGGTGCCCGTTTCACTCTGGGTGTATAATGGGCGGTGGAGGATCAGGTGCCCATTTCACTCCGGGTGTATAACGGGCGGTGGAGGATCAGGTGCCCGTTTCACTCTGGGTGTATAACGGGCGGTGGAGGATCAGGTGCCCGTTTCACTCCGGGTGTATAATGGGCGGTGGAGGATCAGGTGCCCGTTTCACTCCGGGTGTATAACGGGCGGTGGAGGATCAGGTGCCCGTTTCACTCCGGGTGTATAATGGGCGGTGGAGGATCAGGTGCCCGTTTCACTCCGGGTGTATAACGGGCGGTGGAGGATCAGGTGCCTGTTTAACTCCGGGTGTATAACGGGCGGTGGAGGATCAGGTGCCCGTTTCACTCCGGGTGTATAACGGGCGGTGGAGGATCAGGTGCCTGTTTCACTCCGGGTGTATAACGGGCGGTGGAGGATCAGGTGCCCGTTTCACTCTGAGTGTATAACGGGCGGAGAAGGATCAGGTGCCCGTTTCACTCCGGGTGTATAATGGGCGGTGGAGGATCAGGTGCCCGTTTCACTCCGAGTGTATAATGGGCGGTGGAGGATCAGGTGCCCGTTTCACTCCGAGTGTATAACGGGCGGTGGAGGATCAGGTGCCCGTTTCACTCCGGGTGTATAACGGGCGGTGGAGGATCAGGTGCCCGTTTCACTCCGAGTGTATAACGGGCGGCCAATCCACTCCCACCCCTTTTTCTGTCACTATCAAAAGTTAATATCAGTCCTGGCGAGTTCTTCTGGTGTGTGACAAAAATTCCTCCCTCAACCGACTTCAAAGAAAAACAGTTCAAAGGGTCATTCATCTCATCTGCTGTTTGAGAGGTCTTGCAGTTTGTAAATTGGCAGTTACCTTTAGATATTGGCAGTTTCACTATTCTCATTTTTGTGTCTGATAAAAAGTGTCCAAACTGAAAATTGTTTGAAGAGGAAATAATTTTGTGTATCTTACCATTTACAGATTACCTCTGCATTAAGCCAGAGACATCTCATCATATTATTTATCCAATACACAAATCTGATATTAATTCTATTTTTTCAATTAATATTACAGCAGATCTTAATTAAATGTCCTTATAGCTAAAGGAATACTGGCGATAACAAGGTCAAACTGTTTACTTTCACTTCACTGGAATAAGATAATAATCCATGATCATCAAACAGATTGGAGAGAAACAAGAATAACGTTGTAACTAAAGACTGAACAACAAAACAGTTCTCTGGTGTCATTATTCAGTGATCTTTGTAGGAGAGTTAAGAACATGAACCTGTTCCTGACCTCCTCTGGTCCTGGGCTGGTGGAATTTGCAGGAAACTAATAAGAATGTTCCTTTAGGCAGTAGTGACATTTCAGTAAGTGGTCTCAACACTCCCTCCTGAATCTTGCCGCAGGAGTGAATTTTCAGGCTACATCACGATCTAACAGATGTCCATGTCAGAATGTTATCTGGAAACTAAATGTGTGTTATATAGGGAGTAACAGATGGCTGGGGGTGTTTTCAAAGGCTTTAAAAATGGTACCTGAATGCGGAGAGTATGTTACAACCTTGAATATGCCCCTAAATCTTGTTTATTACTGTAGACTTGGCTCTGATGCTAGTACTCTAGTTTTAGTTCAGAATATTGTGCGTTTGAGCTCCATACCCAGGGTTTCAGTTCATAATCTAGGCTGACGTCCAATGCAGTACTGAGGGAGTTCTGCATTGCAAGAGTTGGCATCCTTTGAATGAGATATTAAACTGGGCACAGTTTGCCTTTTGAAATGAACGCTAAAGATCCCATGGGACCTCTCCAGGTGTCCTGGCCAACATTCCTCTCTCAATCAACATCAATGGTCAAACTTCTCACTGTTGCTTGTGAGATGTGCTGCCAAAGAATGGCTGGCACAATTGCCTGTGTAACAGTTGCTTTCAGACATTGGTTATAGGGATAAGGCACTATCACTATACACATACAAGTACTACTGTAGACAGATAATAGCCTTATGTAAAATTGAAGCTCATATCGCACAATAGTGTGGCCAATGTTCCCTTGTTGTGTGACTTTATATGCAATGACAGGAAGTAAAAATATTTAACAAGATTATTATGCCACTTAACCAGAGTTTCAATAGGGTCACTGATAGGAAGAGAGGGTTAAATGAAAAACAACACATTCCTTCTTATTCATATGTGTGGTATGTAGGAAATAATGGCTACCTGATAACGATTATAAGGCACTAGTCTAATTGAAGGGTACACTGACATTACACATTTCACGAGCAAAGCTTGAGCAGTTTATAATCATGATCTGAAGCCACAAGATTAGATTACTGCCTTGAAATCACTCCAGGTGTCTGTTGGTTTTCTCTCTCTCTGTTTGATGAAGTGCTTTTACTCAGCATTGAGGTTGTCAGAATGGAAACCAATTGCAGTTATATTTGATGTCACTGAAGCATGATAACGTTCATATCAAAGGATATTCTAGGGATATGGAATCGCTGGCAAGACTGGCATTTATTGCCCATCCCTAGTTGCCCTGAGATGGCGGTGGGCCTTCTTCTAGAACTGCTGATAGCAATTTGATACAAGTGAGTGGCTTGCTAGGCCATTTCAGAGGGCAGTTAAGAGTCAACCCCATTGGCGTGGGACTGGAGTCACATATAAACCAGGCCGGGTAAGGACGGCAGGTTTTATTCCCTAAAGGACATTTATGAACCATTTGGATTTTTAACAACAATCCGACAGCTTCATGGTCATTTTACTGATACCAGCTTTTTATATCCAGATTTTTTTTTAAAAAGCTGAATCCAAATTCTCAAACTGCCATGGTGGGATTTGAACTCACTTTCCCTGGGTTAATCAGTTTAGGTCTCTGGATTACTGGCCCAGTAACTTAACCACTAAACTACCCTACCCTGATCAATGATTGTGACACTGTCACTTTAAGAAATAATTCGCATTCAAGTATGAAGAAATGCTATCATTGGTAAACAAAGATATTTATTTATGTATCAGATAGAACCTTCCAAAGTTTAATCAACAGTTATTTTCTTCTTTTTCATGCCTTAAGCGAATTGTTCCAACATATAAAGTTGGTACTTTACAGACTGAGTCCCTTTTGTTGACTTACATATCTAAAATACATCTGCAATGTAACAATCAACTCTGTATAGCAGCAGCCGATACTGTGTAAGGTCCCAGGACATTTCTCCCCTCCCTTTCTCCAAGGCCGTGAATCTTGCTGGCATGTTTTTACAGACGCCAGTTCCGTTTGGGTGCCTCACCCAAATGCTCATTCTTCCTGCGCGCGCCTGGAAAGTGAGTTTCGATCGGGGCTATTTGACCGCGGGAGGCATCGCCACAGCGCTGGATCCTTTCCAACCGACATCCACATATCTGTACCGTGCAGCCAGGATCGCCAGATCGTGCTCTAGATCAGGAATTCGTGGTTGATTTCCATCGCCCCCACCCCCAGGAACATTGAGGCTATCTGTAGTGACTTGAGGTCAGCGCAGATGGAATCTGGGATCTTCCTGGTTCAGCACCGCCCTGAACAGTGCATCTACCCACTGAGACAAGGGGGGCGTGGAGATGGCCTTTTAATTTTTATTTCTTAAAGACCAAAGTCCTGTGTCATAGAATTGTACAGCACTGAGTGAGGCCATTCGGCCCATCGTGCCTGTGCCGGCTCTTTGAAAGGACTATCCAATTGGTCCCACCCTGCTCTTTCCTCCACAGCCCTGCAAATTTTTCCTTTTCAAGTATATAACCAATGTACATGAAAGATTTACTCAAAAGACCTAGCGTGGGGAGAAGGACATGTTTTTTGTATTTCTGGAGTGTATTTAAAGGGCTTGGAGATACCGAGGCTTTGAGATCCAGCCTTCCTATAATGAACAGACTATGCAACAGACTGTGGTTAGAAAGCACCGCGTCAGGGAGCAGATTTGAGCCTGAAGTTTGGGGTGATGAGTACCATACATACGTCGGTCCACAGATGGTGGTATTCAGCGGCTGACAGCCTGTTAAGATCTATGGAACGCGTTTTTCTTAATCAAGTGCAAAGCGGCACAATTGGCGGAAAAATAAACCAGTTTTTCTTAATGAGACCGAGGCTTGGGGCTCCAGATTTTACTTTTGAAAAGTGCGAGGGGCTTTAATTAGGAGAAGAAAAGAATTGTATTGTCTGGGTCTTATTAAACTCTCGCACGCACCATTTCAGAAGAATGTCCTTAAACGGTCCCTTTACGCTTTGAAAACCAAAAAAGCTACTCAAAGATGTTTAACTCGAGCATAAACTGATAGTTTCCCAGCACTGCAGAGAAAATAAATAGAATACTAGCGGCAGACACTAAAGTCTCATTTACTTGGAATGAGGTTCGATCAGAATCGCCTCATTAGCTCAGTAAAAGGCACCCTGTGATATTTATTATTATTACATATTTAGGCCTTTTTTTAGCTAATTGGACCAATGATTATGAGGAAACATCAGGCGATCCGAACGGGTTCGTGGTAAAACTTACTGATTTCTCTATTACAGCGGAATGCTGACAGGTTATGGATCCGGACGGACCATATTTACCTATATATGGGAAATATTGTCAGTAGCCAGCATATGTCAGCATTGCCCGGTATATAGCCCCGTCTGTGTCTAACCATGTGTAACTCTATGTTCACCTAGTCACTTACTGTATAGATACTTATCGATTGCTCACTCCATCTACATAACTATCTACTTCACCTATCTAGACATTTAGCTACCTCTTTATCAACCGATATATTTAACTATTTATATAACTCTCTATTTATCTATCTACATATTTAACTATTTATCTATAAATTTAATTACAAGCTACTTTAGCTACATATTTTTCTACCTATTTAACTATTTATCCATTTAGCTATCTATCGATAGATACAACTATTTATATATCCACCTATGTATCTATATATTTGCATATTTATCCATCTATACATTATCTATATATTTAACTATTTATCTATATATTTACCTATGGTATGTACATAAATAGATACCATAAATCACAGAAGATCGACTGTTTCATCAAAGTTGAAAGTGTAAAAGGAAACTACCCTGTAATGCTGAACTGACACTGATCGATTCCGAGCGCTCGCCTCTCCCTCTCCAGGTTTGTACAGTATACACTTGGTGCGTCTTTCCATATAAAAACTACTGTCTGTCGAAGGGGAAATGGGAGCTGAGCTGGGACCGGTGTTGTCTGTTCTGAGCCCCACGGATCAGTCAGATCAGACACATAAACTCCCCCACCTTAAGAAATTCTCTGCTCGCGAAAAGTGCAGACACGGCAGCGAAAAGACTCACCGGTGTTCAACTCTGCCCATCCGAGGGTGACTATACATCCGAATCCCATGTAAAGGACGAGCGCCTCTGCCCAGTAACCCATCGCTGAGGCGGCAGACCAAGTGAGAGAGAGAGAGAGCGGCGGTGCAAGGGGAAGAGGTGTCGGGGGCAGGTGGCAAATTGGCAACTCCAAAGCTGGAAAGTCAGGTTGGCTGGTTAGTGCCACCTCCCAGTCCTCTGATCTCTAACTACAGCCGTACATAAAAAGAGCCCGAGGAGTGGGAGGGAGGGAAAGGGGGAGAGAGAGAGAGAGAGAGCAAGCTAGAGGGATCCTATTACTGGGAGCATGTGACAGGAAGCCTGAGTTTAAACCTGCTTGAAATAGAGTATCAGCCACAAGCACCACCAAGCTGTGGGCTCTGTCTGCACCTGCCAGGGATAGCCAGCGAGCTGCTTCCCAACTCAGGGCTTATTTGCAATTATTTTCCTTGTAATGTGTTTTCCCCTAGTTTCCTCACTTGGGAAAAAAAACAGACGAATTGCAGTAAAATTACTGAACTCAAAACAATTATTGACACGCCCTACCCGCCCTAATAAAAAGTAACACAGTAACCGGGGCGGTTTGAAAGAAAGAACTTGCATCTATCTAGAGCCTTTCACGCCTTCAGGACATCCCAAAGTACTTTACAGCCAATGAAGTACCCTTTTGAAGAGTAGTCACTGTTGTAATGTAGGAAACACAGCACCCAATTTGCACACAGCAATGAAATAAATAACCAGATCATCTGTTTTAGGGATGTTGGTTGAGGGGTAAATATTGACCAGGACACTGAGGAGAACTTCCCTGGTCTTCTTCGAAATAGTGCCACATGATCTTTTATGTCCACCTGAGAGGGCAGACGGGGCCTCAGTTTAATGTCTCATCTGAAAGGCGGCACCTCCGACACTACAGCAGTCTCTCAGCATTGCACTGGAGTGTCAGCCTGGATTATGAGCTCAATTCTCTGGAGTGGGGCTTGAACCCATGACCTTCTGACTCCATGGCAAGAGTGCTACCCACTGAGTCACGGCTGAGAATGCAAAACAAAAGTAACAAAGTAACCAGGGCGATTTGTAGTGTATAATGTAGTTAATGTCACATTTCAAGGCCTTTTGCACATCTCCCTCCCGTCGGTGCTGGCCACACAGGGAAAGGGGCAGGAGGCCTTGTGGGCGAGTGCTCTGTGCTTAAACTGACCCCGCGGGGGAGGATCTGTCAGGAGCTGGTTTGAATCAGTGCCTGAAATGGTGAATTACTGTGAAATTGTAACTCCATTATTTAAGAAAGGTGAGAGAGAGAGAGAGAAACCAGAAGGTTATAGAGCAGTTAGTCTAACATCTGTTGTGGAGAAGTTACTGGAATCTGTAATTAAGGACAGAGTGACTGAGCACTTAGAGAAAGTTGAACTGATTGGACAGAGCCAACTTAGATTTGTAAAGTGCAGGTCAAGTCTAACGAACCCAATTGAATTTTTTGAGGAAGTAACTAAAGTAGTAGACAGGGAAATGTCTGGATGTAGTTTATATGGACTTCCAGAAGGCATTCGATAAGGTTCCACATTAGAGATTGTTAGCTAAAATTAAAGCTCGTGGAATTGAAGGCAAATTATTGACCTGGTTAGGAAATTGGTTAGGTGGTAGAAGACAGAGAGTAGGGATAATGGGTATGTCCTCAAATTGAAAGGAGGTGACTAGTGGTGTCCCACAAGGTGAAAAGCCAGGAACAGTGGAGGTCCAAAGAGATATAGGGGTTCATGTATACAGATCACTAAATGTAGTAGTCAGATACAAAAAATAATCAAAAAGTCTAATGGAATGTTAGCCTTTATATCTATAGGGCTAGAATATAAAGGGGAGGAAGTTTTGCTACAGCTATGAAAAGCCCTGATTAGACCACATCTGGAGTACTGTGTACAGTTCTGGGCACCGCACCTTAGAAAGGAAATACTGGCCTTAGAAGGAGTGCAGCACAGATTCACCAGAGGAGAGATTACACAAACTAGGCTTGTATTCCTAGGAATATAGAAGATTACGGGGTGATTTGATTGAGGTTTTTAGAATTTTGAAAGGAATTGATAGGGTAGATAGAGAGAAACTTTTTCTGCTTGTGGGAGAGTCTAGGACAAGGGGACATAACCTTAAAATCAGAGCCAGGCCATTCAGGAGGAAACATTTCTTCACACAAAGGATCGTAGAAGTGTGGAATCTCTCCCACAAAAAGCAATCAATGCTAGCTCAATTAATAATTTCAAATCTGAGATTGACAGATTTTTGCTAGCCAAGGGTATTAAGGGATATGGAGCCAAGGCGAGTAAATAGAGTTAGGATACAGGTCAGCCATAATCTCACTGAATGTTGGAACAGGCTCGAAGGGCTAAATGGCCCACTCCTGTTCCTATGTTCTTCAGGTACTCGCACTTCTTCACAAACTTTGTTAAACGGCCTTTGCCTCACTTTCACAGTATGTTCCTCATCATCCTGCAACAACTGTGGTTATATTATTGATACCTTGTTTTTTTTCAAACTATCGTTAGAAATCTTTACTTCATTTTCCAACAAAACCAGCATCAACTCCCTTTCATTTTGTACAGGGTGGTTTCTCCAGAATCTCCCAGCTGCAGATGTGAAATTGGGGAAAGTTTATTTTATTACACCCTACATCACAAATATTCAAACACTATTGTGCTTCTAATGTGTTTAGTGTATTGTCTTGGTTTCCACAACTGAAAATCAAGAGGATTTTGGTCTGGTATTTGCTTAATCTGTTTTTTATACTTTTCAAATCAGATTGATGAACACAGTATTATATTTTGATGGTACCTGAAGTTTAAGACTATACGGGAGGTTTTCTTTGCTTCTCCTATTCACTATAATGGGCAGTGAGTGTAGAGATTAGTGGATTTCCCATGGCATTGCTCACAGGAAGTCGGAGCAAGAGTTTTTGTTTTATGGTTTCCGTTGTCTTCATATTGCTGCTTCTCTCTGTATGTCTGTGTCATGTTCTGCTTTTCTCTCTTTTTCGCTTCTGTCTGCTTTTCTCTCTGTCCTCTTTCGATGTTTCCTCCTCTCTGAGTCATGTGCTGCTTCTTTCTTTTTCTTTACTTTCTGTTATGGCTGAGGATGACATGACCGGGAAGAGTCCAACCGAGGACCAGGTGCCAAGGCAAAATTTGGGCATTGGTTGGGCAGGAAAGAGAGCAGGCAGCAGCCATATGACGTATGTGTAAGATGGAGGGTGTGGGGTACCAGTTAGGAGAGGGTCGCAGACAGGGCTGATCACGGGCGGGGACAGGGTGGTTTGCATACGGGGACAGGGCGGTTCGCGTACGGGGACAGGGTGGTTCATGGGGGGGACAGGGTGGGGACAGGGTGGTTCGCATACAGGGACAGAGCGGTTCGCGGGGGAGGACAGGGCGGTTCGTGGGGGGGCCAGGGCGGATCGTGGGGGGGCCAGGGTGGTTCGCGGGGGGCGACAGGGTGGTTCGTGAATGAGGACAGGTTGGTTTGCAGACAAGGACAGGGCTGTTCGCGGGCAGGGACAGGGCGGTTCGCGGGGGGACAGGGCGGTTCGCGGGGGGACAGGGCTGTTCGCGGGGGGGACAGGGCGGTTCGCGGGGGGACAGGGCGGTTTGCGGGGGGGGGACGACAGGGCGATTCACGAACGAGGACAGAGCATTTCGCAGACAGGGACAGGGCTGTTCGCGGGTGGGGACAGGGCGATTCGCGGGCGGGGTCAGGGCTGTTCACGGGCGTGGACGGAGCAGTTCGTGGTTGGGGACAGGGCGGGGACAGGGCGATTCATGGGAGGAGACAGTGCGGGGCAGGGAGGGGTCAGAGCAGCTCGTGAGTGGGGACAGGGTGATTCATGGGCGGAGACAGTGCGGGGCAGGGAGGGGTCAGAGCTGTTCGTGGGCGGGGACAGGGCGGTTCATGGGCGGAGACAGTGCGGGGCAGGGAGGGGTCAGAGCAGTTCGTGGGCGGGGACAGGGCGGTTCACGGGTGGGGACAGGGCGGTTGGCGGACGGGGACAGGGCGGTTCATGGGCGGGATAGGGTGGTTCGCGGGGGGGACAGGGTGGTTCGCGAACGAGGACAGGGACAGGGCGGTTCACGGGTGGGGACAGGGTGATTCGCGGGCGGGGACAGGGCTGTTCACGGGCGTGGACGGAGCAGTTCGTGGGTGGGGACAGGGCGATTCATGGGCGGAGACAGTGCGGGGCAGGGAGGGGTCAGAGCAGTTCTTGGGCGGGGACAGGGCGATTCATGGGCGGAGACAGTGCGGGGCAGGGAGGGGTCAGAGCAGTTCTTGGGCGGGGACAGGGCGATTCATGGGCGGAGACAGTGCGGGGCAGGGAGGGGTCAGAGTAGTTCTTGGGCGGGGACAGGGCGGAGACAGGGCAGTACATGGGCGGAGACAGTGCGGGGCAGGGTGGGGTCAGAGCAGTTCGTGGGCGGGGACAGGGCGGTTCATGGGCGGGGCACAGCGGTTCACAGGTGGATCGCAGGCAAATCGCGGGCGGATTGTGGCTGGGGACAGGGCAGATCACGACTGGGGCAGGAGGCCGGTCAGGATTGTAGCTTTGCTGAGCAGTGGTGGTCATAAGACAACTGTCGAGCCACATATGGCAGGAGGCAGATGCAGGCAGGGTCACAAGCCGGCTTTTGGATGTTGGATACGGGGAGGACGTGGCCAGGGCTGCAGCAGGTTTCAGTTCATTGGTAAAGGGAGGGATCTGATCAGGGCGCAGGGTGGCAGCAGATATCAGCATGAAGAGAATTGATTTCTAACTAGCAACTCCTGCTCCTATGTTCCTAGGATGCTCAAAGATTCTTACTTGCAAGTAAAAAAAATACAATTTGTGCAGCCGTATTGGATCACAAAAATCAAGGCGGACAGAGAAATGGGATATCTGTATGTAGTGGGATACCTGTCATTGCCCTGGACAGACCACAGCTGCTGAGTTTTAACATGAAAACCACCAGGGTCCTTTCCATCAATACATTTTCAGTGAAGATCTCATAATGAAAGCCAGTCACGGTTTCACTTGATGTAAAATCTCTACGGACCTAATCTGTCTACTGACCACTGCTTCGAAGTGATGTTACTGAACAGACGTGGCCTTGACTCCTTACTAATTATTATTTTGCAAGCAAGGAGTTTATGATGACATTAAAACCATTCGTACACTACAGAGATTTGCTTACGGCAAAGATCTGGTGCATTTAATTTTAATGGAAGCAAAATTGCGTGGGGTGCACTGACTTCTGCGTCTGAATCCCCGACATGTACTCCCAGTGCGTGAAGCTCAGCAACAGGAGATCTAGTTTGTAAAATCTACCTTTATCTGATTTTTTTTTTATTCGTTCATGGGATGTGGGTGTCGCTGACGAGGCCAGCATTTATTGCCCATCCCTAATTGCCCTTGAGATGGTGGTGATAAGGCAACAAAGTCTGGGCTTCAGCAACATTGTTAGTCGGACATCAAGTTTAGCCTCACGTCGTGATGCATGTTTGATTTCTTCGCCAGGAGTTCCTCATCTCATCCTCACTGCTACTGGGAGAAAAGTGTCCATGGGCCTCCTCACAATTTGCAGGGCGAGAACTAGATCTGCTCTTGCCCGCCTCCTAGTGGCTTCATCAGAGCAATGCTGGAGGGGCCTGGGAACAAGTAACCCACCTTCTTCGCCACAGTTGGTGCATGTGGAGAAAGATAGAGTGGGCTCATAAGCTGTATAAGCCAAAGAAAAAAATGTTTAAAAAGAAAACAGAGCCCTGAATTTCATCGATGTCGTCAGCACTTAAGCCGTTATTGCGCTAAAAAAAGTCGAGGAAATTCGTGTTTAGTGAACTTCGTCGCTTGTGCGCCGTTAATGGGCTGGACGCGAGTTTCCTCGAAGCTCTTGGCAGCTTTGACGATCCCCTGCCCAAGACCCACGGAGCCCATTTGCAGTCGGAGTGCCACTCACCTGGTAGGGCCGTGCCCAGGAAATTGCTGCTATTACACCACCACTGCACTCTGGGAGAGTTAGACCCATACAAACCAGGCACAGCTGCTCCCTCAGCCACCGCACTCATGCGGAAATGAAGAGTTTGAGAACTCTGAAGAGTCGCCAGACTTAGCTTGCTGATTTCTGGCTTCGCAGGTGTTTTTTTTCCAACCCATTTTGTCACAGTCCTGTTCACTGAGACATGCAATGACCCCCCTGCCCCTCCCAACACCCACCACCACAGTGCTACAGTCTCACCTCACCCGTACATGTTCCGCCCCCACCGCCACCCTCCTACCCTGTCCCACATCAATGAAATATGAATAATACCCAGCGCACTGTCCAATAGCAGAATATACCACAAATACAACACTCTAATGCCATTTTTTTTGGTCTTGTTTCAAATTAATAATTCAGGAACGGAATTTAATAATTTGATAGTAATTCCGCTGGCAGCTCTTCTATACAGCCTCCAAACTGATTCTGACATCAACCTTGGAGATGAAAGAAAAATATTGATGAGCGAGAAACTTGGAGAATGATTCTGTTTGTGACCCAAGTGAGAATAAGTGTTTGAAGAACTATCAATGGAGAAGGTTAAATACCATTATTCCAAAAAGCAGATAATAACCAGTGGAAGCATTATCTATATTTGTACAGATGTAATGTGTATGACAGAGACCAGACTATGGACTAATACCATGTACAGTTTCCTAATGATTGTTATTATGGACTACTGATATGCACTGTATACTATGGACTGGTACTATTGATCAATAATATGTATTGTATGATATGGACTGGTACTACAGATGAGTACCATGCACTGTATAATGTTGACTGATACTATAGACCAGTCCTATTCACTATATACTATGGCCTAGTACTATACAGTAGTACTCTGCACTGGAAACTATAGACTGGTTACTCTGGACTGACACTGTGGAGTGATACTATGGACCGGTATTATGATTGTTACTCTGGACCAGAACTATGAATGTTACTGTACACTGTTACTACAAACTCTCACCGTGGACATGTACTAAGGAGCAGTGGTAAGGACTATTTCGAAGGACTGTTACTATGGTCTGTTATTAAGGAGTAGCACTATAGGCTGGTATTATTTCCTTAGTGTTCTTTCTGTACCAGTAGTTATACAGTCCACTGAAACAAGAACTTTAAAAAAAATGTTCCTCCCTTGCTGTGTTCAAGGTGTTGATTATGGTGGGGTTTGTTTCCAGGAACACCAGCGGCCCTCCACCACCTGCTCCGAGTGACCATTCCTCGTGTGTGAGTCTGAACGGCGGGGGGCGGGGTATTTACCGAGTACTCACAGGCAGTAGGAAACCCTGCCCACCAGCAGCACCAGTCATGAAATCACAGATGGAAAATTGCAGGCTGCACACCCGCACTTTTTTGATATGCGCCAACGGTGGGCGAGGTTCTCCGCTGCCAGCGTGGACTCAGTAAACCATCTACTGTGCATATCGACAATATTTATCCATGTGAGTGAGGGAGGGGCTCAGAGCTGAGCCCAATCGCTACCCAACATACATTTTCGATGGGAAGGGAAGAGAGGTCACTGGTTGGCAATCAGCAGCGGGAACCCTACCCTTGCTAATTTTGTTTTTCCTTCCTGAGCCGGGGACACTGAAGACAATAAGTAGTGTCCCTGCCATCATCCTAGCTGAGATAAGCTAACTCATTGACTTGAATCATTCCGGTGGCCCTCGTGGCCTGAATGGTACAGCAAGGACCACTGGGCCTCTAACTGCTAATCTATCGGGAGAACCAAACAATGCCATCGTACTTTAGCTTGTCTTCTTAATTGAGAACCCAAAGTTCAAAGGCCAAGGCTGACCGTATAGGGCATCACCAAGGCTGTAAGGAGTAAAAGAGCAGACAAGGTAAATCAGGAAGTAGTGATTAAGTGACGCCAAGCTTGAGTTTTAAAAGCCTGTTGATTGTAGGAGGAAGACAGTTTGGAGATCCTAGGAAAGAATGAGTTAGAGTAGGAGATGGTGCAAGAAATCCTGGTTTCAAAACAATGAGGTTTGGGGGGAGGAGAAAGATTGTGTAGTATGGTATATTCGGAGCTTAGATGGAACAAGAGAGGGAAGTTCAGAGGAGCAGTGACCAGTATTGTTAAATTAGAAATAGACTAGAAAGGTTGTGATGGAGAAAGTGGTTGGAGGCTAAAGGTGAGAGAGGAATGACCTATCAGACAAGTGTTCTCTTGTATCCTCCCCAGGAGGATGGCACAGGTGCTGGAAAAGCCTCTTCAAAGATGGGTTAGATTTAGGATTTATAGAGTAACTTGTCATGGAGATGGAAACTTTAACTATCTCAGGGCTATTAATTGTATATTAAAATCCCTGGGTGGCTCACCGTATTCTATTCCAAAATGCATCAAAAACTCCTATGTCAACCTGTCTAAACAGGAAAATGCATTGTAACTATGTCCACATGTACGTGCTGTACCCATTACACCAGTAGGTGGTGTTGTGATAGGCCATTACAATAGTCACATAACGTTAGGTCCAAAAGTCAGAGAACCCATTATATACGAGGCACCTTGCATTTTGAAATAGATGCCACTGGGTAACATTCAAGCGTTGCATGAAATTCAGGAGATGCACATTTAGGAGAAATGTTATGAGGTAAATTAACTTTCACAAATCATGTAATTATTAATGTTGGTTGTCTGTCTGCAACCCATTGGTCTGTGGAATCAAGGGGCTCCAAGAATAGTCCCTCAACAAGGGCGAGAGACCTGTCCCACAATAAGATTCAGAGAGCTTAAGTCAACGTTGTTCAACTTCCACCCATTCTGAAATCCTGCAACCTCTGACAACAATGCAGATATTGATTTACCAGCAGTCCTCCTCCTGAACCAAGAGTGACTGATGACATGCTGCAGCCTCAACTACAGAATCCACCCCCCCGTGGAGACAATTTTTCATGCCAAGGTGGCCCACACCCCTTCCCTTCCCCCATATCCAGAGTTTGCTATCAGTACCAACCATCACTCATTTTCCCCATGATCAGAGCATTTGGCAGCCTGCCCCCACTCAGCGTGAGCGAAAGATCCCTTCCCCCACTGGGTGAGTCTGACAGCCCAACTGACCCTATCCTTTCTATTTCCCCATGCTCCTACCCCCTTCCCATCCCCATCCCCTGTCCCCATTCCCAGTCTCTTTCCACATCCCCATCCCTATTTTTCAGATTTCTTCCCCATCCTTTTCCCCCATTTCTTCAATACTATCTCTCCCTCTCCCCTCTTCTACCTCACCACCTCTTTTATTTTCCTCTTCTTCTCTGCCCCTCTTTCCTTAGGTGTCAGCTGCAGCTCAGTGGCAGCATTCTTGCCTCTGAGTCAGAAGGTTGTGGGTTAAAGTCCCACTGTAGAGATGTAAATGCAACAACTAGGCTGACACTCCAGTGCAGTACTGACGGAGTGCTGCACTGTTGGAGGTGGTGTCTTTTGGATGAGATGTTAAACTGAAGCTTCATCTGTCCTGCCAAGTGGACGTAAAAGATCCCATGTCACTATTTTGAAGAAAAGCAGGGGAGTTCTCCCTGGTGTCCTGGCCAATATTTATCCCTCAACCAACATCACTAAAACAGATTTTTTTTGGTCATTATCTCATTGCTATTTGTGGGACCTTGCTGTTTGTGGGACATTGCTATTTGTGGGACATTACTGTTTGTGGGACATTACTGTTTGTGGGACATTGCTATTTGTGGGACATTGCTATTTGTGGGACATTACTGTTTGTGGGACATTGCTGTTTGTGGGACATTACTGTTTGTGGGACCTTGCTGTTTGTGGGACATTACTGTTTGTGGGACATTACTGTTTGTGGGACATTGCTATTTGTGGGACATTGCTATTTGTGGGACATTACTGTTTGTGGGACATTGCTGTTTGTGGGACATTGCTGTTTGTGGGACATTACTGTTTGTGGGACATTGCTGTTTGTGGGACATTGCTGTTTGTGGGACATTGGTGTGTGCAAATTGACTGCCGCCTTCCTACAACAGTGACTACACTTCAAAAGTACTTTATTGGTTGTAAAGCACTTTGGGATGTCTTGAGGTTGTGAAAGGTGCTATATAAATGCAAATCTTTCATTCCTTCCCTCCCTCCCCTCTCTCCTTGCCCTTCCCATCCCATCCATCTCCTTTCCCCTTCCCTCTCCGACTTCCCCTTTGGTCCAATTATGCCTGTGCCCTTAACCCTGCTAGACCTGAATACTGCGCTTGGTTTTGACCCTGCATGTGTAATGGCATGGGAAATTGACTAGTATAATAAATACAATCGTCCTTTTGCCAGCACCATAACTAATCACAGCATTGGTAATTGATTTCTGATGGTTTTTAGTTATTTTGCATTGAGGCATTTCCATAAATAACAATATTTAAAGTGGTAACAAGTCACAGAACTCAAGACATTACACTAGCTCTGTAGCAAATGGGTAAAATATGTTACTGGTTTCCCTCAATCGCTTTGAACTGAATTCTCTTCTACCACCACTACTACGGCGACTAAATTCCTGTCTGTCAGCTCGGCAGCGACAATGGGACCGAATGAATTCCCTCCACTGTTTTCGCTTCTGAACTAGCCTGGCCGCTTCAGTCATCTGTATGCCTTTTAATGACAAGTCACTCTTGACATTGTCCATCCAATGCTTCCTTGGTCTTCCTCGGCTTCTTGTTCCATGTACCTCCGTGTGCAGGGCTATGAAAGGGATTCCAGCATTCTTGAAATGTGCCCAAACCATCACAATTGTCTTTCTTTGATCTTCTTGTCGAAACCATGTTGTTATTATATCATTCTTGAATTCCCGACTAAGTGGAAGTTTTTCTGACTCCCACATATGAAGTTTATAAGGAATGGATTTATGATGTTGTTGAACATGACACACATGAGGAAATATTCCTCCCAATAGGATTTTCAAGATGGTGGCTAGTCACCTCCAGAGACAGTTGAGTAACAGCTCACGTGACCTGATGAGGAGTATTATAGGGGTCTCCCCATCACAACAACCCCATTCTGATTATTGTTACAATCATGAATGGTTTGAAGCAGTTTTGTTTTTAAATGAGAACTCTATGTGAAACCACCATATTGCAAGACACTACTAAGGGTGAAGAGATAAGATAAATGTGATGCCATGCTTGGGTTTTAAAAGCCTATACAAAATGAATGATCATTATGTTGTCGACAGTATCAAGGTTATCGCAGGAAGTCATCATCATTTAGAAAGAACAGCAGCATTCCAAGTATTTGCCCATAGTGCCTGCTGATCTCTTACTTTATTTGGAGCAGTCATTTAATCTAAAACCTCTCAGGGCAATGGAATCTTTATAAATAATACAGCACAAACCCATTATAGTTATATGTAAATGCTTTACTCTATATTTGACAAATAAGAAAGTCATCATAAAGTTATTAATGTTTAATTATATGGCAGTCACGAAGCAACAACACAATGCTGCTTCATACAATAATAGATGTACTGCAATAGCTCCATTCACATGGTGACCAGCAAGTTTTAATGCACGTATTGTTAGATGTACAGTGATACATGATGTACGGTCAAGCTTTCTTTATTTACTTCTTCATGTTCCTTATCTATTCTTTTACTCTTTCAACCTTGGAGGTGCTCTTCACCTAAACTTTTTTTCCGCCTGCTTTCTCCCCTCCTCTCCTGAAACGTTTGACTCCCTCACTGGGGTAAGGTTCCACAGGCAATGGTTAATCTTCAGCCCCACACCCAAGGGCCCATTATTCATGGGTAAGCTATGATAGTGAGTGCTGGCAGGCTATTCGACTGTGGAGTGTGATCCTGTCCTTACCCAGCATCCACAGACGTGCACTTCCGCTAAGGGCCGAGCAGATCACAAGGGGGGACCCTGGATGATCTTCCCTTCCCTAACCCAAGGTCACTGTGGCCAAGGCCAATTGCAACAACCCTGCTGCTGTCCTGGCTGAAATCAGCAAATTGAATAAAGAGTGAGCATATTCTTCATCTGAATGGCTCAGAGATGGAGACTTCACATCCGGGCAGGATTCACAACCAAAAAAAAAAAACTTCTTTTATGGAATACCACATTCCAGTAGTTGAGATGTTGAGTGAAATTTCTGTAGTTGCCTTCCTTGTCTTGTGTTTTGGCTTGTATGACTCAGTGGGAGGTGACCCAGGGAAATGAGAACAGATTTACAGGAATATACAGGAAAGGTGATGATATGGGGAGGATCTGGTGTTGTTTTAGAAAAGTCTGCGAGCTGTACCACCATGTGTTTGTGCAGAGGAGGATGCAGCATAACAACTGGCAACACAATGGCAATCTCAGTTCACTGCTGAATTAGAAGGGTCAGTGCAACAACAACTTGCATTTATATTGTGCCTTTAAGGTAGTAAAATGTCCCAAGGCGCTTCACAAGAGCAGAATCAGACAAAAACTAACACCAAGTCAAAGAAGGAGACACGAAGGCAGGTGACTAAAAGCTTGGTCAAAGAGGTAGGGTTTAAGGCGAGTCTTAAAGGAGGAGAGGGAAGCAGAGAGGTTTAGGGAGGGAATTCCAAAGTTTAGGACCTAGATGGCTGAAGGCACGGCCGCCAATGGAGTTCCTCAGGGCAGTGTCCAAGGCCCAACCATCTTTAGCTACTTCATCAATGACCTTCCCTCCATCATAAGGTCAGAAATGGGGATGTTTGCTGATGATTGCACGGTGTTCAGTTCCATTCGCAACCCTTCAGGTAATGAAGCAGTCCGTGCCCGCGTGCAGCAAGACCTGGACAACATCCAGGCTTGGGCTGATAAGTGGTAAGTAACATTCGCGCCAGACAAGTGCCGGGCAATGACCATCTCCAAGAAGAGAGAGTCTAACCACCTCCTCTTGACATTCAATGGCATTACCATCGCCGAATCCCCCACAATCAACATCCTGGGGGTCACCATTGACCAGAAACTTAACTGGGCCAACCACATAAATACTGTGGCTACAAGAGCAGGTCAGAGGCTGGGTATTCTGTGGCGAGTGACTCACCTCCTGACTCCCCAAAGCCTTTCCACCATCTACAAGGCACAAGTCAGGAGTGTGATGGAATACTCTCCACTTGCCTGGATGAGTGCAGCTCCAACAACACTCAAGAAGCTCAACACCATCCAGGACAAAGCAGCCCGCTTGATTGGCACCCCATCCTCCACCCTAAACATTCACTCCCTTCACCACCGGCGCACCGTGGCTGCAGTGTGTACCATCCACAGGATGCACTGCAGCAACTCGCCAAGGCTTCTTCGACAGCACCTCCCAAACCCGCGACCTCTACCACCTAGAAGGACAAGGGCAGCAGGCACATGGGAACAATACCACCTGCACGTTCCCCTCCAAGTCACACACCATCCCGACTTGGAAATATATCGCCGTTCCTTCATCGTCGCTGGGTTAAAATCCTGGAACTCCCTTCCTAACAGCACTGTGGGAGAACCTTCACCACATGGACTGCAGTGGTTCAAGAAGGCTGCTCACCACCACCTTTTCAAGGGCAATTAGGGATGGGCAATAAATGCTGGCCTCGCCAGCGACGCCCACATCCCATGAACAAATAAGAGAAAAAGATGAAGAAAGGGGAGGATGCACAAGAGGTCATAGTTGGAGGAACCCAGAGTTCTCAGAGAATTGTAGGGCTGGAAAAGGTTACAGAGATAGGGAAAATGAGGGCATGGAGGGATTTGAACGTGAGGAGAAAATTTTAAAATCGAGTCATTGCTGGACTGGGAGCCAGCGTAGGTCAGCGAATGCAGGGGTGATGGGTGAATGGGACTTGGTGTGAGTAAGGATACGGGCAGCAGAGTTTTGGATAAGCTCAAGTTTATGAAGGGTGGAAGATGGGAGGCCGGCTAGGAGAGCATTGGAATAGTTTAGTCTGAATGTAACATAAATATGGATGATGGTTTCAGCAGCAGATGGGCTGAGGCAGGGACGGGAAACAGGCGATATTACAGAGGTGGAAGTAAACGGTCTTTTGATGGAGAGGTTATGGGGTTGGAAACTCAGCTCAGGGCGAAATAGGTCGCAGAGGTTGCGAACAGACTGGTTCAGCTTGAGACAGTGGCCAGGGAGAAGGATGGAATCGAAGGCTAGGGAATGGAGTTTGTGGCGAGGGCCAAAGACAATGGCTTCGATCTTCCCAATGTTTAATTGGAGGAAATTCTGGCTCATGCAGGACTGGATATCGGACAAGCAGTCTGACAACACAGAGGCAGTGGAGGGGTCAAGAGAGGTGGTGGTGAGTGCACACACAATACTTGAACGTTTTAATTATAATGGAAATTTAGTTCCGAGGAGAAACAAAATGGAAATCACATTGGAAGGTTCTCAACTTTTCAGAAGGGTTAGATGTACGTGGAGTAGTTGCTTTTTATATAAAGGAGAGCATAAAAGTACAGGTAAAGCAGGACAACAGAGAGGACACGGGAAAGACTGGATGGAGCTAAATGCGGGGAATGAAGGAAAACTACTGGTGGGAATTTGCTCCAGACTGACAGACCAAAAATCTGACACTCATTTTCACAAGGAGTAAGGAGACCATCCAGCCAAGGTAACATTCAACAATGGGGGATTTTAACTACCTGAATGCTGATTGGAGTTTGAGTAGTACCAGGAGTAAAAGGCGTCAGGAATTTCTGTGCGCAGTAAGGGACTGCTCCATGATATAGAGAGGACTAGAAAGCAGGCTGTTCGTGACCTCATGCTGACCAATAATGAAGACATTATGGCAGGAGTTGAGATGCTAGAGCAGCTGGGGAAGAATAATGATAGGGTCATAATAAAAGGGAAAGAAAAGAGTAACAATAGAATTAGACCATTAAACTTTGGGAAGGCTAAAAAAATGACAACATGACAGCTAAATGGAACAGACTTCACAACGAAATTGACATTGCAGCAGCAGTATGCATAACTAGGAATTGTAGAAAGAATAGTGGGCGATAAAGGCCGTCCTAGATGACAGGGACAGTAATTAAAGCTATTCCGAACGTAGCTTATACATTCAAATCCCGTTAGTTGTCTGCAGCAGAGGACAGTAAGAGCCAATATAAAGAAAGACTTAGAGGACCCAAAAGGACTTTTAAAATGGCATTTGAATTTAAGACTGCTGAGGAAATTAAAACAAATGACAAGAAACATTAAATAAAAATGAAATGTTCTTGTGGAGGCAGAGGGCATGGCTGAGGTACTAAATGAATACTTTGCATCGGTCTTCACTAGAGAAGAGGATGCCGCCATTGTAGAAGTAAAGGAGGAGGTAAAGAAAATTGGATGGGATAAAAATAAAGAGGAGGTATTTGAAAGATTGGCAGCTCTAAAAGTAGAAAAGTCACCCGGTCCAGATGGGATGCATCCTAGGTTGCTGAGCGAAGTAAGGGAGGAAATAGCGGTGGCTTTGGTCACAATCTTTCAATCCTCAGATATTGGAGTGGTGCCAAAGGGCTGGAGGATTAAAAATATTACACCACTGTTCAAAAATGGAGATAGAGAGAGAGAGGAACCAGGTAACTACCAACCAGTCAACCTAATGTCGGTGGTGGGGAAACTTCGAGATCATAATCCGGGACAAAATTTATTGTTACTTGGAAGAACATGGGTTAATAAATGAGAGCCAACACAGATTTGTTAAAGGCAAATTTTGTCTGACAAACTTGATTTGAGTTCTTCAATGAAATAATGGAGAGGGTTGATGAAGGTAATGTAGATGATGTTGTGTATATGAACTTTCAAACGGCATTTTATAAACTGCCACATAATAGACTTGTTGGTAAAATGGAAGCCCACGAGATTAAAAGGGCAGCGTCAGCATGGATACAAAATTGGCTAAGGGACCGAAAGCAGAGAGTAGAGGTGAATGGTTGTTTTTCAGGCTGGAGGGAAGTATCATAGAATCATAGAAAATAGGAGCAAGAGTAGGCCATTCGGCCCTTCGGGCCTGCTCCGCCATTCAAAATGATCATGGCTGATCGTCTAACTCAGTACCCTGTTCCCGCTTTTTCCCCATATCTCTTGATCCCTTTAGCATTAAGAAATATATCTATCTCCTTCTTGAATATATTTAATGACTTGGCCTCCACTGCCTTCTGTGGTAGAGAATTCCACAGGTTCACCACCCTCTGAGTGAAGAAATTTCTCCTCATCTCGGTTCTAAATGGCATACCCTGTATCCTGAGACTGTGATCCCTGGTTATGGACTCCCCAACCATCGGGAACATCCTCCCTGCGTTTAGTCTGTCTAGTCCTGTAGGAATTTTATATGTTTCGAAGAGATCACCTCTCATTCTTCTAAACTCTAGTGAATATAGGCCTAGTCAACCCAATCTCTCCTCATACGTCAGTCCTGCCATCCCAGGAATCAGTCTGGTAAATCTTTGTTGCACTCCCTCCTCAGATGAGGAGACCAAAACTGCACACAATACTCCAGATGTGGTCTCACCAAGGCCCTGTACAACCGCAGTAAGACATCCCTGTTCCTGCACTCAAATCCTCTTGCAATGAATGCCAACATACCATTCGCCTTCCTAACTGCTTGCTGCACCTGAATGCTCATTTTCAGCGACTGGTGTACAAGGACATCCAGGTCTCATTGCACCTCCCCTTTTCCCAATCTATCACCATTCAGATAATAATCTGCTTTTCTGTTTTTACAACCAAAGTTGATAACCTCACATTTATCCACATTATACTGCATCTGCCATGTTCTTGCCCACTCACCCAACTTGTCTAAATCACATTGGAGCCTCTTTGCATCCTCCTCACAGCTCACATTCCACCCCAGCTTTGTGTCGTCTGCAAACTTGGAAATGTTACATTCATTTCCCTCATCCAAATCATTGATATATATTGTGAATAGCTGGGGCCCAAGCACTGATCCCTGCGGTACCTCACTAGTCACTGCCTGCCACTCGAAAAAAGACCCGTTTATTCCGACTCTCTGTTTCTTGTCTGTCAACCAATTCTCAATCCATGCCAGTATATTCCCCCAATCCCACATGCTTTAATTTTGCACACTAACCTCTTGTGTGGGACCATATCAAAAGCCTTCTGAAAATCCAAGTACACCACATCCACTGGTTCTCCCTTATCTATTCTACTCGTTACATCCTCAGAAAACTCCAATAAATTTGTTAAGCATGATTTCCCTTTCATAAACCCATGCTGACTCTGTCCAATCCCGTTAATGCCTTCCAAGTGTTCTGTTATCACATCTTTTATAATAGACTCTAGCATTTTCCCCACTACTGATGTTAGGCTAACTGGTCTGTAATTCCCTGTTTTTTCGCTCCCTCCTTTTTTAAATAGTGGGGTTACATTTGCCACCCTCCAATCTGTAGGAACTGTTCCAGAGTCTATAGAATTTTGGAAGATGATCACCAATGCATCCATTATTTCCAGGGCCACTTCCTTTAGTACTCTGGGATGTCGATTATCAGGCCCTGGGGATTTGTCAGCCTTTAGCCCCATTAATTTCCCTAGCACTATTTTTTTACTAATACTGGTTTCCTTCAGCTCCTTCCTCTCTCTAGACCCTTGGTTCCCTAACATTTCTCTGAGGTTATTTGTGTCCTCCTTTGTGAAGACAGAACCAAAGTATGTGTTTAATTGTTCTGCCATTTCTTTGTTCCCCATTAAAATTTCCCCAATTTCTGACTGTAAGGGACCTACATTTGCCTTCACTAATCTTTTTCTCTTGACATATTTATAGAAGCTTTTACAGTCAGTTTTTATGTTCCCTGCTAGTTTACTCTCGCACTCTATTTTTCCCCTCTTAATCAATCTCTTTGTTCTCCTTTGCTGAATTCTGAACTGCTCCCAATCCTCAGGCTTGCCGCTTTTTCTGGCAACTTTATATGTCTCCTCTTTGGATCTAATACTATCCCTAATTTCTTTTGTAAGCCACGGTTGAGCCACCTTTCCTGTTTTATTTTTGCGCCAGACAGGAATAAATAATTGTTGTAATTCCTGCACACGTTCTTTAAATATTAGCCATTGCCTATCCACCTTCATCCGTTTTAGTAAAGTTCCCCAATCTATCCTAGCCAACTCACACCTCATACTTTCGTAATTTCCTTTATTTAGATTCAGGACCCTAGTTTCGGATTCAACTACTTCACTCTCCATCTTAATGAGGAATTCTATCATGTTATGGTCGCTCTTCCCTAAGGGACCCTGCACATCGAGATTGTTAATTAATCCATTCTCATTGCACAATACCCAGTCTAGGATCGCCTGGTCTCTAGTTGGTTGCTCAACATATTGGTCTAGAAATCCATCATGTACACACTTCAGGAATTCCTCCCCCACAGTATTATTGCTAATTTGGTTTGACCAATCTATATGTAAATTAAAGTCACCCATGATTATAATTGTACCCTTCTTGCATGCGTCTCTAATTTCCTGTTTAATGGTCTCCCCTGCATCTCCACTAATGTTTGGGGGCCTATAGACAACCCCCACCAATGTTTTCTGCCCTTTGGTGTTTCTTAGCTCCACCCATACAGATTCCACATCGTGATTTTCCGAGCCAATATCCTTCCTCACTATTGCATTGATTTCCTCCTTTACTAACAACGTTACCCCACCTCCATTCCCTTTTTGCCTGTCCTTCCTAAATATTGAATACCCCTGGATGTTCCATTCCCACCCTTGGTCATCCTGCAGCCATGTCTCCGTAATCGCAACTATATCATAACCGTTAATATCTATCTGTGCTGTTAGTTCATCTACCTTATTGCGAATGCTCCGCGCATTAAGACACAATGCCTTTAGACTTGTCTTTTTAAGATTGCTAGTCATCTTAATATTATTTTGCACTACGGCCCTATTTGTTTTTCGCCCTTGTTTTCTCTGCCTTCCACTATTGCTTCTTCCCTTTCTGTCTTTTGTTTCTATCCTTGTTTCCCCCTCCTCTGTCTCCCAGCTCAGGTTCCCATCCCCCTGCCATTCTAGTTTCCCCAACAGCACTAGCAAACACCCCCATGAGGACATTAGTCCCAATCCTGCTCAGGTGTAACCCGTCCCGCTTGTACAGGTCCCACCTTCCCCAGAACCGGTCCCAATGTCCCAGGAATCTAAATCCCTCCCTCCTACACCATCCCTGCAGCCACACATTCATCTGGTCTATTCTCCTGTTCCTATACTCACTAGCACGTGGCACTGGTAGTAATCCTGAGATCACTACCTTTGACATCCTGATTTTTAATTTATCTCCTAACTCCTTAAATTCACCTTGCAGGACCTCATCCCTTTTTTTACCTATGTCGTTGGTACCAATATGGACCACGATTACTGGCTGTTCACCCTCCCCCTCCAGAATGCCCTGCAGCCGCTCCGTGACATCCTTGACCCTAGCACCAGGGAGGCAACATACCATCCTGGAGTCACGTTTGCGGCCGTAGAAACGCCTATCTGTTCCCCTTACAATTGAATCCCCTATCACTATAGCCCTGCCACTCTTATTCCTCCCCTCCTGTGCAGCAGAGCCACCTGTAGTGCCCCGAACTTGGCTCTTGCTGCTTTCCCCTGATAAGCCACCTGCCCCAACAGTATCCAAAACGAAATATCTGTTTGAGAGGGAGATGGCCCCAGGGGACTCCTGCTCTACCTGCCTAGTCCTTTTACTCTGCCTGGCGGTCACCCATTTCCTTTTTGCCTGCATAATCTTTACCTGCGGTGTGCCCACCTCACTGAACATGCTATCCACGATAGTCTCAGCATCGCGGATGCTCCACAGTGAATCCACTTGCAGCTCCAGCTCCGAAATGCGGTTAGCCAGTAGCTGCAGCTGGACACACTTCCTGCACACATGGTCGCCAGGGACACTGGAGTGGAGTTTGCCCCGTGGTGATACTGAAGTGGAGTTTGCCCCGTGGTGATACTGAAGTGGAGTTTGCCCCGCGGTGATACTGGAATGGAGTTTGCCCTGTGGTGATACTGAAGTGGAGTTTGCCCCGTGGTGATACTGGAGTGGAGTTTGCCCCGCGGTGATACTGGAGTGGAGTTTGCCCCGCGGTGATACTGGAGTGGAGTTTGCCCCGTGGTGATACTGGAATGGAGTTTGCCCCGCGGTGATACTGGAATGGAGTTTGCCCCGTGGTGATACTGGAATGGAGTTTGCCCCGCGGTGATACTGAAGTGGAGTTTGCCCCGCGGTGATACTGGAGTGGAGTTTGCCCCGTGGTGATACTGGAGTGGAGTTTGCCCTGTGGTGATACTGGAGTGGAGTTTGCCCCGTGGTGATACTGGAGTGGAGTTTTCCCCATGCTGATACTGGAATGGAGTTTGCCCCGCGGTGATACTGGAGTGGAGTTTGCCCCGTGGTGATACTGGAGTGGAGTTTGCCCCGTGGTGATACTGGAATGGAGTTTGCCCCGTGGTGATACTGGAGTGGAGTTTGCCCCATGGTGATACTGGAGTGGAGTTTGCCCCATGGTGATACTGGAATGGAGTTTGCCCCGTGGTGATACTGGAGTGGAGTTTGCCCCATGGTGATACTGGAGTGGAGTTTGCCCCGCGGTGATACTGGAGTGGAGTTTGCCCCATGGTGATACTGGAGTGGAGTTTGCCCCGCGGTGATACTGGAGTGGAGTTTGCCCCGTGGTGATACTTGAGTGGAGTTTGCCCCGTGGTGATACTGGAGTGGAGTTTGCCCCGTGGTGATACTGGAATGGAGTTTGCCCTGTGGTGATACTGGAGTGGAGTTTGCCCTGTGGTGATACTGGAGTGGAGTTTGCCCTGTGGTGATACTGGAGTGGAGTTTGCCCCATGGTGATACTGGAGTGGAGTTTGCCCCATGGTGATACTGGAGTGGAGTTTGCCCCGTGGTGATACTGGAATGGAGTTTGCCCTGTGGTGATACTGGAATGGAGTTTGCCCAGTGGTGATACTGGAGTGGAGTTTGCCCCGCGGTGATACTGGAGTGGAGTTTGCCCCGCGGTGATACTGGAGTGGAGTTTGCCCCGTGGTGATACTGGAGTGGAGTTTGTCCTGTGGTGATACTGGAATGGAGTTTGCCCCATGGTGATACTGGAGTGGAGTTTGCCCTGTTGTGATACTGGAGTGGAGTTTGCCCCATGGTGATACTGGAGTGGAGTTTGCCCCATGGTGATACTGGAGTGGAGTTTGCCCCATGGTGATACTGGAGTGGAGTTTGCCCTGTTGTGATACTGGAGTGGAGTTTGCCCCATGGTGATACTGGAGTGGAGTTTGCCCCATGGTGATACTGGAGTGGAGTTTGCCCCATGGTGATACTGGAGTGGAGTTTGCCCTGTTGTGATACTGGAGTGGAGTTTGCCCCATGGTGATACTGGAGTGGAGTTTGCCCCATGGTGATACTGGAGTGGAGTTTGCCCCATGGTGATACTGGAGTGAAGTTTGCCCCATGGTGATACTGGAGTGGAGTTTGCCCCATGGTGATACTGGAGTGGAGTTTGCCCCATGGTGATACTGGAGTGGAGTTTGCCCCATGATGATACTGGAGTGGAGTTTGCCCCGTGGTGATACTGGAGTGGAGTTTGCCCCATGGTGATACTGGAGTGGAGTTTGCCCCATGGTGATACTGGAGTGGAGTTTGCCCCATGATGATACTGGAGTGGAGTTTGCCCCGTGGTGATACTGGAGTGGAGTTTGCCCCGTGGTGATACTGGAATGGAGTTTGCCCTGTGGTGATACTGGAGTGGAGTTTGCCCTGTGGTGATACTGGAGTGGAGTTTGCCCTGTGGTGATACTGGAGTGGAGTTTGCCCCATGGTGATACTGGAGTGGAGTTTGCCCCATGGTGATACTGGAGTGGAGTTTGCCCCGTGGTGATACTGGAATGGAGTTTGCCCAGTGGTGATACTGGAGTGGAGTTTGCCCCGCGGTGATACTGGAGTGGAGTTTGCCCCGTGGTGATACTGGAGTGGAGTTTGTCCTGTGGTGATACTGGAATGGAGTTTGCCCCATGGTGATACTGGAGTGGAGTTTGCCCTGTTGTGATACTGGAGTGGAGTTTGCCCCATGGTGATACTGGAGTGGAGTTTGCCCCATGGTGATACTGGAGTGGAGTTTGCCCCATGGTGATACTGGAGTGGAGTTTGCCCCATGGTGATACTGGAGTGGAGTTTGCCCTGTTGTGATACTGGAGTGGAGTTTGCCCCATGGTGATACTGGAGTGGAGTTTGCCCCATGGTGATACTGGAGTGGAGTTTGCCCCATGGTGATACTGGAGTGAAGTTTGCCCCATGGTGATACTGGAGTGGAGTTTGCCCCATGGTGATACTGGAGTGGAGTTTGCCCCATGGTGATACTGGAGTGGAGTTTGCCCCATGATGATACTGGAGTGGAGTTTGCCCCGTGGTGATACTGGAGTGGAGTTTGCCCCATGGTGATACTGGAGTGGAGTTTGCCCCATGGTGATACTGGAGTGGAGTTTGCCCCATGATGATACTGGAGTGGAGTTTGCCCCGTGGTGATACTGGAGTGGAGTTTGCCCTGTGGTGATACTGGAGTGGAGTTTGCCCCATGGTGATACTGGAGTGGAGTTTGTCCTGTGGTGATACTGGAGTGTAGTTTGCCCTGTGGTGATACTGGAGTGGAGTTTGCCCCGCGGTGATACTGGAGTGGAGTTTGTCCTGTGGTGATACTGGAGTGGAGTTTGCCCCGTGGTGATACTGGAATGGTTTGCCCCGCGGTGATACTGGAGTGGAGTTTGCCCCGTGGTGATACTGGAATGGTTTGCCCTGCGGTGATGTTGGGGCACGGTTTGCGAAGCAGATTATTCCTGACGTGATATGTCCTCAGCTTGCTGCAAGCCTCTCCAGAATGGAAACAGGGGCCCTTCACAAATGACAAGGACTTTGGATTTCAGCTTTTTTAATGATACCACTTAATATTTGAAAACACTGGGAGAGAATCAATGCTCTCAACATATTATTGTCACTGTAAAGTGCTTTAAATATAACATTATTCCTGGAACTAGTCTGAGAACTTTTCAATTATGCAAGTCCTTTTTTCCTGTTAGTTTCCTCCACCAGTTTTCCCCTACGTCCACTCTCCTCAAGATGTTGCCTCTTAACTGGCTCCCACTGATACCTCACCCAAGAGACCATGTGCGAACCTCGACACTGAGCATCAGCAGGATATTCAGTCACAAGTTGCATCACAGCCACCACGCCCGATCCTGTCGTTACCCAATGCCAACACATGCAACTACCAGCAGGAGTCACTAGTGAGCAGCCAGAAAAGTTGGAACCCTGGCTGATTTGTCCCTCCCCAAGTGCTATAGATGCACTGCCTTGGCTGAAATCAGCTATCTCAGCCCAGACCAGTAACAGAATCGACTCTGCATGGCTCAGCTACTCACCCACCAAGCTATCAGAGGACCTGGGTCATTTAGGTACGTATTCGGCTGCTGCTGAGGTTCTAATCTTTGCTGAGCCGCCCGTCAGATGCACTGAACAGGGACTAGGCACCTGTCCTGAGGAACAGGAGGGGAAAGTAGGAGAAAGAGTCAAACCAGCCCCATCTAATGCACCTGAGAAGAGTTACACTGGCAACAGGGAACTTACTCCCTCTGTCCCCAGTGAGGGAATACACACGGTGGGAGAGTTCCTAACGAGAAGAGAAAAGAACCTTTAAAAGTGAGATGGGAGCCAAATTATCTTTAACGAATCCATCACTTTTCACTGTCTGCAATCTCTTCCATTTATGTTTTGTAAGGACCTGCTGGCCTGATGTCTTTATCTTATAAAAGCTGTCTGTGAATTCTAATCAAGTGCTGCCCCCCACCGCCCTCCGCTTCCAGTGACCATCTGGGAGGTGAAGTATTTAGGTATGGATCCAGTAATTTTTTCTTATCCCGACACATGAACAATGGAACCAGTGTCAGCCATCAGATACTAGAAGCTTAGCTCTATACTAAGCATACATTATTGGCAGCCTGAAGCTTTGCTTGAAGCTTTACCTGCTGAAGTAGAAAGCTCTCTGGGTTTAAAGTTTGTAATTATTGAATGTGCTATTAAGAGGCATCGCTTGTCCTGATCATTAAGAGGCCACATCTCTGCCTCTGAGCTACACAAACTGGGAAGGTCCCAGGTTCAATCAATAGCCAGAGCAGTGGTATGGAGTCTACAATTCGCCTGGGGATTCTGAGGCCAGGAAGATACCATTGACCTGAATTCCAAACTTCTGAGCACTGCCCAGTGAACGCTGCTGGAAGGGCACATGGGCTGATGCTGTTGATGATTGGACAAGGCTCACACATGACTGAAACCTTAGGAAAGAAAGGCAGAAGCTGGAGAGCAAAATTATTTTTTTTTAAAACCGTCTCACTTCAAGAGTTGGTGGTATGGCGGTAACATGCATCATGGAACGTGTTAATAAACAGAGGAGCGTGCAATGATGTTTCTGGCAATATCATGGCAGAAGCATGTCACCAGTGTCTGGGCACTCCTAGGAATATGGTTTAAAACCAAGCATGGTCAAATATCCCATCTCGCATAGCTTGCATAAAGCTCCCCAGCATCTTAGCAAGAGGGCAGATGATGAAGGTGAGCGAAGTGGTGCCTCGGTGTGTGTGTGTGTGAACAAAGACAGTTTGTAAAAGATAGAGAAACTTCAGAACTATAAATACCCAAAGATCAAGAGGTGGCCCATTTCTAGATGCTACTATGTCAGAAGGTGGTTTGCACCAAAACAAGAGATGCAGTTGCTAAGAAACCAATATTGGTGGGGCCATGCAAGGCCAAGTAGTGGGGCTGTATTCAGATAAGAAAGGCCACACATTCCTCAAAGGAACAAACAGCTAGTAAACAGAGATGAGGGTTGAGATCATTAGCTACGTTACGTAAAACAGCTTATCTTGTGTTGCTATCGTGGCGTCAGCACAATGGGAGGACCTACAACCATGAGATAAGACCAGCTATGCTTACATTCAGAACAATGCAGCCGAATAATATAAAGATAGGACATGCTCCCTCCCAAAAGTTAGAGCTCTCAGGACGGTCGGTAATCCAGCCACAGGCAGCCAACAGAGGTCAAATCTGATCAACTTGAGTCCGTGGCAAACCAAGTTGTATTAATTGCTTATCATTTAATGTAATCTGAAGACAATACTGTTGTGAGTCAATCTATTAAAGCTTGGTGTTTAATAACCACTTGGGCCAGAATCAATCAGAGGTTATTGTTGAAGGATTAACAACCCTTTTATAGTGACAGTAATGGAGAAATCCACTAACAGCACTACACTTTTTTTTGTGAGTTAATATGGCTAATTTTTGGAAGCAATTTTATTTTCATTTCTTCAGTTGGAATTCCCAGCACCTGTGAACCATCCAATCCTACAGAAAAGTCTAAAGGCATTGTGTCTTAGTGCGTGGAGCATTCACAATAAGCTAAATGATTTAACAGTGCAGATAGATATTAACGGTTATGATATACTTGCAATTACAGAAACATGGCTGCAGGGTGACCAAGGATGGCAACTGAACATCCAGGGGTATTCAATATTTCGGAAGGACAGGCAAAAAGGGAAATGAGGTGGGGTAGCATTGTTAGTAAAGGAGGAAATCATTGCAATAGTGAGGAAGGATATTGGCTCGGAAAATCACGATGTGGAATCTGTATGGGTGGAGCTAAGAAACACCAAAGGGCAGAAAACATTGGTGGGGGTTGTCTATAGACACCCAAACAGTAGTGGAGGTGTAGGGGAGGCCATTAAACAGGAAATTAGAGACACATGCAAGAAGGGAGAAGGGTACAACTATAATCATGGGTGACTTTAATCTACATATAGATTGGTCAAACCAAATTAGCAATAATACTGTGGGGGAGGAATTCATGGAGTGTGTTTTCTAGACCAATATGTTGAGGAACCAACTAGTGAACAGGCGATCCTAGACTGGGTATTGTGCAATGAGAAAGGATTAATTAACATTCTTGTTGTGCAGGGTCCCTTAGGGAAGAGCGACCATAACATGATAGAATTCCTCATTAAGATGGAGAGTGAAGTAGTTGAATCCGAAACTAGGGTCCTGAATCTAAATAAAGGAAATTATGAAAGTATGAGGTGTGAGTTGGCTAGGATAGATTGGGGAACATTACTAAAACGGATGACGGTGGATAGGCAATGGCTAATATTTAAAGAACGTGTGCAGGAATTACAACAATTATTCATTCCTGTCTGGTGCAAAAATAAAATAGGAAAGGTGGCTCAACCGTGGCTTACAAAAGAAATTAGGGAAAGTATTAGATCCAAAGAGGAGACATATGAAATTGCCAGAAAAAGTGGCAAGCCTGAGGATTGGGAGCAGTTTAGAATTCAGCAAAGGAGAACAAAGACATTAATTAAGAGGGGAAAAATAGAGTATGAGAGTAGACTAGCAGGGAACATAAAAAACTGACTGTAAAAGCCTCTATAAATATGTCAAGAGAAAAAGATTAGTGAAGACAAATGTAGGTCCCTTACAGTCAGAAATGGGGGAAATAATAATGGGAAACAAAGAAATGGCAGAACAATTAAACACATACTTTGGTTCTGTCTTCACAAAGGAGGACACAAATAACCTCCCGGAGATGTTAGGGAACCAAGGATCTTGTGAGAGGGAGGAACTGAAGGAAACCAGTATTAGTAAAAAAATAGTGCTAGGGAAATTAATGGGGCTAAAGGCTGACAAATCCCCAGGGCCTGATAATCTATATCCCAGAGTACTAAAGGAAGTGGCCCTGGAAATAACGGATGCATTGGTGATCATCTTCCAAAATTCTATAGACTCTGGAATAGTTCCTGCAGATTGGAGGGTGGCAAATGTAACCCCACTATTTAAAAAAGGAGGGAGAGAAAAAACAGGGAATTACAGAACCAGTTAGCCTAACATCAGTAATGGGGAAAATGCTAGAGTCTATTATAAAGGATGTGATAACAGAACTCTTGGAAGGCATTAACGGGATTGGACAGAGTCAGCATGGGTTTATGGAAGAGAAATCATGCTTAACAAATATACTGGAGTATTTTGAGGATGTGACTAGTAGAATAGATAGGGGAGAACCATGGATGTGGTGTACTTGGATTTTCAGAAGGCTTTTGACAAGGTCCCACACAAGAGGTTTGTGTGCAAAATTAAAGCACATGGGAATGGGGGAATATACTGGCATGGATTGAGAATTGGTTGATAGACAGGAAACAGAGAGTCGGAATAAACGGGTCTTTTTCCGGGTGGCAGGCAGTGACTAGTGGGGTATCGCAGGGATCAGTGCTTGGGCCCCAACTATTCACAATATATATCAATGATTTGGATGAGGGAACTAAATGTAACATTTCCAAGTTTGCAGGCAACACAGAGCTGGGGTGGAATGTGAGCTGTGAGGAGGATGCAAAGAGGCTGCAATGTGATTTAGACAAGTTGGGTGAGTGGGCAAGAACATGGCAGATGCAGTATAACGTGGATAAATGTGAGGTTATCAACTTTGTTTGTAAAAACAGAAAGGCAGATTATCTGAATGGTGATAGATTGGGAAAAGGGGAGGTGCAACGAGACCTGGATGTCCTTGTACACCAGTCGCTGAAAGCGAGCATTCAGGTGCAGCAAGCAGTTAGGAAGGCGAATGGTATGTTGGCATTCATTGCAAGAGGATTTGAGTACAGGAACAGGGATGTCTTACTGCAGTTATACTGGGCCTTGGTGAGACCACATCTGGAGTATTGTGTGCAGTTTTGGTCTCCTTATCTGAGGAAGGATGTCCTTGCTGTGGAGGGAGTGCAACGAAGGTTTACTAGGCTGATTCCTGGGATGGCAGGACTGACGTATGAGGCGAGATTGGGTTGACTAGGCCTATATTCACTAGAGTTTAGAAGAATGAGAGGTAATCTCATCGAAGCATATAAAATTTCTACAGGACTAGACAGACTAGATGCAAGGAGGATGTTCCCCTTGGCTGGGGAGTCCAGAACCAGGGATCACAGTCTCAGGATACGGGGTATGCCATTTAGAACCGAGATGAGGAGAAATTTCTTCACTCAGTGGGTTGTGAACCTGTGGAATTCTCTACCACAGAAGGCAGTGGAAGCCAAGTCATTAGATGTATTCAAGAAGGAGATAGATATATTTCTCAATGCTAGAGGGATAAAGGTATCAAGGAATATGGGGAAAAAGCAGGAACAGGATACTTAGTTAGACGATCAGCCATGATCATTTTGAATGGCAGAGCAGGCCCGAAGGGCTGAATGGCCTACTCTTTTTCTATGTTTCTATATTTTTAAAAATGCGCTCCTGTCCAAATTCCACATTGCAGGTGGAGAGGAAAAGGCCCAGGCTTACAGCAATGCTGCTCTAAATCCAGTCACCAGAATGACAAAAGCGGCCTGGGGACAACTCCATCTTTGATTTTCTTCCCTTCCTGTGATCGAGCAATTGAGATCATTGGCTGTTCTTCTCCTTGGCACTATCCAATTATTTTTATCTTAACCTCTTTGCTCTCCAGTTTTCTCCCCTCCTCCTCCCTCTGGAGATGTTGACTCCCTTGCTGGGTACAGTTCCACAGTTGTCCAAGTGGTCATTATTGGTATCGGTGGTGGCAGGCTATCTGGCTGTGAAGCACATCACAAGCAAGTCCAATTGTGTCCTCACCCCAGTGAGGACTGTCCCACTTCCAGCACAGTGATTGTAGCAGAGATGCAAGTAAATAGACACAGGGTAATCCTGTTATACTGATGACTGTAGTGATCGGCTGATTATAATGAACAAAACCTGCTTTCCAAAATCACAACCGGTCTTGATATGTTATTCCAATTGTTTATAATGATCAGGTCGGTTGTGCTGCCTTTTCAGTGCAGTTCCTCATTGTTGAAAGACAGTGGCTTCAGGTGTAACATTTTTAATCTTCCTGATGAGTAAAGGAGGGCGATAGCTTTACAAATGGGCCGGTAATTATCCTGATCTGGGGGTACATGTGTGCAAATCGTTGAAGGTACCAGGGCAGGTTGAGAAAGCGTTTAGGAAAGCATACGGGATCCTGGGCTTTACAAATAGAAGCATAGAGTACAAAAACAAGGAGGTTATGATAAACCTTTATAAAACAGTGGTTCAGCCACAACTGGAGTATTGTATCTAGTCCTGGGCACCACACTTTAGGAAGGATGTGAAGGCCTTAGAGAGAGTGCAGAAGAGATTTACTAGAATGATTCCAGGGATGATGGACTTCAGTTAAGTGCATAGACTGGAGAAGCTGGAGTCGTTCTCCTTAGAGCAGAGTAGGGTGAGAGGAGATTTGATAGAGATATTCAAGATTATGAAAGGCCTGGACAGGGTAGATAGAAAGAAACTGTTCCCATTGGCAGAGGGGACAAGAACCAGAGGACATAGAGTCATAGAGTTATACAGCACGGATAGAGGCCCTTCGGCCCATCGTGTCCGTGCCGGCCATCAGCCCTGTCTACTCTAATCCCATATTCCAGCATTTGGTCCGTAGCCTTGTATGCTATGGCATTTCAAGTGCTCATCCAAATGCTTCTTGAATGTTGTGAGGGTTCCTGCCTCCACAACCCTTTCAGACAGTGAATTCCAGACTCCAACCAAGTTCTTTCTCAAATCCCCTCTAAACCTCCCGCCTTTTACCTTGAATCTATGTCCCCTTGTTATAGAACCCTCAACGAAGGGAAAAAGCTCCTTAGTATCCATCCTATCTGTACCCCTCATAATTTTGTACACCTCAATCATGTCCCCCCTCAGCCTCCTCTGCTCCAAGGAAAACAAACCCAATCTTCCCAGTCTCTCTTCATAGCTGAAGCGCTCCAGCCCTGGTAACATCCTGGTGAATCTCCTCTGCACCCTCTCCAAAGCGATCACATCCTTCCTGTAGTGTGGCGACCAGAACTGCACACAGTACTCCAGCTGTGGCCTAACCAGTGTTTTATACAGCTCCATCATAACCTCCTTGCTCTTATATTCTATGCCTCGGCTAATAAAGGCAAGTATCCCATATGCCTTCTTTACCACCTTATCTACCTGTTCCGCCGCCTTCAGGGATCTGTGAACTTGCACACCAAGATCCCTCTGACCCTCTGTCTTGCCTAGGGTCCTCCCATTCATTGTGTATTCCCTTGCCTTGTTAGTCCCTCCAAAGTGCATCACCTCGCACTTTTCCGGGTTAAATTCCATTTGCCACTGTTCCGCCCATCTGACCAACCCATCTATATCGTCCTGCAGACTGAGGCTATCCTCCTCGCTATTTACCACCCTACCAATTTTTGTATCATCAGCGAACTTACTGATCATACCTTTTACATTCATATCCAAGTCATTAATGTAGACCACAAACAGCAAGGGACCCAGCACCGATCCCTGTGGTACCCCACTGGCCACAGGCTTCCAGTCACAAAAACAACCTTCGACCATCACCCTCTGCCTTCTGCCACTAAGCCAGTTTTGTATCCAAAGTGCCAAGGCACCCTGGATTCCATGGGCTCGTACCTTCTTGACCAGTCTCCTGTGCGGGACTTTATCGAAGGCCTTACTGAAATCCATGTATACCACATCCACTGCGTTACCCTCATCCACACGCCTAGTCACCCCCTCAAAAAATTCAATCAAATTAGTCAGACATGATCTTCCCTTGACAAAGCCATGTTGACTATCCCTGATTAATCCTTGCTTCTCCAAGTGGAGACTAATTTTGTCCTTCAGAATTTTTTCCAATAATTTTCCTACCACTGATGTTAGGCTCACTGGCCTGTAGTTCCCCGGTTTTTCCCTACTCCCCTTCTTGAATAATGGTATTACATTAGCGGTTCTCCAGTCCTCTGGCACATCCCCTGTGGCCAGAGAGGTTCTGAATATATGTGTCAGAGCCCCCGCAATCTCCTCCTTTGCCTCACACAGTAGCCTGGGATACATTTCGTCCGGGCCTGGGGATTTATCCATTTTTAGGCCTGCTAAAACCGCCAATACCTCCTCCCGCTCGATGTTAATATGTTCGAGTATATCACAGTCCCCCTGCCGTATTTCTATGTCTACATCGTCCTTCTCCATAGATTTAAGGTGATTGGCAAAAGCACCAAAGACGACATGGAAAAAAACTTTTTGACACAGCGAGTGGTTAGGATCTGGAATGCACTGCCTGGGGGGGTGATGGAGGCAGATTCAGTCATGGCCTTCAAAGGGAACTGGATAAGTACTTAAAGGGAAAAAATTTGCAAGGCTATGGGGATAGGGCGGGGGAGTGGGACTGGCTGGATTGCTCATGCAGAGAGCCAGCAAGGGCTCGACGGGTCGAATAGCCTCCTTCTGTGCTGTAACCATTCTATGATTCTAACCAGTTATCTGTAAAGAATGCTGTGGATAGGTCAGTGACTGCACTGCTGAACAATAACTGCTTGGCACTTTACAAGGGATATGGGGATCGTCAGGAAAGTGGAGTTGAGGTCGAAGATCAGCCATGATCTTATTGAATGGCGGAGCAGGCTCGAGGGGCCGTATGGCCTACTCCTGCTCCTATTTCTTATGCTTTCACCAGCACCTGAGGCAGCTGAACAGTGCTCCAATCAAAATGCTGAGTTTTGGTCACGAACAACGAAGTATAAACACTGACAAACTTTGTGTTTTAAATGGCACTAACATTCTGAACAGCACCTCAGGAGAGGAGAGGCTGAGCAGCTAGATAGTCAGCTGTTTAAAGTGCTGGTGAGTCTGAGCAGCATTGTTTAGTACAGAGGGGTACATGTAGGGAAGCAGTAAAAGACTCATGCGATCTGTATTTGCTCATTTTCTGCACCTGTTATCACCCCCATTAAGGAATTGTTTCTAATACCTGGGTTGTTCGATGGCAAACAGGTGACCTCACACTCTCTTTAAAGAAGAAGGCGACCCACAATAAAAGAGATCGATGTGCCAGGCCCAGTCCTCCAAGCCTCCTGTTGGAAAGCATCAGCCAGCCATCTCAGAACCTTCTCCTGAGGTGGACACAGTTGACTGAAAGAAAAAGACTGACTTACCTTTCACAACCTCAGAACGTCTCAAAGCACTTTACAGCCAATGAAGTACTTTTGAAGTGTAGTCACTGTTGTAATGTAGGAAACGCAACAGCCAATTTGCACACAGCAAGGTCCCACAAACTGCAATGTGATAATGACCATTTAATCTGCTTTTAATAAATATTGGCCAGGACACCAGGGAGAACTGCCCTGCTCTTATTCGAGATAATGTCGAGGGAAGTTTTACATCCACCTGAGAGGGGAGACAAGGCATCTCATCAAAAAGATGGCATCTCTGACAGTGCAGCACTCTCTCAGTACTGCACTGAAGTGTCACCCTAGATTTTGTACTCAAGTTTCTTGGCGTGGGACTAGAACCCACAACCTTCTAGGTCAGAGGGGAGTGTGCTACCTACTGAGCCATGGCTGACACCTACCACCCTCCATCTGGGGTAATCCTGCCGTTGGGTGAAAGAAGACCTCCCTCTCATGCTGACGTGCCAGAGTCATTGTAAAGGTGATGAATGGTATAGCTCCCACAAATCATCCATCACCTGCTTTATAAATCCGTGGATGGAAATCTGGACAGCCTCCATTAGGGAGGTGCCATCCTCCCTAGCCAAGTTTCCTCAGTCCAGGCAAATATTTCACCCTCAAGTGCAAAAGAGGAAAATCTGTCCCCTCAAAGCAGTTCACACAATGAATTATTTTTTGTGGAGGGTGCACATGAGTCTATTAAATGTTCAACTAATTCAGCACAGACCAGGGATTGAACCTGGACCTTTCCTATTCCACATTTTGGCTCAGTGATAGTGGTGTCTTTATCTCTGAGTCATCAGGGGAATCTTTCAGTTCAGTCTTAATAAAAACACAAACAGCACGCTGGAAAAGTTCCCAGGCACTGATATTTGCTCATTTCGCAGCTGGGCCGGCAGAGTTGCTGGAATCAAACGTTCTTGGTTCTTCCAGGAATCAGGCTTCCTAATGAGGCAGTAATGTTTCTTTAAATATCATGTTGTGCAAGCAATTACTAGCAATAGTATGGGTCTTCCTGATGATCTTCCAATTGAGCAGCCAAACTCTACCAGTGCATCAGTGCAGTTCCAGGCTTCGGTCCAGAGTCTGTGGTGGGAACGCAGTCAAACTTTGGGCCTTTGGACCAAATTTTTTATAAAGGCAAACCAAGCTCCTCTGATAAACATGTGGTACTGAATTATAAGGACACATGTTTGAACCTAGGTCTGTGCTGAGTTAGCTGGTCTTACCTGGGCTCGATGTAGGAGACACTGCAATTGGCTTCAGAACCTCTGGGCTAGGAAGGGCAAGGTAAATCAGTCCACATTCCAGTTTCTAATTGTTGCAAAGTGAGTATCTATGGATGCTGAGTGAGGGCAAGATTAATCTCAGCTGTGATGCCCACCTGGTTGAATTGCCTGTTGTCAGTCACTAACTAGGCTCACATGTTAAAGAAAGACTTACATATAGTGCCTTTCGCTACCTTAGGATGTCCCAAAGTGCTTTACAGCCAATGAAGTACTTTTGGTTGGAAACACGGCAACCAATTTACACACAGCAAGATCCCACAAACAGTAGTATGATAGATGACCAGATAATCTGTTTTAGTGATGGTGGTTGGGGGATAAATATTGGCCATGACGCCGGGAGAACTCCCCTGCTCTTCTTCAAAATAGTGCTGTGGGATCTTTTACATCCACCTGAGAGGGCAGACAGGGCCTCAGTTATAATATCTCCTCCCAAAGGTGGCACTCTCTCAGTACTGTACTGAAGTGTCAGCATTGATTCTGTGCTCAAATCTCTGGAGTGGGACTGTGAACCCCCAACCTCTAGCTCAAAGGTGAGAGCACCACCAACTGAGCCACAGCTAACACCTAAAAATGAGTCCTTACGTGAGCCACTGGAGGGCAGCTGCCATGTGTGGGACTCAATGGCCAGTGTGGGTCAGCACCTGCAGCAGAGGAGGGGAACTTTGGGGAAGAAAGGCATGACGGGCTAATTCAGTGAAATGAGTCATCGGCCCTCAAGGTGGCATCTTATTTTATGTTACATTGCCAATATCGAGGTAGATTTTCAACTTGCTGTCTGGACGTAAAACATTGATTTCAATGGAAATGAAAATCATTTAGTTTCTGTAACGCCAGTATTAAATCCAGGTAGCAAGTTGAAAATCTACACCATTGTGTTTAAAATATTTTCATCTCAAACGTAAGGTATCTCCAGAGTAAGTAGTACTCTTGAGATAGTACTGGTAAATACTTAGCCCTCAGCCCAATCCCAGATGCTCAAATTTCCAAATGCTCCTATTTATAGGCTGCTCCCCGGAGCCCTCCCCCGCCCCCCCCCCCCCCCCCCGTCTTCCATTTGTGGAATCTGGGCTTCACATGCTTCCTGTTTCTCGGGCATTGCTGTACACAAAATGGCTGCCACATTCACCTATTGACAGAGGAAATAAACTCAAGGCAGCCCCAAAAGACAGATATGGAGGGTAGTTTTTAGCAAGCCCCTTGTAATTTTATTTTTATTGTAACGACGCCTCTGACCACCTTTAAAACTATAATTTTAACTTAATAAATGTTTCAGGAAGTGCACTCGTTGTTTGGGATGCACACACCTAACTCCTCTTGTACTCACAGCCTCAGTGGCCTCAGCAGCAGTGAGTCCATTTCTTACATTATATAGTTGTTGCTCCTCTGAACTTTCCTCCATTGCACCTCCTAAACTCCAAGTACTGCTTCCTACACAATCTTCTGACTCCCTGCATTTTCATGGTGATGAAATCAAACATCATCGCACTATCTCCTCCTCTAATTCATTCTTTTTTGGGATCTCTAAACTGAGCAACTCCTTACCTCCCTCAATCTTTAGGTTCTCAAAAGCCAAGCTTGGCATCACCTAGTCACGATATCCTGATTTACCTTGTCTCTTCCCAAGTTTGTCAGTGGCCTGCTCTATGGGCCTTGATTTCTCAATGAGAATAAGGATTGGACATGTAGCTGTATAGTAATCACCAAGGCTATCCCTCCTTCAGAAAACCACTTTGTTATAAAGAGATGCATTAACTTTGAGTCCATATGCAGGTGATGAATTTCTTGAGAAAGAAGACCAATGGAGGTTTAATTTTTATGACTCCTTTTAAAAACCAGTAACATGGGAATGATTCACTTTGGGCGACTGGGAGAACATAATGGAACATCACAATATCCTTTTACCTCTGAGACCTGGCTTCAAATCTAGCCCAGGTTAACGGAATGAAAGCCTCTTCTCTCCACTGGCCGTAAGGCTTTGCAATGAGTTTGAACAATCTCTACATCTCTTGGTTTCGCACTCTCACTCAGATAGGCCAAGGAGTAAGGGAGATATTTTCTGTGTGCTCAAAGCATCAAAAGCATGACTGTGTTCTTTATAAATGTAACAACTAGCACACAGAGGCAAGCTTCCTCCCCCCACCCCCACCACCGCCCCTCCCTCCAAGGATGATAGGTACGGGAAATGACAAAAATTCACAAGCTTACTGAGTGTTGCCATTCTGAGGCTGGGTCAAAGCTGCATGGGGGGACGAGGGGGTGAGGTCGGCTTCCTGGGGGTGAAGTTGGATTTGGGAGGTGGAGCAAAATGGGCGATAGAAAATCGGCAGCCCCGTTTTACAGCCCTGCCCCGATTTTCTTTTCCATTGGCTGAATTAGTAGAGCAGGCTTGGAGAGGTTCCTGAATGTGACCGGGAGAAGGAGCTAAACTAGCCCGGAGGCCACGGCCTCATTCGGGCTGTGTGTGTTAGTTCAGCTCTCTCATCCTGCTGGGTTTAGTAACTTCAAGATATCACTGTTGAAACAAAAATTTCATGGCATCTACTGAAATAATATGACATATAAGAATGTTAAAATTAATAATGATCCTGTGTTTCAAAACGCGCTGATGGTCAGGCTCACTCTGTAAGGGGGGGGTCCCAATCGTAATGCTCCTTTATTAAACGCGGTCTTGTTAGTGAAATTCTATCCTTGAAAGGGGGACATCATCTTTGAAAAGAGTCTTCGTGAAGGATTGTGCTCCGCATGAGGGTAACAAGAGTTAGGGCACTTCAGTGAAATACAGAATACAGAATGTCAAGGTAAACGAATGCAGCTGTCAGGGAGAAAATAAATCTGTGTTGTTTTTAATTAAGTCAGCAGTTAATGATACAATGAATCATAACAAAACTGCATAATGTTACACATTGAACTAATATTCTTATTGCACAAAATGGCAGCTTATGTTACTTAGGCAAGAACTCTGAAAAGCTGCTACATTCAACGATCACACGATGCTATAAAAATGAACAAAGCTGGCTGGATATTATCTCTTTGAGAAAAATCTTATTTAAAAATAAAAGATAAATGGGGTGAAAGTGTGAGACGCAGTGGCTTTCGAACACTGTCCTTTCACCCCCCGGGGCCTAGGTTTGAATCCAGTCCAGGCTGATGGGATGCAATTCTCACCTGACCTGCTGACTGGGAGAATCTTGCAGTGAAACAAGCTTGGGCAGCCTCAGGCTAATGGCAAGTCCACAGGCGACAAAAAAAAACTTCCACACAAATTTGGCAATCTCACTCCACAAGGACAGCTGTTGTCGGGAATGGAATTTCACAGTGCTGCGGTTGTCAGTGAGACTGGAGGTTAAGGCATACTGTCAGAGCAGTGTAGAAGGAGCTTCATTCCACACCTCAACTGTGCTGTACCTGCCCTTGGAGTGCCTAGTGCTTGGTGCAAAGACTGCGACAAGCAGCATTGACATTCCGCACCTGGGGTGCAGATATGTCATGTAATTCATATTATCGTACAATATGCTCGTCTTGAAAGGTAGACTGAGTCAAAGGTGAACAGAAGCAGCTCAGGTGGACTTCTAAGAAAAAATTCCAAATGAAAATAAAATGGGAAGTATGAGGGAATAGTGAGGCCAGGAAGAGTCAAGGCTAAACTTCACTTCTGGATTTTTTTTTTGTGCAAGAATAGAACTGAATTATGGACTCCCTTCATCCCAACTCCCCAAGGAAAAATCAATGCTTAGGATGGGTACTGGACATGAGGCAGTACAGGAAGGAGGAGCAAAGTGTGCAACAGACTGAAGATTATAATCAGTGCGGTGACAAGTCTGAACTCATCGATACTCCCAATCCAGTCAGTAAGGCAGGCCCTGCACTGAGCAATCAGTCCAGTGGCTGGTATTGATACTGTTACAGGCTGAACTGATTGAATGTTTTGGCTGGCCCAGTAAACCCAGACATTATAAAAATGATCATTAAATTCCACTAAACAGGACACAGCCATAATTAATTTGCCAACTTTGGCCCACAGCTGCCTGAAAGATTATCCAGTCCATTCTGAAAAATGCGTAATCCATTTTTTCCGAACGCTTCTGAAATTAAAAATAGAGAGAGATCCATCTCCCAGACACCGTTAATACCCAGAGTTCGCTGACCGCACGGGAGGGTCTGTACAGACGGAGGAGTCCCGTCCATGCCGAGGGTGAGGGGCAGAGGGGTTGTGTCTTTTAGAGTTACATATTTTCAGTTTTCTCCGTGCTGGTATTTTGAAACGGGTGAGAATTCTGAGCCTGTTTGGCTTTTTTCCTGTGGAAGAGAAAAGAAAAATATGTGATGAATGCTGTCATCGTGCTCGATCGGACTCCCAGGAATGGCAGAGGAGGAGCCAGTCTGAGAATAAGGATGGATGTATGGTTATGTCCTTAAAACAGACAAAGCACCTCATCCAGGCACCTTGCACACAATGTCCTTAAAGAAGACGGGAACTGAAACATGTGAAGCCTTAAGTGATATTTTTGCACTCAATTCTTTAGGATTGGAAACTGGCTAACATAACTCCGTTGTTTTATAAAAAGGGTCAAGGGACAAATTCCTCCACTTATCTCTTATCAGGGTTCTTCAATGGACTGCCCGCAACACTAAGATATTCCCCTCAAACCAGCTGCATACTCGTACGGGACCCTTCCAGTACTTTAAACACCCCTGTGCTCATTCCAACACTGGCACAAGGTAACCCATCTTCATGCACTGCACACCTTTCACCTTCCCAGGAAACCTTTCATCGATGGTGTGTAGGGCCATTAAAGGCTCCCCCAGTACCCACCTGCATGCTGCATGTTCCTGTACTCTGGCCAATTATATAACCATGGCAAGCCTCAAAACAGTCGGCATTGCACCAATCTCTTTATGATTGCAGGCAAACGAAGCCTACAATAGAAGGAAGTGTTTGATAACTGGAGTGGGCACACCAGATCTCAGGCTCTCAACGCTCCTGGACGAACTGATCCTGGATGTCATGGGCCAATGGTCGCCATTGGAGAGGGGGGCATGGAGATGGTACATCTCCCTCTGCTCCGAGCTATAAAACTCCTCTTCAACCTCCATCTCCCAGGGGGCAGGAGGAATACACACTCCACCCCATTCCTATTTCAGGTAAACCATCTTCAATGGATGAGGGAGGAATTTAAAATTGTCATCCTTGTGTTCAAATCTCTCCTTGGCCTCACCCCTCCCTATCTCTGTAACCTCCTCCAGCCCTACAACCCTTCAAAATCTCTGCACTTCTCTAATTCTGGCCTCTTGCGCATTCCTGATTTTACTCGCCCTGCCTTTGGCAGCAGAGCCTTCAGCTGCCTAGGCCCTGAGCTCTGGAATTCCCTCCCTAAACCTCTCCGTCTCTCTACGTCTCTCCTCCTTTAAGATGCTCCTTAAAACCTACCTTTTTGACCAATCTTTTAGTCACCTGTCCTAATATCTCCTTATGTGGCGCGCTGTCAAATTTTGTTTGATAATGCTCCTGTGAAGCATCGTGGGACATTTTACTACATTAAAGGCACTAATATATTTTATATAAATAAAACGCGAAGATAGGGAAACGTGCCCCAAAAAACCAACCCAGCTAATTCACCACAAAAGGTCACCTTGAAAAGTACTTCTGGTGACTGTACTCCTACAGAAGTGTATTTTGCTCCTGCTTTTACAGGCACTTAGTAATGGCCTCACACCGAGGCCACAATGGATCGTAATTCCCGGGGTAGCAAGCACCCACACATGGCCCTAAATCAATGCTCCAATTAAGTTTTTTGTGCCCCAGCGTAGGCCCATTGGAAAATCCAGGGCTACAGCAAAACGGGTGCAAGCCCTCTGCCCCTAGATTTCCCATTCCCTCCGCCCCTAGATTTCCCGATCCCTCCTGCTCCCTCCGCCCTGGTAATTCCATTTCCTCCGCCTCTGGTAATTCCATGCCCTCCGCCCCTCGTAATTCCACTCCCTCCACCCTTGGTTTTCCTGCTCCCTCCACCCCTGGTTTTCCTGCTCCCTCCGCCCCTGGTAATTCCACTCCCTCCGCCCCTCGTAATTCCACTCCCTCCACCCTTGGTTTTCCCGCTCCCTCCATCCCCGGTTTTCCCACTCCCTCCGCCCTGGTAATTCCACTCCCTCCGCCCCTGGTAATTCCATTCTCTCCATCCCCGGTTTTCCCACTCCCTCCGCCCTGGTAATTCCGCTCCCTCCGCCCCTGGTTTTCCCACTCCCTCCGCCCTGGTAATTCCACTCCCTCTGCCCCCGGTTTTCCCCTCCCTCCACCCTGGTAATTCCGCTCCCTCCGCTCCTGGTTTTCCCACTCCCTCCGCCCCTGGTTTTCCCACTCCCTCCGCCCCTGGTTTTCCCACTCCCTCCGCCCCTGGTTTTACCGCTCCCTCCGCCCCCTGGTTTTCCCACTCCCTCCGCCCCCTGGTTTTCCCACTCCCTCCGCCCCCTGGTTTTCCCACTCCCTCCGCCCCCTGGTTTTCTCACTCCCTCTGCCCCCGGTTTTCTCGCTCCCTCTGCCCCCGTTTTTTTGCCCACTCTGCATCTGGCAAGCAGATGTTATCCCATGAATGCTTATCAAGTCGATTCCTCTCTCTGCTGTTTCACCAGGTTGATACCTCGATTAATATGGCAGAGAGAGAAAGTTGATATGAATGCTATACCACTGTCAATAGTCATTTCTAGGCTTTAACAAGGGGGGTTATTGGGCAAGTGAGGTTGATTTACGAACAAGAGATGGGCTTGTCGAGCCCATTAGCTCTTTCTTCTTGCTAATGTACCTGGTAGTTCACGTACTGTTGGGACCATGGGTGAATCACCTGTGGAAAGCAACTGATCCAAGTTGTAGCCATTTTCTTTTGGCCAGACAAGTGTCTGAAACACAGAACTCATCACCGCCCTCAACAATCTCCAAATAAATCACTGAGGCATCCACATAAGTAGATTTTCCATTTGTCCAACACAGAGTGCGCTCTCCCCCTCCTCTCACCCCAACTAAACCCAGAGAACCTTGACAAGGGTTGGCAGGAGCTAATGCACAGTACAACCCACAACAACTATTTGCATTTATATTGCAAGGTACTTCACGGGAGCAATTATCAAACAAAATTTGACATTGAGCCACATAAAGAGATATTAGTTCAGGTAACCAAAAGCTTGGTCAAAGAGGTGGGTTTTAACAAACAACAACAACTACTTGCATTTATATAGTGCCTTTAACATAGTAAAACGTTCCAAGGTGCTTCACAGGAGCGTAATCAGACGAAATGTGACACCAAGCCACATAGGGAGATATTAGGTCAGGTGACCAAAAGCTTGGTCAAAGAGGTAGGTTTTAAGGAGGGCCTTAAAAGGAGGAGCGTGAGGTAGAGAGATGGCGAGGTTTACGGAGGGAATTCCAGAGCTTAGGGCCAAGGCAGCTGAAAACATGGCCTCCACTGGTGGAGTGACGAAAATCAGGGATACGCAAGAGGCCAGAATTGGAGGAGCACAGAGACCTCGGAGGGCTGGAGGAGCACAGAGACCTCGGAGGGCTGGAGGAGCACAGAGACCTCGGAGGGCTGGAGGAGCACAGAGACCTCGGAGGGCTGGAGGAGCACAGAGACCTCGGAGGGCTGGAGGAGGTTGCCCAAGTGTTGAACGCATGCCCTGCAATATTACCTGCACAACAGTGACTGCACTTCAAGCAGGTAATTAATTGGCTGTGAAGCATTTTGAGCCATCCTGAGGATGGGACGGCTCCATATAAATTCACATTTGCTTTTTCTTTCTAGCCTGGGGTTAGATATTCTCCCCATTGAAATGAATGGGCCCTGATTAGAGTCCTGATTAGCAGGCTGTGGGTGGAGAAGTTACTAATGAACCATTGGAGACGTGTTCCGAACTGACCATCTGTTATCTCCACGTGATTAATTAGCAACATTTCAGCAAACACAGAATTACAACCAGCTCATAAATGTTAAATGTGGTGATACTGTGTGATATTTTTCATTTATTCTCCATTGATTTATAATACACATAGGAGCATTATAGTCCGTTAAAGTCATCTTTTAACGTAGCATTCTCCTGACACATCGGACAGCCCCGCTAATAGCCTAGTGATTAAAGGCATTGCTTAGTATCGTACTGAGCTGTACAAACAGTAATGTCTTAGGTTCAATCCACAGTCAATGATGATTTAACTGGGGCAACAATTCAGGCACTAGAATTGGCCTCAGTGGCTCTGAGGAGGGGACGTATCAGCCAGGGTCCCACTCCTGGTTGCTACCCAGCGCCTCCTACTGGAAAGTACACGTGCGGCCATCAGATGAGGGCTGCGCTGCCCCCTGCGGTTACATGGCCCGCCAAGACTCCCATTTCTAGGCTCACGCGAGGAACGGCCAAGAGGATGAGGTGGTGGAGGGTGACCTGTGTGCACTTGAAAACAAGTCAGTGCCTTCAAGAGAAGTATAATATCCTCCTTCTGCCCAACACTTGGCACGAAATCACATGGTAAAATTCCATGGTTCTGACAGGCAGAGCAGAGAGGAGAAATTAACAGCAGAAACAGGATGCATTATAAAGCTGGGTGGGAATTGTGATCTAGGCCATAAAACACACTCTGGCAATTTTTTCTGACCGCTTGAGAAGGTTTCAGACCTATAGCACTCATTGAGCCATCTCTCATTCCTCCAAATAGACTGTGGGATTCACTTTGTATGGACAAAGAGGCCTTTAAACTATAGTTTAAGAAAACACATCCCTGCGCCCGAGTGATGAGGCTCAAGGCCCGAGGTCCAGTATGGAGCCGGCGAGTGGCACAGGGCTGTCGGCGAAGTGTAATTGAAGATTGGGCCAATGCTGGCATCACAGCGGCCCACAGGTAAGAGAGGAAGGGTGGGCGATCGGGTCGGGAAGGGCAGGTAGCGGTGGCTGTGGGGGAGGGGGGGTTGTGGGTGAGATGAACTGTGGTCAGGGCGAGAGGGCAATTGATGTCTGGGGTAGGTGGCGCTTTTGATGGCCGTGGTTGGGGCGGGGGGAGAGGGGGGGAGACAGCCCGTGTTCTTTTAAGTCGGGAGGAGCATTGCCCCCTCGCTGACTGGTGCTTGTTCCAACAACTGGTGCCGTGGAATTAGAGCCAGTAAAATGCCGAGCTATATTGCTAAATCAGCACATGACAAGTCAGAGGCTGTCAGCCTAATAACTCACAGTGCTCTGGTTAGGCTCTGGTTTCAGTGCAGTGTCGAAGTTTGGTCACTGAGACACAAGAGAGACATTCAAGCCCCAGGGGTGGTACAGAGAAGAGTCAAAAAGCCAACACCTAAGGCTGGATTTTCCTCCACTATCCTACCTCACCTGAATTTCCCTCCCACCACCCCCAGTCGGGACTGCCGCTGGCCACTTCCTTCCCTGGGTAGAGCCCAGGGTAGCACTGGGAATGTCCATGAATGCTGCAAATGAAGGAAGAGGTCCTAGAGAGGCCTCCTCTCCCTCCAATTTTCTTCCCCAATGGTTTACCTGCTGAAGGCCTCAGGCTAGGCCAAGGCCTTCAGTCGGCAACTCCTTCAAGACCATGTGGCCCGTTTAAGTTTTCTTCTGGTGCTGTAGAAGTGGCCCTGCTGCAGCACCGTCTGGATCTTCCTGGGGCCTGCTGGCAGGCTCCCACTTGCTATCACAAATCCTGCCATGAGTACATAATGACCTCCGACCCAAGAAACTGGGCCAGGGTAATAGCATGGTCGGGGCCTAACGCCCGAAAAACATCAGAGGTCAATATGGCGTCAGACATTTCTCAGGCGTCCTTGAGGCACAGACATAGGCCTGCGATATTGGCCATTTTGTACCCTGATATCTGTCTGGAAAACGGGCACAACAATGACCAATTACTACCTCAAAAACTTTAGAGTTATTTAAGAGACAGTCAAATGCTGTGGTAAGTTTGAGATGGAAAGGGAAAGAAAGGAAAGGGAAAGAAAGGAAAGGGAAGGCCGCATTTCTGTAGTGTCTTATCAAATCCTTTAGGAACATCCCAAAATGCTTTTTGTACAATAAGTTAAAGTGCAGTTGCTGTTGTTGTGTAGGCAAACACACCAGCTACTTTGCACGTAGCAAGGTCCCATAAACAGTAGTAAGATAAATGATCAGTTAATCTGTTTCTGGTTGCGTTGTTTGGAGAAAGGAATATCAGCTAACGGTCACCAGGAGGGCTCACTGCTTTTGTTTGGAAAGTGTAACTGGATCTACTATATTCACCTGAACCACTGAGAACTCAGTTAAATGTCTCCTTCTGAAGATGGGATGAATGAACTTCCCCATCTGTACTTATCTTGCGATCTGCCCCATCGCTACCCGCCACTCCCCCCTCACAGTATAAACTGGGCAGATTTGACAGCACCAACAGCCTTAGCCTGTTACTAACTTCTTCCCCTTGACCCAGCTCTATAATATAAAAGGGGGGCGGAGATGCTCGGGCACCTGGTGAAAGGTTTTAGAAGAGTTCTTCTTGACATTTCCCCAGTGGGGCAGTCGAACCAAGAATCCAGGGGACAGACACCTGGGACCAAGCTCGAGAATGTGTCACTTTCCTTTCTCATCCTGAGATAACTGGGAGTGGAGATGCACAATGGAGAGAGTCTGCTTCCCTTCAACAGGTGCGGTGTCACCAGTCTGTGAGACAGCACTTTGTGCACTCAGTCGTCTCTATAGAATAAAGGACACTCAATACACCTGGATGTAGGTTTTGTTCAACAATTGACAGCTATTTCCTGCCAGGGATTCTGTTTACAATACAAGTCACACAGTGAAACCCTCTTTTCAAACGGTATAACAATCTGTTCTTGCTTATAGAATTTCAAAATGGTTGAAGTCGCCCTGCAATATGATAATCACTTGTTATTAGGAGTTCAAGTCTGGTGGGTACATTTTTTTGGAACAGTGATCTGTTGGTGATTAAGCTGAGGTACAGTTCGATAGGTGTCTGCACCTCACCTAACTGACTTCCTCCTGTGTGAGTTTGAACAATGACTACTGATGGGTTATTTGCAGGCGCGTCACAGCCAAGCCTGATCCTGTCCGCACTCATTGTCCGCGCACGCTTACTTTCCAACAGGGGTCCCTGGACAGCACTAGGGAATGGGAACGCTGGCCGATTTCTCACCTTCCCTAGCCCGGGGAAAATGAAGCCTCTACCACTAGGCCCAGCTGAGATCAGCTTCCTCGGCACGGACCAGGAATCAAACCTTGGTCTTCTCTGGTATGTGTGGCTCAGGCTGGGGTTTGACTTTTAATCCACTCATTCCTTCCATTATGTCACCCACTCAGTTCTTTCCGATGTGCCTTTACATGGTCAAAAATTGTTTGACGTTGAAATGTTTCACATCTGATAGAGAGGAAGTTGAGAATGGCAGCCATCATTACTTGTACATCCAGAGTAGGTGTTGCCATTCTGCACTAAGGAGCTAGACAAGGATTACCATTAATTTCACTTACGGACTGCAGCCCTCAATAACTAGGGAGGGGGTACTACTACTACTACTACTACTACAACAACAACAACTTGCATTTATATAGCACCTTTAACGTAGTAAAAGTCCCAAGGCGCTTCACAGGAGCGATTATGAAACAAAATTTGTCACCGAGCCATATAAGGAGATATTAGGACAGGTGTCCAAACTTGGTCAAAGAGATAGGTTTTAAGGAGCGTCTTAAAGGAGGTAGAGAGGCGGAGAGGTTTAGGGAGGGAATTCCAGAACTTAGGGCCTAGGCAGCTGAAGACACTGCCGTCAACGGTGGAGTGATTAAAGTTAGGGATGCGCAAGAGGCCAGAATTGGAGGAGCGCGGAGCTCTCGGAGGGTTGTAAGGCTGGAGGAGGTTGCAGAGATAGGGAGGGGCGAGGCCATGGAGGGATCTGAAAACAAGGACGTGAATTTTAAAATCGAGCCATTGCCCAGACCGGGAGCCAAAGTAGGTCAATGAGCACAGGGGTGATGGGTGAACGAGAATTGGTGTGAGTTAGGGTACGGGCAGCAGAATTTTGGATGAGCTCAAGTTTACAAAAGGTGCAAGGTGGGAGGCCAGCCAGGAGAGCATTGGAATAGTCAAGTCTAGAGGTAACAAAGGCATAAATGAGGGTTTCAGTAGCAGACAACTGGGGAGTGGGTACGGATCACTAAAGTGGCCACTAAAGGCAAAGAGCTGAGTTTTTCCCCTCCAATATAACTGTTAAATGGAAGAGCACAAACAATAAGGAAGTTACCGCAACTATTAAATTACAATGCTCACTTTATCATAAAAGAAAACATTTACAGAAATGAAAAGACACCGTACCTTAGGGACTCCATACCTTTTGCCAAGTCAGAAACCAAACAGCAGTGGAATCATGTGGAGCGACTAGAGAAACTGGGATTGTTCCCTTTAGAGCAGAGAAGGTTAAGGGGAGATTTAATAGAGCAGTTCGAAATTATGAGGGGTTTTGAAAGAGTAAATAAGGAGTGACTGTTTCCACTGGCGGGAGGATCGGTAACCAGAGGACGCAGATTTAAGATAATTGGCAAAAAAGCCAGGGGGGAGATGAGGAGAATTTTTTTTTACACAGCGAGCTGTTATGATCTGGAATGCACTGCCTCAAATGGTGAAGGAAGCAAATTCAATAATAACTTTCAAAAGGGAATTGGATGTATACTTGAAAAGCAAAAATTTGCAGAGCTATAGGGAAAGAGCAGGAACTAATTGGATAGCTGTTTCAAAGAGCCAGCACAGGCACGATGGGCCAAATAGCCTCCTTCTGTGCTGTATGATTCTATGGGTTGGGTCCAGAACTTTGCTTTGCTGCTGCTGAAAGTTCACTGATAAACCTTACTAGAGTGAACCTCCACATTATCAGACAAAGAACTAGTCGGAGAAGAACAAAACCAGAACTCAAAGGGCTGACATTCCTCCCCCCTCCTCCCTCATGCCAAGTGCCAGACGTTCCCAGAACAGGCCATTGCACCCTTGAAAGGCCATGCAACACTCAAATTCCCTGCCCTGGGCCATTGCTGTGGCCTGGGTGCACACCCAGCCCAGAGCAGGGTCTTGAGTTGAGAACGAGGGGCAGAAGCAGGGGCGCAGATGCATTCCTGGCCATCGGCCTCCTGACTGCTGCTGTAGGGCAGCAGCTTAGAAAGCCCTCAGGTCTAAAGATCACGCTGGGAAGGGAAGCACATAAATTTACCTGCAGCTAGATAGGTTACTCCTGGGCCCACCTCAGCTCCTCGGGATGATCCTGGTGCAGGTCTCACTGCCTGCTGTGTTCCCCTGTTTTTGGGCATAAAAGTACATGAGGCAGGAGGGCCAGGAATGTCTCCTCCTGCCTTATTAACAGGGGAACACTGGGCCTGGAGGCGCAGGCCCCGAAAGGCCCAGGAAATGCCCGGGCAGTGTAGTGGGTGTGGAGACTTGACCTGACAGGTCTCCTTCCTCTTCACTGCACCTGGGAACTGTTTCACGGATAACGTGAAGAGGAAAATTGGCCCTTTTGGAGTCTATTTTAGTTTCATGATTTCCAGGCTGCCCATTCAAAAGCCAGACCATCTGACCCAAACCCCCTCTCTCTTCCCCTCATCATAACCCAGGAAGTTAAACATTGAGTGTTATAGTGGGACGGTTTCTACACTGACTATCCCATAACACAAGAAAAAAATAACACTACCCTTATAACAGGGAGTGGTGCTACTATAACGGAGGGTAGGTGCATTAGCAGATTGGGTTTTTATTTTGATTTTAAAAATAAGTGTCTGTCATTCACGCACAAGTAATAAAGAGGATGAGGCACTGTGCAAGCCTCAACTTTGATGCAATCTGAGGATTTCAGGAATAGACAGAGACTAAGATGGAAAAGGAATAGGAGACTGGAAGATTATGATTACAAAAATGTTTTTAATCCAATTGCCTTTTGTTGAAGGCAGGACTCGCTCTTTTTAAATGTATTTTTCTTCTGCGCCCTGCATCATCCTTGGCACACAGACTGACCAGCCTACTTACTCCTGGAGTACAGTCCTTACTGTAACCCATACCATTGCCATGCCCATGAGTGTGCCACACAACTACCGCCCTCTCAGCTTGTCAGATACACAAAAGAGATATTGTTTTCATGTAAAGAACCCCAAAGGTGAAGGACCAAGACCCACAGAGCAGGATTCTGAAAAGAACAGGAGGGAAGGGAAGGTGAATCCTATAGCTGTGGTTGGATGATGCGAAGCATGACTCTTAAAGATTGCAGGAGAAAGGAATGAGTGAGGGAGGCGAGGAATTGCACAGCTGTGATCCGAGAAAAGAACGAGTCGGAGGAGATTGTGTAATGAATCTCGATTTCAATACAGGGAGGAGGAAGAGTGCACAGGATGGTGTAAAATACTCACTTTTATTTCACTGTTGAAAACAGAACGAGCGTGTGGCCCAGGAGTGAGCTGTAAAGTTGACCCTCAGCAACTACATATAAATTCTACTTGTGACCGTCAAGATTCGGGTCTTGAAAGCATCGTTTTCCCTTTAAACTAATTCCAGCCAGTGAACCTTGTCGCACACCATCTGGACACTGTCTGCTTTACATGATCTGTCCTTCCAAAGGTTACAGGACCCAAGATTAAATAATTACCCTAATTATAATCAACTGGATTCTATAGGGTAAATGAACCAATTGCACTTCAATGAGGATGCAGTGCTCGAAAGAAGGAGAGTCAGGACTTTCACCGTCACAGTGTTGTAGCTTTACCTCTGGGTGTGGCTCCCTGCTGAAAGCATGAGTGAGTGAATTTACCCCGTCTTCAGTTACTGATCATCATGCAAAGCAAGGCTTTTTATAAGGTTAAGAAAAACTACACTATTTATTCACAATTTAAAAAGCATACAGAAGCACAGGAAACAGAATTAAAGTGAGGAAAATACTTCAAGTACAAGGTGAAGTTTACATGCATAGAGCACAGAAAGTCCGTGAAAGAGTTAATTGCTCTCTCCAGAAGAAATGTGGTTAAAGTTTGTTCGAATTAAATGGCACAAAATGAAAAGCAAATGCTCCGACTTCCTCCTGCTGGTTACCCAACATCCCCTCTGAACAAGAGGCCTCTCAAACAAATTCTCTACCGCAAATTCTAGGCCCAATTTCTCTGATATCAGAAACTCTCGACATGATTTAAGACTTTGCATGTCAAAGGTACATTATGAAGGTAGGATAATTTGACATACAACAGTGAAATAATCCCTCCGCATATTACTTTGGATAAATTTAATACATTTCTATAAACAGCACTAGCATGAGTTGATGTGGATTTTCGAGATTCACAATAGCACTAACATCTAATGGTTTCTTTAGTGCTGATCCAGGCTCCCAGATTGACTTCAAAGCTATACATATGTGTAAAGACGACAACTCTTTGATAGGGTAGATAGAGAAACTATTTCCTCTCAGTCAAGAGCAAGGGGGCATAACCTTAAAACTAATCATAGGCCGTTCAAGGGTGATGTCAGGAAGCAGTTCTTCACACACAGGGTAGTGGAAATCTGGAACTCTCTTCCCCAAAAAACTGTTGAGGCTGGGGGTCAATTGAAAATTTCAAAATTGAGATTGATGGATTTTTGTTAGGCAAGGGTATTAAAGGTTGCGGAAGCAAGGCGGGTAGATGGAGTTAAGATACAGATCAGCCATGATCTAACTGAATGGCGTAACAGGCTCGAGGGGCCGAATGGCTTATTCCTGTTCCTAATATTTCTGTTCATGAGCACAGTTTCACTCAGTGGCAAACTCATGTTGCCCTGCCTGGCCTTCACCAGCATTAGAACTATGAAGATGATCCAGCAGACAACCCGGGTCCCTTTATAATAAGAGCCCTGGTAGAGTAGGACCATCTCTCTGAGACCATCTCATAAAACTTACCAAAATTCAAATCCTCTCAGATTGGCCGCTTCAAACAACAGTTATACTGCGCTATGTGCATCAATGTGACGTGCGTAGACACACAAGCTGCAGCATCATTGGCCCAAGAGATTCATTTCAATACTGCAGCCATTCAATCGCAACACAGTCGCAGACATTTTACACACAATGTGGGAGGTGGGCTTGGATCACAGTGGGACTGTGCATTTTAACTCCCAAGGCCTTACAGAGACAGAGCAGGTTTCAGCTTTACTTTGTTCCTGGACGCACGCTTGTGTCAGGTTCCCCAGCGTGTCCTCTCTACATCCAAGTGGAGCGAGCTTTAATCTGCATTCGAAGTCTCGACACATCTGACACGGGGTGTTTTGATGGCAATGGCCCAACAATGGGCAGTGCGGAGATCCCTTACACATACAAAAAAAAATGTATTTTTTTTTTAAAGATCACTTTGGTGTAATATTAGTGGGTGCTCAAAATTAGCACTTAAACAGCATTCCACGGATTGAGCCATCTATCCAAACTTTTCAATTGATACCAAATCCTCATAGCATTCTGCTGCCACTCGCCCTTAAACAGTGGTTAGTGAAAGATTTGAATCCCCTCTTGCTGGTTTTAGGTTTTGAACTCTCTACTTGTCATTAGGGAGAGGCAAAGAGAGATCTATTTAACGTAGCACACTGATCTCATCACTAATAAAAAGCCAGAGGACAATTTCAAAAGATGAAAGACAGATGGGCTCCATTACAGTCGTGCGATCCTCCTCACGCAGTTTCCCACAGTGCGCTCTGTCCAACAACAACTTGCATTTATATGGTCCCTTTAACATAGTAAAACGACCCAAGGCACTTCACAGGAGCGTTATCAAACAAAATTTGACACCGAGCCACATAAGGAGATATTTGGACAGGTGACCAAAAGCTTAGTCAAAGAGGTAGGATTTAAGGAGCTTCTTGAAAGGAGGAGAGAGGCGGAGAGGTTTAGGAGGGAATTCCAGAACTTAGGGCCTAGGCAATGTGAAGCCATTAAAATCAGGGATACACAAGAGGCAAGAATTGGAGAAGCACAGAGACCTCGGAGGGTTGTAGGGCTGGAGGAGGTTAGAGATAGGGAGGGGCGAGGCCATGGAGGGATTTGAAAACAAGGATGAGAATATTAAAATCAAGGCGTTCCCGGATGGGGAGCCAATGTAGGTCAGCAAGTACAGGGGTGATGGGTGAACGGGACTTGGTGTGAGTTAGGATATGGGCAGCAGAGTTTAGGATAAGCTCAAGTTTATGGAGGGTGGAAGATGGGAGGCCATACAGGAGAGCATTGGAACAGTCCAATCTAGAGGTAACAAAGTCATGGATGAGGGTTTCAGCTGCAGATAAGCTGAGACAGGGGCAGAGACGGGCGATGTTACGGAGGTGGAAGTAGCCAGTCTTGGTGATGGAGCAGATATGTGGTCAGAAACTCATCTCAGGGTCAAATAGGATGCCATGGTTGCGAACAGTCTGGTTCAGCCTCAGACAGTGGCCACAGAAAGGGATTCAGTCAGTAGCTAGGGAATGGAGTTTGCAGCGGGGACTGAAGACAATGTCTTTGGTCTTCCCAATATTTTGTTGGAGGAAATTTTTGCTCATCCAGTACTGCATGTCGGACAAGCAGTGTGACAAATGAGAGAGAGTGGAGGGGTCGAGAGAGGTAGTTGTGAGGTAGAGCTGGGTGTCGTCAGTGTACATGTGGAATCTGACGTCGTGTTTTTGGATGATGTCCTCGAGGGGCAACAGGTACATGAGAAATAAGAGGGGGCGAAGGATAGATCCTTGGGGGACTCCAAAGGTAATGGTGCGGGAACAGGAAGAGAAGCCATTGCAGGAGATTCTCTGGCTACGACTGGATAGACAGAGATGGAACCAGGCAAGTTTGCAGTCCCACCCAGCTGGATGATGGAGGAGAGGCGTTGGTGGAGGAAGATGTGGTCAACTGTGTCAAAGGCTGCAGACCAGGTCGAGAAGGATGAGGAGGGATAGTTTACCATCATCACAGTCACATGGGGTGTCATTTGTGACTTTGATAAGGGCCGTTTCAGTAATGTGGCAGGGACAGAAACCTGATTGGAGGGAAACCTGTCCTGGCAACTATTTAATGCCCAAGTGCAAAAAGGAAAAAAATCTTCCCCTTATTTTCCTGTTGAAACTCTGGTAGCCCCCTGTGGTGGTATAGTGGGTACAGCCACTGTGAAGTAACCTAGCCATACAGACCAGCAGGCCACATGTTTGATTTCCAGTCTGTGCTAAGCTAGCTGATCTCAGCCAAGGCAACAGTAGAGGCATCATCGGCCTCAGTGGCTAAGGACAAGGGCAGGTAAAAAAATCAGACAGGGCTCCCCATCCAATTGACCCTTTCTGAAAAGTGCTGTGTGTGAGACCATTGGTGAGAACAGGATCAGACTTGGCTGTTGATTATCTTAGCCCCTCCCATCAAGAGAACATTTCAAGTAAATATCTGTAAAACGCTTTTGTATATTTTTCCTGGACTTTCCCTTTAAGATATTAATATTAATATACATAAAAGTAATTTAACTAATTAGAGTGGGAGGTCTTATGATGCTAGTTTCACAGAAAACCAATGAGAACAAATTGTGATGTGTTTTTTTTTGCATTCTGACTAGTACATTAAAATATAAATTAATTATTGAAACATTCTGTGTGCCGATAAATTATGCAGAAAGATTGGGGGGGGGTCACCGAGATGTCATTAACTTTATGGTGTCACACTCGCAGACACAGCAACAGAAGCTTACAGCCTTCTCTCTCATTTCATTAAAAAAGGGGGGTAAAAGGCTCCCCCGGTGGCTCCATTGGTAACTGCACAGCTTGGCAAATTACTGAGCTTCACAGACCTGGACAGTGCAACACTCAGTCTCAGGTCTGTGCTGAGGCAGCCAGTCACAGCTGGGGTGGTGATAGGGACGCCAAAGCAACCTGAGCTAAGGAAAGGGGGAAAAAGAACACTAAATCAAGTAGGGAGAACCACTTCTGGTCACTAACCAGTTGCTCGTGTTACATAGAAACAGGAATTGGCCATTCAATCAGATCATGGCTGATCTTTATCTTAACTCCATTTACCCGTCTTGGTTCCATATCCCTTACCTAACAAAAATCTATCAATCTCAGTTTTGAAATTTTCAGCTGACCTCCAGCCTCAATAGCTTTTTGGGGGAGAAAGTTCCAAATTTCCACTACTCTTTGTGTGAAGAAGTGCTGCCTGACATCACCCCTGAGCGGCCTAGCTCTAATTTTAAGGTTACGCCCCCTTATTCTGGACTGCCTCACTAAATCCTTTAATCACCTCAATTACATCACCCCTTAATCTGCTATGCTCAAAAGAATACAAGTGTGTGTATGCGGATATTGAGAGTCCCTGAACCTCTCCGCCTCTCCAGCTCTCTCTCCTTTTAAGACGCTGTTTAAAACCCCTCTCTTTCTCACGTCCTAATGGGCCGGAAATTGCTCATAAAATAACGTTGAGGCTAACAGCACTCACCATTATTAATGGGCAGTTCAAAGAGCAAGTCCGGGCGCACGTGCGGAGTCAAGCGTGGAAATTTGGAACTTGCTCATCCTGATTCCCTGATGAACTGACAGCTTCGTGTTAAAGGGATATCGCAGGCTGGAATCAATGGACCAGCGCCAACTTGATCTCCTGCCCAGCTGGAAACTAACTAATCTCACCAGAAAAAAAGGTACGCTCAGTTATATCAGATCTAAACTAACTTTTAATGGCGTAGTAAGTATTAATGACTGCCAAACAACCTCTCTGGCATTGAAAATTAATTTTTAAAAATGTGGACTCTCATTCCTTCCGATTTTAATAGTTTATGGACATTTAAAAAAAAGTTTTAATTAAAAAATTAAAAATGTTTATTTTTTTACTTTTTCTTTCTGTCTCTTTTATCTCTGTCTTTTAATCTTACCCCCTCTTTATTTTGCTTTCTCTATCTGATTTTATAGAACATTTACTAATCTTATCTGACACTTCCTGGTTCTTAGTCTGCGCGGTTTGTGAATAAGCTTCACTTCCTGGTTCTCGGGGCGTGGCTTGATTCAAGCTGATTGGTGGAGGGGACAGAGAGATCCTTTCACCATCCACCATCCAGAAGTGGGACCAACCATTGCAATTAAAGCAAGTTGGCGCCCAGAAGCCCGCAAAAGGTTTGTGGGTGAGTTAGTTACTTATGAGCGGCAGGCGACATCCGTTCGCTGCTCGGCCCAATGTCTCTTTATGTGGCTCGGAGTCAAATTTTGTCTGTTAACACTCCTGTGAAGCACCTTGGGACGTTTTACTACATTAAAAGGCGCTGTATAAATGCAAGTTGTTGTTGAGTGAGGGTGGGATTAGTCTCCGTTGGATAGCCCGCTCACACGCAAAGAAGGGCCATGGGAGTGAGGCACCGAGGAGTGGTTGGTGCCCACAGGACAGTATCGCAGAACGAGTCACTCCTTCAGCAGAAGAGGGGAGAGAATTGAGGGAAGGGAGAGCGTTATAAAAAAAAGAGATGAAAAACACCATCAGTGAAAAGCTTCACAAAACCATCACTCACTTTTTCAAACGCTTTTCATTCAAACACAAGATCACTCCAATTAGGACCAGGGAGAACACAGCGAGCAGGCTGCCCAACACGATACCCAGAATGTTCTCTGTAAAACAAAGAAACTTAAACTACTCAAGTTAGATGTTTCAGAGATTCTTTTCCCTAATTACATTTCGTGCACGTCCTCAAAATATAAACAAACACGAGTTAAAAATAACTTCAATTGTTTTTTTCCAATTTGTTCTGGTGACGATGTGACTCATTTACGTCAAGGCAATGACGTAAGTGACTCCCAGCTACTGATTACTCTCCATGGAAATCATTCTTGATGATGAGTTAGCAGGTGGTCACTTAACATGACCGTGTGACCTTCTCTATCTGCTATTTTAACTTAAGTATTAACCCATTTATATTAACTAGGTTAACACCTCCGCTAAGCAATAATGGCACGTCATGCGAAGGTGGTAATGCAGCCAGCAATAACTTATATAAACTCATACTACCCATCACTCCAGCTGGCAAGGAATTACTCCCTCAAATTAATTCCCAACCGTCAGCAGCAGGAGGCCTTCGCTGGCTGTAACCAGCGGGCTTTATTTAAATGCCGTCAGTCAGAGAGGCTGCCAGCTGCCAAAGATTGGAATGGCCATTGCCCTCCCACCAGCTTGTAGAGAGGGGGATTCGAGAGGGTCTCACTGGAGAAAAGGGGGTGGGGGGGTGCGATGGTGGATGAGTCCGGGGCAGGGGAGGCTGTGACTTTCCTCGTGGGCACAGGAGCAACAATCCTCCTCCCCCTGGCCCCATAAAGGAAAGTTTCTGACTTATCTCTTTGGGCCTTTTCATCCTTCTTGACTGCTGCCGACCTGCTTACTGCTGGCGGGAAAGCCGCAGTGGTTTCCCAGCTCAGGCCCCGGTTAAAATGTAATCGGGGTCCTATTGACGTAATTGGACCCCGATTGGCATAAATTCACTCGGCCCCTGCCTGCTTCAGGGCCGCCTGCAGAACCCTGCAGGTTATGAGTATGTCACCTGCTTTCGCCGGTCGGATAGGGTTAAAATCAGCCCCCAGCTGTTAGCCTTGGCCTAGTAGTAGCACTCTTGATTCAAGCCCCACTCCAAAAACATGAACACACAACCTATGCTGACACTCCAGTGCAGTACTGAGGGAGTGCTGCACTGTTGGAGGTGCCGTCTTTCGGATGAGATGTTAAATTGAGCCTTCTTCTGCCCTCTCGGGATGATGTAAAAGATCTCATGGCACAATTTGAAGAAGAGCAGAAGAGTTCTCCCCGGTGTCCTGCATAATATTTATCCCTCATCTCTCAACCAACATCATTAAAAAAAAATCACCTGGCCATTTATTTAATTGCTATTTGTGGGACCTTGTTGTGTGGAAATTGGCTAACACATTTCCTACATTACAACAGTGACTACACTTCAAAAGTATTACATCAGTAGATGCTGGCTCAATTAATAATTTTAGATCTGAGATCGATAGATTCTAGAACTGGCTCAAGGGGCTGAATGGCCTATTCCTGTTCCTATGTTCCTATTGGCTGTAAGGAACGTCCTGAGGTTGTGAAATGCGCTAAGGGGGTGGGGAGGGGATGGAGGAGATCCTCCCAAAGGAGGTGAGGAGGGGATGGAGGAGATCCTCCCAAAGGAGGTGAGGAGGGGATGGAGGAGATCCTCCCAAAGGAGGTGAGGAGGGGATGGAGAAGATCCTCCCAAAGGAGGTGAGGAGGGGATGGAGGAGATCCTCCCAAAGGAGGTGAGGAGGGGATGGAGGAGATCCTCCCAAAGGGGGTGGGGTAAAAGTTCCTCCCCTCCTCCCCCTCTGATTTTCTGTTATCCTCTCTTGAACATGGTGACTCTTTGCTGCTGGTCACTCTCTGGTACCTCACCCATGTGGCCATTCTTCATGTATGAGCTTGGACAGAAAGTGCTATCAGGCTATTCAATCACAGGGTCATCAGCCTTGAGCTTGGCCCTCCCCTCACCCAATGTCCACATAGATACCTTCCAGCAAGAATTACCAGATAGTGATCTTGAATTTAAACTCTGGGTAAGCTTTTTCCTCCCTGACCCAGAGATGGTGGTACCAATTGTAGTGAAGCCCCCCTCTCCCTCTCTCCTTCATCAGCTGAATGATGAATGCCAGGACTATCCGTCTTTTGGATGAGGTGTTAAACCGAGATCCCATCTGCCCTCTCAGGTGGACGTAAAAGATCCCACTGCACTATTTCGAAGAAGAGCAGGGGAGTTTTCCCCGGTGTCCTGGCCAATATTTATCCACCAACCAACACCAAGAAACAGATTACCTGATTGTTATCACATTGCTGTTTGTGGGATCTTGCTGTGCACAAATTGGCTGCCGCGTTCCCTACATTACAACAGTGAATGCACTTCAAAAGTCCTTCATTGGCTGTAAAGTGCTTTGGGATATCCTGAGGTTGCGAAAGGTGCTATATAAATGCAAGTCTTTCTTTCTTGGTTGTTTTTATATCTCAGTCCCACTCCACATGGTACATTTACCCAGTGAGTCAACCAGATCCCCAGCAAGACACAAAATTTAATAGCACAGCAAACAGAATCAATCTAAAATTTCCATGCAGCCTTCAGTAGACTCAGTGCCAGTGTGTTGAATGTGTTAGAGATTTTATTACACACTCTGCACAGGGACACTGCTGTTTCCATGATAGTTGTCTCACTTCACGCTGGTAAGGAATCCAATTTATTCTGTCTTACAATGAGATGTGGGCCTTTTAATGCTGTAATAATATTCTGGAGTTCCACCAATACAGGCACAATCAGATGCTCCAATAAATAAAACATGTTTCCTTTTGATAGTTTCAAAATTTTAAATGGAGCCACATCCTGTAATTGCTAAATGTGTCCACTGGGGGGGAGGGGGGAGGGGGGGTTGTGTCTGCAGTAAAAACAATGGAAAATAGTGGTCAATTTCACACGTGTCGAGATTGCAGAGAGGGGATTTTTAACTCTAATTTTCATTTACATAATACATTATCTTGTCCATCAGGACGTTTTAAGGTGTTTCCCATTGGAAGTGCAGTCATTTCAATTTGACTCTCCCTAGATTAGGGGCATTGAGGCCAATTGCAGTACTCCGACTGCCCCATTGAGATTAGGCAACTCCGTATAGATAGGCAGCCAATTTGTGCACAGTAAGGTCACACAAACGGCGAAGGAATGAATTACCGGGTAATGTGTTTATTGGTTGCTTTAGTTAAGGGAGGAATGTTGGCCGGGGCATTGGGAGAACTGACTTATTTTCTTCAAATCGTACAATGGGATCTTACGCATTCACCTGAACAGGGTCTCAATTTAACATCTCGTCTGAAAGACAACACTCTCAACAATGTACCTCTTGCTCAGTACTCGTTTGGGGGTGTTGCGGCATGAGGTGCCGGTGCTCCTGTGCTCCCTTCTTGGCCAAAACCCCCATTGAAGGGAAAAAATGTTCAGGACTATGGGGAAAGAGCAGGGGACTAGGATTAATTGGAAAGCTGGCACAGGCACATTGAGCTGAATAGTCTCCTCCTGTGCTTTACTGTGATACTATGCAGCATTCCTGGAAGGAGATAGAGGCAGTTTTGAGGCTGAAGTTGGCTGTTGTTGTCACTGGTTGTGCCAGCCCCGTCATACCTGTTAGCTGCAGGTACCCTTGCAGTAGTTGGCATTGCTCTATATCTGCCTCTCTGCTGACATAGAGCCTGTGAAGCAAGTTCTCCAGGGTTGTTGTCAGCTAAGTGTGCCAGCACTTACAAATAAGGTTGGTGGCATGATGGTGGGGCAGCCAATCAGGCTCTGCTGGTTGCTGGTTTCCCTGGCATGCCTTCTTTCATGCAGTGCCACATAATGCACGGAACACTGTGAAAATTCCACTAATGTAGAGATCAACTCGGAAGTTGCAGTCTCAGAACTTTTCCCCATCCCAGGCTCCAGCTTTCCATCTGGCAGACAGCACTGCTAATAGCTCGGAGAGTTGCTCACATTTCCAATTGTCTTTCAGTAGGTAAACATAGGTTAGTTTTATAAACAGGGGCCTTAGTTTTAATGTCTCATCCGAAAGACGGCACCTCCAACAGTGCAGCACTCCCTAAGTACTGCACTGGATTATCAGCCTGGATATTGTGCTCAAGTCCCTGGAGTGGGAATTGAACTCACAACCACTGAGCCACAGCTGACACTAATGACGATCTTATATTGATGACCTCTGGTCCTCTAGTTTTGGACTCCCCCACAAATGGAAATATTTTCTCAATATCCAGCCTATTGAACCCTTTCATTATCTTAAAGACCTCTAGCAGGTCACCCTCAGCCTTCCCTTTTCTAGAGAAAAGAACCCCAGTCTTTCCTGATAATTATATCTTCTCAGCTCTGGTATCATACTTGTGAATCTTTTTTGCATCTTCTCCAATGCCTCTATACCCTTTTTATAATATGGTGACCAGAACTGTGTTTTTTACAACAATCCAGTAGTTTCATGGCCACCATTACTGATACTAGTTTTTTTTAAAATTCCTGATTTTATTTAATTAATTGAATTAAAATTCCCCAGCTACCGTGGTAGGATTTGAATTCATAATTCTGGATTATTAGTCCAGTAACATAATCACTATGCTACCGTACCCTCTGTCATATAGCACTCATATATGTATAGCACTCTAGCCTTGTTTATGAGGGAACTGCCATACCAGATATACAGAAAGTGGGCTCCCCAGACCACAGGCCATTTGACAGACATGTGCGCATGGACGATCCTGAAAGAATGTGGCCTTTATTGCAGGTAAAATTAATGGATGATCCAACCAAGTAGTAGTCCCCTTTCTTTTTCCCATTCTTGGGCTCTTCCAGAAACCCACAGGCAGCCACTGAAGAAGAAAAAAAAATCAAAAAGAGTCAATCCAATATTCACAAACACAAAGAAGCTTCAGAAGATTATAAGATTCAGTCCGTCACAAAGTTTGTTTGTCAGGAATATCTTCATGTGACTGTACTGTCTGTAACAAATATTTTATTGAACACCAAAAGCTTTAGAAAACCAAGATTTATGAATCCCTTTCTCCTCAGCATTGATTGGAAAAATGCAACTGAAACCAACAGAAGTTGTATTTAAAAATCTGATCCTTTAGATCGCTGATTCAGGACGCACAATCACAAATTCCCGTAGGGATCTCATATTGATTAGCTCCAGCCCAGTAAGGATTATGAGGCACTAAATTGGGCCGTGCAGCGCCCGTTGTTTTGGTGCTACACGGCCTCTCTGACATCCAAGATGGCGTCTTGGATGCGCACGCATGTTTCCAGTGTGACATGCGCCGGACGCCATCTTGGTATAGGAATTAGCACAGGCGCAGATAACAAACGCTGTAAAGTAGGGAGAAAATGGCGTCAATCAGTGTGAAATGCTGGTTTAAAGTGATAGACACCCTTTTGGGACTTAACGCTCAACTCAATGCACAGTCTTAACCCCGACCATCTGAACGTGTCTGAGAGTGCCTGGAGGACCCCCCACCAGCGCTATTTAAAAGGGACCATGTAGAATTTACAGGTCAGTGGCTGGATTATTGCTTCTGGCTGCAGAGACATTTGTAACTGTTTTTGGAGGTCTCCTAGACTTGAATACTAGGACGCGGGGACATAGCCTAACATTTAGAGCCAGGATGTGCAGGAGTGAAGTTAGGAAATACTTCTACACGCAAAGGGTGGGAGACGTTTGGAACGCTCTTCTGCAGATGGCAGTTGATTCTAGCTCACTTGTGAATGTTAAATCTGAGATTGATAGATTTCTGTGAACCAAGGGTATTAAGGGATATGGGGCTAAGACAGGTATATGGAGTTAGGTCACAGGTCCACCATGATCTCATTGAATAGTGGAACAGGCTCGAGGGGTTAAATGCCACTGCTACTTGCTGCCTCCTGATATGCGCCACCTTCTCCTGCAAGAAAGCAGGACGTGTGTCTGGGTGATGTGCCTGTCATGGTTGAATAGCTGCCAGTGTGTGTGGCCTGTGAGTTGTGGGTGGGCGGCTTGAAACAGTGGTAATGTGTAAGGGTGAGAGGAAGCATCTGATTGGAAGAGTTGAGTACTGATGCAAAGAGTGAGTTTGTTGGTATATGAGTGACAGGGAGTGTAGTGCGTGGTGCAGTTGGTGGGAGACACCACTTGACAGTTAACCTCACTCACTTTGACCACTCATGTCAAAGCATTGAACTTCTTCCTGCACTGCATCCATGTTCATGATGCTGTGCGCCTGGCATTGACTTCGTCCCCCGCTGCCTCCCACTGCTTTTTGGATATATGTCTGGAGGGTCTCAATGACAGAGGTAAATGGAAATTAATGGAAATGAAGTTTCAACCTTTACTCCCTCCCCCCCAGCCCCGAGACACAATGGTACACAGCCATGCAGCCCACAAAAGATAAAAAGATTGGACGGTCCTAGGTTAGAAAGTCATGTGGTTGTCATGGTTAACGACTTAATGCACTGCGTCAGCTGCACCACTCCCACATCCAGGATCATAGGTTGACGTTCCCAATGCATCAGGAGTGTCATGGAAGATAAAAAGGATATAGGGATAAAACTAGAGGTCAGAATTATAAGACAGTAACGAATAAATCCAATAAGGAATTCAGGAAAAACATCTTTACCCAGAGAGTGGTTAGAATGTGGAACTCGCGATCACAAGGAGTAGTTGAGGCGACTGGCATAGATACATTTAAAGGGAAGTTAGATAAGTACATGAGGGAGAAAGGAATAGAAGGTTTATGCTGATACGGTTTGATGAAGTAGGGTGGGAGGAGGGTCGTGTGGAGCATAAACGCCGGCATGGACCAGTTGGGCCGAATGGCCTGTTTCTCTGCTGCAATTTCTATGTAATTCTATGTAGACAGGTTAACATTTCAGGTGGAACAGCGGTTACGTATCTCACCAGGTTCAAGACTTTCGATCAATGTAGCGTAGCTCTCGTAGGAGACCTTTGTTGCATTTCCCACCTGGAGGCTTTTGGTTACAAGAGTATCAAACCGGCAAAATGTATCCCCTTGGCACAGGGCAGACATTTCAGCATATAACGGATCTCCTGGGTCGTCCGTCACATAGAAGATGGGAGTGAAGGCAGGATCATGCTTTGGAGCGTGCAAGTAATTGTCCAGCAAGAATTGACTATCGTAAGTGAAGAGAGAGCTTTTATTTTCAATCGCCCCTAAAAAGAAAATATAAAATTAGTGAAGTCTACGTATACATCAGAAACCACTAAACAGTGTGTGGCAACAGATTTATAGAATATTACAAACTGCTCAGAACCAAAATATGTAGCTGCTTCGATCTGAGAAACCTAGTGAAAGGCCCAGACCTGTTGCTGAGGAGATCGCAGAGACTGAAAAACATAGAACAGCTGAGGTAAATCAAAAGGCAGTGATTTACTGCTTTACTAAGACTGGAGGCCAAGACTGGATTTTTAAAGCCTGTGAATTGTAAAACAAAGGGGATGACTGAGGGAGGTGAAGGGTTCCACATTTCTGAGACCCTGGAAAAGTCTGAGCCAGGATTAGAGCAATTAGATGTTTTCAACAGGAGACTTGTAACAACAGTAATAATGACCATACATTAAATCTCAACAACACTGAGCATGATCACAAATTCCTTGAGGTGGCTGTGCTGACACTGTGCAAAGGCCAGTTGTTTTCCATAGGATTCAATCGAGGAATCCAGTGGTAGTTTCGGATTAGGTTGAAATTTATGCAGGAAAAATTGCATGAAGTATTAAATTGAGAGGGAAGGGCTTTGCAAGACTTTGACAAGAGCATTTGGAGTGACAATTCATCTGGGCCCGTCTTGCCTGTGCGCAGGCAACACACATCCTATCGGGGAGGCCCAAGGCCGGCCTAAAATTGTGGTTCGGGCCTCATTTCAGTAATTCAGGTGTGCTGCCAGCACTTGTTGAGTCTCCACTGGCAGCTCACCCATTCGTCATCGTCATGAAGACATGAATATCGGGTCACTTGCCTCGTGGGCAGTTGCCCAAAGGTAACTCCCGGGGGAAAGGGGGAGATGTGGAGCGCCAATGTGGGGTGGGCAATCAGGATGTTGTGGAGTTGGGGGAGCACTCCTGCTCCTCCTGGTTCCACAGCAACATTTTAAATCTTACCATTTGTTGGCAGCCGCTGCTCAGAGCACAGCGGCCCGCAGAGGAATCCGAAGCAGAGCAGGCCCAGCGCCCGCTCCGTGATATATCCTGTTCCTGCAAGGGGGCCTAAATCAGGCATGTGTGAAGAGCCTACTGCCTGTTTTAGGCTGAAAAATGGCTCGACCCAATTTCATAGAGTTCTTGGAGGGTTGTAGGGCCGGAGGAGATTTCAGAGATAGGATGGGGCGAAGCCATGGGGGCATTTGAAAACAAGGATGAGAATTTTAAATCTGAGGCATTGCTGGACTGGAAGCCAATGTAGGTCAGCTAGCTCAGGGGTGAAGAGTGAACGGGACTTGGTGCGAGTTAGGATACGGGCAGCAGAGTTTTGAATGAGCTCGAGTATATGGAGGGTGGAAGATGGAAGGTCAGCCAGGAGAGCATTGGAATAGACAAGTTTGGAGGTAATAGAAGCATTCATGACGGGTTCAGCAGCAGCTGGGCTGAGGCAGGGGCTTATCTGTCCAGTCATAGCCAGAGAATCTCCTGCAATGGCTTCTCTTCCTGCTCCTGCACCATTACCTCTGGAATCCCCTAAGACAGTCTGAGGCTGAACCAGACTGTTAGCAACCGTGGCGTCCTATTCGACCCTGAGCTGAGTTTCCGACCTTATATCCTCTCCATCACCAAGACCGCCTACTTCCACCTCTGTAAAATCGCCTGTCGGACAACCAGTGTGACAAATCAGAGGCAGTGGACGGGTCGAGAGAGGTGGTGGTGAGGTAGAGCTGGGTGTCGTCAGTGTACATGTGGAACCAGATGTGTTTTCGAATGAATTTACCGAGGGGCAGCATGTAGATGAGAAATAGGAGGGGGCCAAGGATGGATCCTTGGGGGACTCTAGAGGTAACGGTGCAGAAGCAGGAAGAGAAGCCATTGCAGGAGATTCTCTGGCTACGACTGGATAGATAAGAATGGAACCGGGTGAGGGCAGTCCCACCCAACTGGACGACAGAGGAGAGGCGTTGGAGGAGGATGGTGTGGTCAACTGTGTCAAAGGCTGCAGACAGGTTGAGAAGGATGAGGAGGGATAGTTTACCACGGTCACAGTCACATAGGATGTCATTTGTCACTTTGATAAGGGCCGTTTCACCACTGTGGCAGGAGTGGAAACCTGATTGGAGGGATTCAAGCATGGAGTTGCGAGAAAGATGGGCATGGATTTGGAAGGGGAAGTGGGGGGGGGGGGGAAGCAGCAGAGACAGCTGAACGGATGGTCTCAACCTTAGTGACAAAGAAGCCCATGAGCACCTCACACTTTTTATTGGAGGTGAGGGTGAAGGGGGCATCGGAGAGAGGTTTAAGAAGACGTTTGGTAGCGGAGAAGAGAAGCCGGGGATTATCAGGATGATCGTGAAGCAGTGAACAGTTTTGGAAGAGGAGAGCATGACCCGATCACACAGGGAAGAAACCGAGTTGGCATTCAAAAATCTATTGCAAAACCTTATTAACTGGTTATGTTAGTTTTATTCACTAAACTTGGCATCACAAAATTAGAACTGGATTCTGATTGGTCTAAAATGTTAAACGCCAAGCGAACTTCTACATACAGCTTGAAATAGAGAAATAGTCACGGGAAGCAGTCTACTCACAGCTAGCACCCATTTCGTACAGCATTTCCTGACTGGCATCGGCTGGTAGAACCGTTCCGTTTCTGAACATGAAGTCATCTTCTGGATCGTAGTTCATCACTCCAAAGAGACCCTCCGTCTGGTTCACAAAGGCCTCTGGCAACAGGACCGTGACGCTCAGGATCGTGCCCCTGCCCCGCACTTCCACTCCAGCCCCAGAGGGAAACATAGTGGTGACGTTCTGCGGGTTGGCCGAGTACACGTAAACACCTGGGACGGGACAAGCAGCCAAATAAATACCGCTTGATAACACACCAGTGACTGCGTGGTCATGTGGTGTATTTTCATGAAAAGATGGACCATTAGAAAAAATAAAAGAAACACTTGCATTTATAAAGCGCTTTTCATAACTTCAGGATGTCTCGAAGCATTAACAGCAAATGAAGTACTTTTTGCAGAGTAGTCACTGTTGTAATGTAGGAAATGCAGCAACCAATTTGCACACAGCAAGGTCCCACAAACAGCAATGACCAGATAATCTACTTTTAGGTGTTGGTTGATGGCCAGGACACCGGAAAGAACTCCCCTGCTCTCCTTCGAAATAGTGCGATGGGATCTTTTACGTCCACCTGAGAGGGCAGACAGGGCCTCAGTTTTATTTCTCATCTGAAAGACGGCACCTCCAACAGTGCAGCACTCCCTCATTTCTGCACTGGAGTGTCAGCCTAGGTTTTTGTGCCCAAGTGTCTGGAGTGGGACTTCAACCAGGTGAGAGTGCTACCAACTGAGCCACTACTGACAGGCTGAGAGTTATCAGCCTGGGGACCTCCTGAGGTACCTGGGTGCATTCAGATCACCAATTCAACACAAAACTCACGTTTAAGATCCATCCAGTTCTGTTCATTGAAAGAAACAATCCCGTTGTTGATCAGCACCTCCAAGCTGTCGCCGCTGGAAGAGTTAGAAACACGGACTTCAACCACGTCGGAGTTACCTTCCTGCATAGCAACAGCAGTAAACCCAGTCGCATTTGCATTTGTTCCTGTAAAAAGAGAATGCACCTAATTGTCAATCAATATTTCACTGACATGCACCAGAACAGTATAAAAATTACAGAAATAAATCTGAGACGTCTATTGTCAGGCTTGTAATAGAATTCAAGGTACAGTCCTACAGCTCACATTGCCCACTGTGATAGTGCCAATTGCTACAGTGCTAATGACTGCCCACTGTTACACTGCCCATTATTTTAGTCCCTTTGAGCAATGTTATAATTCTATAAACGTCCACTTCTATTGTGCTATAAATTCTCACTGTTATAATGCAATGATTAGCCACTGTCATAGTTCTATAACTGTCACGGTTATACTGCTATAATTGCCTACTCTTATAGTTCCCACTGATAGAGTTTTAACTGCGCACTGTTTTAACGTGATAATTATCTGCTGTTATAGTGTCCAATGTTATGGTGCTGTAATTGTTATAGTGTTGAACGTATTCTGTTACAGTGCCCACTGCTACAGTCTTTTAAGTGCCCACTGCTACAGTCTTTTAAGTGCCCACTGCTACAGTCTTTTAAGTGCCCACTGCTATACTGCTATAACTACCCACTGTTAAAAGTAACAAATGTTATGCTGCCACCGTCGCCCACGTTATGCTGCCACCGTCGCCCACGTTATGCTGCCACTGCCGCCCACGTTATGCTGCCACCGTCGCCCACGTTATGCTGCCACCGTCGCCCACGTTATGCTGCCACTGCCGCCCACGTTATGCTGCCACCGTCGCCCACGTTATGCTGCCACCGTTACCCACATTATGCTGCCACCGTTGCCCACGTTATGCTGCCACCGTTACCCATGTTTTGCTGCCACCGTCGCCCACGTTATGCAGCCACCGTCGCCCACATTATGCTGCCACCATTGCCCACATTATGCTGCCACCATTACCCACGTTATGCTGCCACCGTTACCCACGTTATGCTGCCACCGTCACCCACGTTATGCTGCCACCATTGCCCACGTTATGCAGCCACCGTCGCCCACATTATGCTGCCACCTTTGCCCACGTTATGCTGCCACCGTCACCCACGTTATGCAGCCACCGTCGCCCACATTATGCTGCCACCATCACCATGTTATGCTGCCACAGTCACCCATGTTATGCTGCCACCGTTACCCACGTTATGCTGCCACCATCGCCCACGTTATGCTGCCACCGTTACCCACGTTATGCTACCACCGTCGCCCATGTTATGCTGCCACCATCGCCCACGTTATGCTGCCACCATCGCCCACGTTATGCTGCCACCGTCGCCCACGTTATGCTGCCACCATTACCCACATTATACTGCGATAACTGCCAGTTGTTCTAATTCTGTAACTGCCCACTGTTGTCCTGCTAGAATTGCCCACTCCGTCACTGATTCCTCAACCAGATCTCACCGCAATCTCAAAAAAGCAACCAGCAATTCATTACACCAGCCATATCTCAATGAACAAAATATGTAGCAGCAAATCTGCCCTATATTTTTTTTCTGTTTTCATTTCACTCATTGGGCAAGAATTCCAATTGGTGTTGAATTGCGGATAGTTTTGTGCTGTGGACTCACTCGCTAGGAATGAGCGAAGATTCCCAAGCTCATTTCACCCGACACTTGTCTCTGACAGAGACAGCCTTTCAGCCCACTGATCTCTGATTTGGATTCAAACCCAGGACCCACAAGTGTAAGAGTTGGGTTGTATCCTATAGTACCAACCAGTATCCGCAGTCCTGCCTCTTATTCAGTTGGACATGTATGATCATGAGTTGGTTAAGTATGAAATAATATTGATGATAGACCATTAGTGATCGGACAGAACAATTCCAATCAGAAACTAAATCCTCCCTCAAATCCAGTTACAAGAATCATCTGAAATTTTCAGTCAAGCCTTGAGACACAAAGACCTTTTTAACATTAAAGATGTCAGTTTATTGAGGGAGCAGGGGTCAGAAGCACAAAGTCCGTTGCATAAACTCTCCAAACACAGTGCATCATTTGGAAGGGAGTGTTTCATGTTTCGAAACTCCAGCACCCATCATTAACATTAATTCCTCTTTCTCTTTCAGGATAAAAGAAAGAGACCTTACATTTATATAGAATCTCACCCTGTCCCTTAGAAACATCACCTACTGCTTCACATACAATCAATTACTATTTCAAGCACAGTCGCTGTTATGTAGATAAATGCAGCAGCCAATTTGTGCACAGCAAGGTCCCAAAAGCAGCAATGAGAATTAATCTGCTTTTGGTAGTGTTGGTTGAGCAGGAATGTTGGCCAGGGAACGACGAGACCTCCCTGCTGTGCTTCAAAGCCTGCTGCGCATTCCCTGCTCTAATTTCACATTTCCAGCATTTACAAGTTTTCTTTTTATCTGTACTGCATTTCCCAGTCACACTGCCAGATTGTGGAACATTGAAAACCATCTTCAGAGTGGTGACAACGAAGAGGAGCCCAGCTCTAGCTCTCTCACCTTATAATTAGGAGTATTTAATTACTGCTCAGGATGCTAAGTTGGAAAACATCCAACATGGTAAATATCCAATGAATGCCAAAGCAATGCTGTATATTCACCATGGGCAATTTTGTAATATATCATCACTATTAAACAGGGCCCACATTTTACAGTGAACAAGGGAGTGGCTGGGCTCACAGCTCTGTGATAACACTCACAACACAGACTGGGATTGACTGGGCTCACAGCTCTGCGATAACACTCACAACACAGTCTGAGATTGACTGGGCTCACAGCTCTGCGATAACACTCACAACACAGTCTGGGATTGACTGGGCTCACAGCTCTGCGATAACACTCACAACACAGACTGGGATTGACTGGGCTCACAGCTCTGCGATAACACTCACAACACAGACTGGGATTGACTGGGCTCACAGCTCTGTGATAACACTCACAGCTCTGTGATAACACTCACAATGCACAGTCTTAGTCTGCCCCATTTCTAGGTAAATGGAAGGAACCCTTGTCACTGTACTCTGGCTAACTGGAATATATCACATTCCTTGTCTACGGTAAACAGAAGAACAGACACTCTATCAGAACACGACTCAGGCTATAAATCTACAAATTGATTGAATGTTCGACAGATAAAACAACAGGATTCGGTGAGGCTGAATTTACTTGGCCGTTCTAGTAGGTTCACGTCGTAACTCCAGCAGGAGCTCACTGCAAATGGCAAGGAAATAGTCCAGGACCCGAATACACTGGGAGTTCAGAGTCGGTCTGTAAGGGGTGGAGCCTCTGCCGACCCTTAGGAGGCCAGTGATGCAAAGGAAGGATGGAGCCAGGCTAGGGGCAGGGCAGGAAATGGGAGCTCCCTACATTGGGAGCTCCCACTTCCCCAACATCAGTGGGACCTGGCATAAATTTGGAGGCTGGTGCCTCTAATGAGATGAGCCTTCAGGGTAGCAACCTGGTCCCTTGAAAATGAGGTACTTTAAAAACATATATTTTTTAATATTGTCTTTGTAAGGGAGCTAAAAGTCTGACTGACTGTTTCTCAGGTGCCTCCTCGGGTGGGCACCGCCTCCTTGGATGGGTGGGCTACTCCTTCTTGGATTGGCACCCCACCCCATCTCAGATGGAAATCAGGCACTGGAATTTCCAGCAGCGTGGAGCAGGTAGGTGCCCGAGATTTGTCTGTACTGGTTGGGGCGCCAATCGGCCTCTGCCGACCCTTAGGAGGCCAGTGATACAAATAAGGTGCTCTCCCACTGATCCTGCATACTCCGGCAGGATCAGCACTGGAGGGCACCACTGGGTGTAACCCCAACTGCTGGGATCGCAGCCCAAGGGTTTTGGGGGATGGCGTATTCCCGGTAATTACAAACTTTGCTTATTCTACCTGGAAACATCAAAAGCAACAAAGATGCATCTTCTGCGCTAACTCTCAATATATTAATGATTTAGATTTAAATGTAGGGGGCATAATTAAGAAGTTTGCAGATGATACAAAAATTGGCTGTGTGGTTGATGGTGAGGAGGAAAGCTGTAGACTGCAGGAAGATATCAATGGACTGGTCAGGTGGGCAGAAAAGTGGCAAATGGATTTCAATCCGGAGAATTGTGAGGTAATGCATTTGGGGAGGGCAAACAAGGTAAGGGAATACACAATAAATGGGAGGATACTGAGAGGTGTAGAGGAAGAGAGGGACCTTGGAATGCATGACCACAGATCCCTAAAGGTAGCAGGACAGGTAGAGAAGTAGTTAAGAAGGCATACGGTATACTTTCCTTTATTAGCCGAGGTATAGAATACAAGAGCAGGGAGGTTATGCTGGAACTGTATAAAACACTAGTTTGGCCACAGCTTGAGTACTGCATACGGTTCTGGTCACCACATTACATTGCACAAGAGAGAGTACAGAGGAGATTTACAAAGATGTTGCCAGGACTGGAGAATTTTAGCTATGAGGAAAGATTGGATAAGCTGGGGTTGTTTTCTTTGGAACAGAGGAGGCTGAAGGGTGATTTAACTGAGGTGTATAAAATTATGAGGGGCCTAGTTAGAGTGGACAGGAAGGACTACCTGAAAGAGGGGTAGAGGCAGAAACCCTCATCACATTTAAAAAGTACTTGGATGTGCATGTGAATTGCCGTTACCTACAGGGCTACGGACCAAGAGCTGGAAAGTGAGATTAAGCTGGACAGCTCTTTTTTGACCGGCACAGACACGATGGGCCAATTGGCCTACTTCCATGCCGTAAATTTTCTATGTTAAACTGACCCTTGAAGACACAACAACAATAACAGCAACAACTTATATGGTGTCTTTAACATAGTAAAACATCCCAAGGTGCTTCACAGAAGGGTAATTAGACAAAACTTGACCCTGAGTCAAAGAAGGAGATATTAGGTCAGGTGACCAAAAGCTCGGTCAAAGAGATAGGTTTTAAGGACTGTCTTAAAGGAGGAGAGCGGGGTAGAGGTTTAGGGAGGGAATTTCAGAGCTTAGGCCCGAGTCAGCTGAAGGCACAGCCGCCAATGGTAAAACAATTAAAATCATGGAAGCGCAAGAGGCCAGAATTGGAGGAACGTAGAGATCTTGGAGAGGGCTAGAGGAGGTCACAGAGATAGGGAGGGGCGAGGCGATGGAGGGATTTGAAAACAAGGATGAGAATTTTAAAATTGAGGTTTTGCTGGACCAGGAGCCAATGTAGGTCAGCGAGCACAGGGGTGATGGGTGAACGGGACTTGGTGCGAGTTAAGATACGGGCAGGAGAGTTTTGGATGAGGTCAAGTTTATGGGGGGTGGAAGATGGGAGGCCGTACAGGAGAGCTTTGGAATGGTCAAGTCTAGAGGTAACAAAGACGTGGATGAGGGTTTCAGCAGCAGATGAGCTGAGGTGGGGGCGGAGACGGGCGATGTTACAGAGGTGGAAATAAGCGGATGTGTGGTCGGAAGCTCATCTCAGGGTCAAATAGGACGCCAAGGTTGCGAACGGTCTGGTTCAGCCTCAGACAGTGGCCAGGAAGACGGTTGGAGTCGGTGGCTCAGGAACGGAGTTTGTGGTGGGGACTGAAGACAATGGCTTCAATCTTTCCAATATTTAGTTGGAGGAAATTTTTGCTCATCCACTAGTGGATGTCGGACCAGCAGTGTGACAAATCAGAGACAATGGAGGGGTCGAAAGAGGTGGTGGTTAGGTAGAGCTGGGTGTCATCAGCGTACATGTGGAACCTGACGTGTTTTCGGATGATGTCGCTGAGGGGCAGCATGTAGATGAAAAATAGGAGGGGGCCAAGGATAGATCCTTGGGGGACTCCAGAGGTAACGGTGCAAGAGCGGGAAGAGAAACCATTGCAGGAGATTCTCTGGCTACGACTGGATAGATCAGAATGGAACCAGATACATTGAGAGCAATCAAATCATACAGACCATGTCTCCTCCTTATATAGAACCTTGGTTGGACCACGCTTGGAGTACTGTGCACAGTTCTGGTCTCCACATTACAAAAATGATATAGAAACACTGGAGAAGGTGCAAGGAAGATTTACGAGGATGATACCAGAACTGAGAGGGTACAACTATCAAAAAAATATTGAGCAGGCTGGGGATCTTTTCTCTAGAAAACAGACTGAGAGGTGACCTGATACAGGTCTTCAAATTATGAAGGGGTTCAATCGGGTAGACATGGAGAAGATGTTTCCGCATGTGGGGGAATCCAAAACTAGGGGTCATAAATATAAGATAGTCACTAATAAATCCAATAGGGAATTCAAGAGAAATTTCTTTACTCAGAGTGGTGAGAGTGTGGAACTTGCTACCACAAGGAGTAGTTGAGGCGACTAGCATAGATGCATTTAAGGGGAAGCTTAGATAAACACATGGGGGAGAAAGGAATAGAAGGATATGCTGATAGGGCGAGATGATGTAAGGTGGGAGGAGGCTTGTGTGGAACATAAACAACAGCATAGACCTGGATGAATGGTCGGCTTCTGTGCTGTAAAATTCTATGTAATTATAGTAGTGTCAGTTGTGGTTCAGTGGGTAGCGCTCCCACCTCTGAGGTAGAACGTTGTGGGTTTAATTCCCACTTGAGAGACTTGAGCACATAATCTAGGCATATCACTCCAGTACCGAGGGGGGAGTGCTGTACTGTCGGAGGTGCAGTACTGAGGGAGTGCTGTACTGTCGGAGGTGCAGTACTGAGGGAGTGCTGTACTGTCGGAGGTGCAGTACTGAGGGAGTGCTGCACTGTCGAAGGTGCAGTACTGAGGGAGTGCTGTACTGTCGGAGGTGCAGTACTGAGGGAGTGCTGCACTGTCGGAGGTGCAGTACTGAGGGAGTGCTGTACTGTCGGAGGTGCAGTACTGAGGGAGTGCTGCACTGTCGAAGGTGCAGTACTGAGGGAGTGCTGTACTGTCGGAGGTGCAGTACTGAGGGAGTGCTGCACTGTCGGAGGTGCAGTACTGAGGGAGTGCTGTATTAACGGAGGTGATGTCTCTCGGATGAAATGTTAAACAAAGCTCCCGTCTGCTCTCTCTGGTGGATATAAAAGATGCCATGGCACTATTTGAAGAGCAGGGGAGTTCTCCCTGGTGACCTGGTCAATATTTATCCCTCAACCAACATAACTATAACAGATTATCCAGTCAGTATTTCATTGCTGTTTGTGGGACCTTGCGGTGCACAAATTGACTGCTTCATTTTGTACATTACAACAGTGACTACGCTTCCAATGTACTGGCTGTAAAGTGCTTTGGGACGACTGGAAGGTCGTGAAAGACGTTATATAAATGCAAGTCTTTCTTTATCGGTCATTCCAGGGATTACACAGGGATAGCAGAATCATCATGGCTGAAATGATAGAATCATAGAAATTTACGGCATAGAAAGAGGCCATTCGGCTCATCGTGTTGATGCTAGCCAAAAAAAAACTATCCAGCCTAATCCCACTTTCCAGCTTTTGGTCCATAGCCTGGTAGGTTATGGCACTTCAAGTGCACATCCAAGTACTTTCTAAATGCGATGAGGGTTTCTGCCTCTACCACCCATTAAGGCAGTGAGTTCCAGACCCACAACACCCTCTGGTTGAAAAAAATTCTCCTCAACTCCCCTCTATTCCTTCTACCAATTACTTTAAATCTATGCCCCCTGGTTATTGACCTCTCTGCTAAGGGAAGTAGGTCCTTCCTATCTGTATCTGTAGGATCTGTAGGATCTGTATCTCGGCCTCTCATAATTTTATACATCTCAATTGAATCTCCCCTCAGCCTCCTCTGTTCCAAAGAAAACAACCCCAGCCTATCCAATCTTCCCTCATAGCTAAAATTCTCCAACCCTGGCAACATTCTCGTAAATCTCCTCTGTACCCTTTCTAGTGCAATCACATCTTTCCTGTAAAGTGATGACCAGACTGTATGCAGTACTCTTGCTGTGACCTAACTAATGTTTTATACAGTTTGAGCATAACCTCCCAGCTCTTGTATTCTGTGCCTCTGCTGATAAAGGAAAGTATCCCGTACGCCTTCTTAACCACCTTATCTACCTGTCCTGCTACCTTCAGGGCTCTGTGAACATGCACTCCAAGGTCCCTCTGTTCCTCTACACCTCTCAGTATCCTCCCATTTATTGTGTATTCCCTTGCCTTGTTTGCCCTCCCCAAATGTATTACCTCACACTACTCCAGATTGAATTCTATTTGCCACTTTTCTGCCCACCTGACCAGTCCATTGATATCTTCCTGCAGTCTACAGCTTTCCTCCTCACTATCAACCACACGGCCAATTTTTGTATCATCTGCATACTTCTTAATCATGCCCCCTACATTTAAGTCTAAATCAATAATATATACCACAAAAAGCAAGGGACCTAGTACTGAGCCCTGCGGAACCCCACTGGAAACAGCCTTCCAGTCACAAAAACATCCGTCGACCATTACCCTTTGCTTCCTTCTATGTGGAGAAAAACATTAAGACATCAAAAAAATAAAGTGTGTTACAGTGGTAACAGGAGGAACCTGTCTGCTCTCTACTAATGGGGATTAGCAAAGCAATCTGGGTCTTACCAAGCTATGGGTCTTTCATACGGTTTTGCCCATTCTCCCCTTCCTCTATTGAAGGCATTGTCTAATACTGAGGTAAAGTGGTTGCCCTCCAAGCCTTGCCTGAGTGGCCATTCTCCATTGCACAGAGGCACTGACAAGTTATTCAATGGAGAGCAGCATTGCAATTCGGGACAGCCAGACACCCCGATCGAGCCATCAGCGCACGTTAGTTCTGTAGCCTAACTTGCCTATTCCAAAATATTCGGCCTTTTATACCCTAGAATGTGTCAATGCAGAGCTTCCCTTTCAGATTCAAAATATCCAATGGATTTCTCCTTCTAATTGTCTGATTCGATATGCGAATGTAAACTATCAGATTTGAACATACCCTGAAGATAAAACTATCCTTTAAATTTTCTCTATAATTAGGGGCCTACTAACAAAAATTACAGGAGCCCACAACTTTGAAACTAGCGATTTCTAATAATACACTCCAGCAAGGTGCTGATTATAGAGAAAAACAATCTCCCTTTTTGGATAAAACAACAAGAACAACTTGCGTTTATATTGCGTTTTTAACGTAGCAAAACGTCCCAAGGCGCTTCACAGGAGTGTTATCAAACAAAATTTGACACCGAGCCACACAAGGAGATATGAGGACAGACGGCCAAAAGCTTGGTCAATGAAAGGTTTTAAGTAGTGCAGAGAGGCAGAGGGAGGGAATTCCAGAGCTTAGGGCGTAGGCGTGAACGCACGGTCGCCAATGGTGGGGCGAAGGAAATGGGGGATGCACAAGAGGCCAGATTTAGAAGAATGCAGAGATATAGGAGGGTTGTAGGGCTGGAGGAGGTTACAGAGATAGGGAACGGTGAGGCCATGGAGGGATTTGAACACAAGGATGAGAATTTCACAATCGAGGCGTAGGTGGACCGGGAGCCAATATAGGTCAGCGAGCACAGGGGTGATAGGTGAACTGGACTTGGTGTGAGTTAAGATACACGTGACAGATTAGCTGAAGTTTACGGAGAGTGAAAGATGGGAGGCCGGCCAGGGGAGCATTGGAATAGTCGAGTATAGACAACAAAAGCATGGAATAGACAACAAAAGCATGGAATAGACAACAAAAGCATGGATGAGGGTTTCAGCTGCAGCAGATGGGCTGAGGCAGGAGCGGAGGCGGGCGATATAGAAAAGAGGAATTTCAGTCCATTGAGTTATTATAAAGGGTATATACATACACGATAACACACAGACTGGAGTGTGGTCCAACTCAGCAACATGTCGAGAAATGGGAATGGGATCTTAAACCATGAAAGGGACACACAGGGAAGCTGCTTCGTGGTAAATGTTCGCTGCAGGAGTCTTACCGTTTATAGTCTTGACTCGTTCTGTCCTTCCTTGGACTCTCAATATTCCATTCGTGTCGTTTCCTTCTCCCTTTAGCAGTGTGTACTCCCCCCGCCCATTGAAGGTGAAGTTAGCGCCATCAAAGGTAAAGAGATGAGGGTCTCCAAATGCTGTGCCTGGAAAAGAGTTGAAGAAGTCCGACATCAGTTGTTAAACTTTGGAACTGTTATTTTATATATATTAATTTATTTTTGATAAAAGGATGACCTCCAAATGTCCTTGTTTTTACGATTCGGTTTAAAATCTCAGAATCAAGGGGGTAATTTTTAACCTGCCGTTTGGGCTACAACTGGTGTTGGGGATCGACCGTCCGTTATAGATACCGTCCAGTTTTCATTTCCGTTGACCCGGGTGGCAAGTTAAAAATCTAGCCCCAAGGATCTGTTTGTCACTCAAATCTGCCAGTGATCGTTAGGTCACAGTTCACAGCCTGTCCACTATGGGGAACACCTCACAAATTGTGGCATTGAGAGGGGAGAACACGGAGCACAGGGAAGAAAAACCCTTGTGCCGCTTCCAGAGGACAAAACCGCAATCATCACACCGTGTTTCGGAGACTAGGGGCTCCTACAGATTTACCACCAGAGGTTCGCTAGAACTGTTCTCCAGTTATACTGGGGGGAGACGAGCCCAATTTCCCTCAGTGCAGCTTCATTAGATATGCAGGGCTGGCCCCAGGCTGCCCAACTCTGGGAGGACAGGAAATGCTGTGCTGCTGCAGCAGCTGAAGGGATCAGGCCAGCCATGTAGTGTTTGCAACCACGCGGCTCAGTGCGGTGCCCGAGGCTGGTGCTTCATCAGGGCACAGGTTTAAAGACTCGTCGATTGGATGGTTGGGCTGCTTACAGTGCCACCTTGTGGCAGAAAACTGTCAGAATCCACTTCGGCAAACCTGATCGCTACAACAACTTGCTTTTATTCAGCACCTTTAACGTAGTAAAACGTCCCAAGGTGCTTCACAGTAGCGGAATCAGACAAAAAATTGACACCAAGCCAAAGAAGGAGACATTAGGACAGACGAACGGAATCTTGGTCAAAGAGGTAGGTTTTAAGGAGCGTCTTAAAGGAGGAGAGAGAAGCAGAGAGGTTCAAAGAGGTTTAAAGAGTCTTTAAACCTGTGCCCTGATGAAGCACCAGCCTCGGGCACCGCACTGAGCCACGTGGTTGCAAACACTACATGGCTGGCCTGATCCCTTCAGCTGCTGCAGCAGCACAGCATTTCCTGTCCTCCCAGAGTTGGACAGCCTGGGGCCAGCCCTGCATATCTAATGAAGCTGCACTGAGGGAAATTGGGCTCGTCTCCCGCGGTATAACTGGGAATTCCAGAGCTTAGGACCTAGACGGCTGAAGGCATGGCCGCCAATGGTGGGGTGAAGGATGTTTCCAATGATCTTTCTTGGCAGACACCTCTAACATCATGAACCGCTAGTAGGCTGGGGAAGAGTGGAGCTCCTAAGTGCTTCATTTTGGATCTCAGTGTTTCATGATCAGCAAAGACAATAGAATATTGAACTGAGCTTGAGCGCAGAGGTTGGTAAGGATAGAGAGTGAACTTCTAACGGAGCGAATTGCTAACAGAGTGAGGACTTTCAACTGGGAATTTGGTCAGTGTGGGAATTAGGTGCAGAGGGGGAAGGAGGTGCTAAGTGAATCTCATTGAAACATATAAGATTCTGAGGGGGCTTGACGGGGTGGATGCTGAGAGGTTGTTTCCCCTGGCTGCAGAGTCTAGAACTAGGGGGCATAGTCTCAGGATAAGGGGTCGGCCATTTAAGACTGAGATGAGGAGGAATTTCTTCACTCAGAGGGCTGTGAATCTTTGGAATTCTCTACCCCAGAGGGCTGTGGATGCTGAGTCATTGAGTATATTCAAGGCTGAGATTGATAGATTTTTGGATTCTAGGGGAATCAAGGGATATGGGGATCGGACGGGAAAGTGGAGTTGAGGTGGAAGATCAGCCATGATCTTATTGAATGGCGGAGCAGGCTCGAGGGGCCGTACTCCTGCTCCTATTTCTTATGTTCTCATGCGATTTAAACTAAGGCACTATAAATTAATCTATCAACTTTTAAAACTTAAATTTAAAAAAAAGATTAAAAAACTAAATAATTACTAATTATTTCAAAATCAAGCTAAATCCATTTAATAAATATAATCTAGCTCTCAAGTGATTCTATTAGTCCTAGAAATAAACTATTGACAATAAATATTGTGTGTTGGGACTAATATGTGGGAGTTTGTTGGCAGTGAGACTGTCCCAGATTGCCACATCCACATTAAATGTCTCTGGCTTGAAACACTCCAGCTCAGAATCTTTGAGCTGGAGTGCGAGTTAGAGACACTCCGACACATAATGGAGGGGGAGGAATATCTAGATTGTATTCTGGAGAAAGCAGTCACACCTCAAAGAAAAGCACAGATGCAGGAAGGGGAGAGTGTGACTGTTAGTCAGCAGGCTAGTGGGAACCTAGGGGAGGTAGAGAAGGAGGTCCCGTATACACTGGTCCTATCCAACAGGTACGAGGTACTTAATACCTGTGAGGGTAATGATGAAGGCTGCAGGGAGGATGCCCAGAATGCTAACCATGGCACCGTGGAGCATGAGGTAGTCCAAGATGGGGGAGGAGGGGGGAGGATCAGAATAGAAAGATTGTAGCCATAAGGGGATTCTACAATCAGGGGAATAGATAGTCCTCTGCAGTCGCAACCAAGAGTCCAGGAGGGTGTGTTGCCTACCTGGTGCAAGGGTAAAGGACATCTCGGAGCAACTGGAGAGGAACTTGGAAAGGGAGAGGGATGATCCAGTTGTCGTGATCCATGTCGGCACCAATGACATAAGGAAAAACAAGGAGGAGGTCCTGCTACGGGAATATCAGAAGCTAGGAACTAAATTAAAAAGCAGGACCTCACGGGTGGTAATCTCAGGATTACTACCCGAGCCACGTGCTAATTAGCACAGGGATAGGCAGATCAGAAAGGTGAGTGCGTGGGAAGGAGGGGTTCCATTTCATGGGACACTGGCACCAGGACCGGGACAGGAGCTGTACCGATGGGACAGACTCCACCTGAACCAGAGTGGGACCAGAGTCCTAGTGGAAAGGATAAATAGGGCGGCAGATAACGCTTTACACTAACAAGATGGGAGGGATCTGGTAGCAATAGCAAAAGCCTAAAGATAAAAGAAACAGGAGATGAGCGTAAAGGTCAGAGCAGGGTAAGGAATAAAGAATACAAACGGTCAAGGAACAAATAGAGTTATAAAACAGAAGTATAAAAGGACTGTTAAAAAAATAAAAGGAATAGATATTAAAGACAAATTAAACCGCCTGTATAGCAGTGCACACAGCATCCAAAATAAAATGGAAGAATTGGAGGCAATAATCCATAGCAAGGAACCAGATGTAGCAGGAATAACAGAAACATGGCTACATAAAGAACAGGACTGGCAACTAAATATTGCAGGTTGTAACATAATCAGAGAGGATAGGGAAGGAAGAGGGGTGGAGTAGATGTACTAATTAGAGATAATATAATGGCAGTAGAAAAAAGGGACATAACTAACAAAAGGATAGAAACAGAATCCATATAGATTGAAATAAAAGATAAGGGATCGATCATGCCAATAGGGGTATACTGCAGACCACCGAATAGTGGAAAGGCAGTGGAGGAAGAAATATGTAAACAAATATGTGAAATGAGTAAAGGACATAGAATAATAATCATGGGAGATTTTAACGATCCCCAAATAAACTGGCAAGAAGAGATAGGTACAGGAGTACACGGAATGGAGTTTTTACAATGTGTGCAGGACTCCTCTCTTATCCAGTATGTAAAAAGCCCAACAAGAGAGAGAGCACTGCTGGATCTAGTAATGGGAAATGAACCAGAACAAATAAGAGAATAAGCATAGGAGATCATCTAGGCAATAGTGATCACAACATAATAAGGTTTAAGATAAAGATTGAGACCAAAGTAATAAATTGGAAAAAAGATGACTTTCAGGGGATGAGAATGGAACTAGGGAAAATAAACTGGAAAAATGTACTGACAAACAAAGAAATAGAACAGCAGTGGGAAACATTTAAAACGGTGATCAATAGAGTCCAGGAGAAATATATCCCACTGATAAGCAAGAACAAACTAGCCACAATGACACACCATGGATACAAAAGGGAATATGAAAAGGTTAGAAAGAAGTTTTAAAAAACAATTAGGAAGGCAAAAGGGCATAAAAGGGGCAGTGGCAGCATGGATACAAAATTGGCGAAGTGATAGGAAACAGAGAGTAGTGGTGAACGGTTGTTTTTCAGCTGGAGGGAGGTGTAAAGTGGTGTTCCCCAGGGTTCGGTACTGGGACCACTGCTTTTCTTGACATAAATTAATGACTTGGACTTGGGTGTACAGGTCACAATTTCAAAATTTGCAGATGACACAAAACTTGGAAGTGTAGTAAACATTGGGGAGGATAGTGATAGACTTCAAGAGAACATAGACAGGTTGGTGGAATGGGCGGACACATGGCAGATCAAATTTAACGCAGAGAAGTGCGAAATGATATATTTTGGCAGGAAGAATGAGGAGAGGCAAATATAAACTAAATGGTACAATTCTAAAGGGGGTGCAGGAACAGAGAGACCTGAGGGTATATGTGCACAAATCGTCGAAGGTGGCAGGACAGGTTGAGAAAGCAGTTAAAAAAGCATACGGGATCCTGGGCTTTATAAATAGAGGCATAGAGTACGAAAGCAAGGAAGTAATGTTGAACCTTTATAAAACACTGGTTCGGCCACAGCTGGAGTATTGTGTCCCGTTCTGGGCACCACACTTTAGGAAGGATGTGAAGGCCTTTGAGAGGGTGCAGAAGAGATTTACTAGAATGGTTCCAGAGATGAGGGACTTCAGTTACGTGGATAGACTGGGGAAGCTGGGGTTGTTCTCTTTAGAGCAGAGAAGGTTAAGAGGAGATTTGATACAAGTGTTCAAAATCATGATGGGTTTAGATAAAGTAAATAAAGAGAAACTGTTCCCATTGGCGGAAGGGTCAAGAACCAGAGGACACAGATTTAAGGTGATTGGCAAAAGAACCAAAGGCGACATGAGGAAAAACTTTCTTTAGGCAGCGAGTTGTTATGATCTGGAATGTGCTGCCTGAAAGGGTGGTGGAAACAGATTCAATCGTGACTTTCAAAAAGGAATTGGATAAATACTTGAAGGGAAAAAATTTGCAGAGCCACGGGGAAAGGGCGGGGGAATGGAACGAACTGGATTGTTCTTACAAAGAGCCAGACAGAATGGCGTCCTTCTGTGCTGTAACCATTCTATGATTCTATGATTCATAAAGAAACTATGAAATTAAATTGTCAAGGAATATAAGAAGAAATAGTAAAGTATTCTACAGACACATCAATAACAAATGAAAAATCAGAGTAGGGATCGTAGACTCATGATTAAGGTCAGAGCATTTGGAATCAGTGGACAAGTAGCGGAATTGATAACAAGCTGGCTACAGAACAGAAAACAGAGAGCAGGGGTTAAGGGTAGCTACTGTTTTTTTTATTCATTCATGGGATGTGGGCGTCGCTGGCGAGGCTGGCATTTATTGCCCATCCCTAATTGCCCTTGAGAAGGTGGTGGTGAGCCGCCGCCTTGAACTGCTGCAGTCCGTGTGGTGAAGGTTCTCCCACAGTGCTGTTAGGAAGGGAGTTCCAGGATTTTGACCCAGCGACGATGAAGGAACGGCGATATATTTCCAAGTCGGGATGGTGTGTGACTTGGAGGGGAACGTGCAGGTGGTGTTGTTCCCATGTGCCTACTGCTCTTGTCCTTCTAGGTGGTAGAGGTCACGGGTTTGGGAGGTGCTGTCGAAGAAGCCTTGGCGAGTTGCAGGAGTGCATCCTGTGGATGGTACACACTGCAGCCACTGTGTGCCCACTGGTGAAGGGAGTGAATGTTTAGGGTGGTGGATGGGGTGCCAATCAAGCGGGCTGCTTTGTCCTGGATGGTGTCGAGCTTCTTGAATGTTGTTGGAGCTGCACTCATCCAAGCAAGTGGAGAGTATTTCATCGCACTCCTGACTTGTGCCTTGTAGATGGTGGAAAGGCTTTGGGGAGTCAGGAGGTGAGTCACTCGCCACAGAATACCCAGCCTCTGACCTGCTCTTGTAGCCACAGTATTTATATGGCTGGTCCAGTTAAGTTTCTGGTGACCCCCAGGATGTTGATGGTGGGGGATTCGGCAATGGTAATGCCGTTGAATGTCAAGGGGAGGTGGTTAGACTCTCTCTTGTTGGAGATGGTCATTGCCTGGCACGAATGTTACTTGCCACTTATCAGCCCAAGCCGGATGTTGTCCAGGTCTTGCTGCATGCGGGCTCGGACTGCTTCATTATTTGAGGGGTTGCGAATGGAACTGAACACTGTGCAATCATCAGCGAACATCCCCATTTCTGACCTTATGATGGAGGGAAGGTCATTGATGAAGCAGCTGAAGATGGTTGGGCCTAGGACACTGCCCTGAGGAACTCCTGCAGCAATGCCCTGGGGCTGAGATGATTGGCCTCCAACAACCACAACCATCTTCCTTTGTTCTAGGTATGACTCCAGTCACTGGAGAGTTTTCCCCCTGATTCCCATTGACTTCAATTTTACTAGGGCTCCTTGGTGCCACACTTGGTCAAATGCTGCCTTGAAGTCATAGGGCAGTCTCTCTCACCTCACCTCTGGAATTCAGCTCTTTTGTCCATGTTTGGACCAAGGCTGTAATGAGGTCTGGAGCCGAGTGGTCCTGGCGGAACCCAAACTGAGCATCAGTGAGTAGGTTATTGGTGAGTAAGTGCCGCTTGATAGCACTGTCGACGACACCTTCCATCACTTTATTGATGATTGAGAGTAGACTGATGGGACGGTAATTGGCCGGATTGTATTTGTCCTGCTTTTTGTGGACAGGACATACCTGGGCAATTTTCCACATTGTCGGGTAGATGTCAGTGTTGTAGCTGTACTGGAACAGTTTGGCTAGAGGCGCGACTAGTTCTGGAGCACAAGTCTTCAGCACTACAGCTGGGGCCCATTGCCTTTGCTGTATCCAGTGCACTCGGCCGTTTCTTGTTATCACGTGGAGTGAATCTAATTGGCTGAAGTCTGGCTTCTGTGATGGTGGGGATATCGGGAGGAGGCCGAGATGGATCATCCACTCGGCACTTCTGGCTGAAGATGGTTGCAAACACTTCAGCCTTGTCTTTTGCACTCACGTGCTGGACTCCATCATCATTGAGGATGGGGATGTTTACAGAGCCTCCTCCTCCCATTAGTTGTTTAATTGTCCACCACCATTCACGACTGGATGTGGCAGGACTGCAGAGCTTTGATCTGATCCGTTGGTTGTGGAATCACTTAGCTCTGTCTATAGCATGTTGCTTCTGCTGTTTAGCATGCATGTCGTCCTGAGTTGTAGCTTCACCGGGTTGGCACCTCATTTTTAGGTGCGCCTGGTGCTGCTCCTGGCATCCTCTTTGAGCCAGGGTTGATCCCCTGGCTTGTTGGTAATGGTAGAGTGAGGAATATGCCAGGCCATGAGGTTACAGATTGTGCTGGAATACAATTCTGCTGCTGCTGATGGCCCACAGTGCCTCATGGATGCCCAGTTTTGAGCTGCTAGATCTGTTCTGAATCTATCCCATTTAGCACGGTGGTCGTGTCACACAACACGTTGGATGGTGTCCTCAGTGCGAAGTACGGGACTTCGTCTCCATGAGGACTGTGCAGTGGTCCCTCCTGCCAATACTGTCATGGACAGATGCATTTGCGACAGGTAGATTGGTGAGGACAAGTAAGTTTTTCCCTCGTGTTTGTTCGCTCACCACCTGCTGCAGGCCCAGTCTGGCAGCTGTGTCCTTCAGGACTTGGCCAGCTCAGCCATTCTTGGTGATGGACATTGAAGTCCCCCATCCAGAGTACATTCTGTGCCCTTGAATAACCTCAGTACTTCCTCCAGGTGGTGTGCAACATGGAGGAGGACTGATTAATCAGCTGATGGAGGTTTCCTTGTCCATGTTTGGCCTGATGCCATGAGATCCAGAGTCAATGTTGAGGACTCCCAGGGTCACTCCCTCCTGACTGTATATCACTGTACCGCCACCTCTGTTCAATCTGTCCTGCCAGTGGCACAGGACATACTAAGGGATGGTGATGGAAGAGTCTGGGACATTGTCTGCAAGGTATGATTCTGTGAGTATGGCTATTGCTTGACTAGTCTGTGGGACAGCTCTCCCAATTTTGGCACAAGTCCCCAGATGTTAGTGAGGAGGACTTTGCAGGGTCAACTGGGCTTGGTTTGCCTTCAGTCATGTCCGGTGCCTAGTGGTCTGTCCGGTTTTATTCTTATTATGACATTTTACAACTGAGTGGTTTGTTAGGCCATTTCAGAGGGCAATTAAGAATCAACCACATTGCTGTGGGTCTGGAGTCACATTTTAGCCAGACCAGGTAAGGACGGCAGGTTTCCTTCCCTAAAGGGCATTAGTGAACCAGATGGGTTTTTACGACAATCCGATAGTTTCATGGCCACCATTACTAATACTAGTATTTTAATTCCAGATTTTGTTTAATGAATTGAAGTTAAATTCCCCAGCTGCCGTAGCAGGATTTGAACTCATGACTCTGGAGTTATTCGTCCAGGCCTCTGGATTACTAGTCCAGTAACATAACCACTATGCTACCATACCCTCAGACTGGGGAAAGGTGGGAAGTGGTGTTCCACAAGGATCAGTGCTGGGACCACTGTTGTTCACAATTTACATAAACAACTTGGACTCTGGAATCGGAAGTACAATTTCAAAATTTGCGAACGACACAAAATTCGGGGGTATAATTAATACTGAGAAGTGTGACTAAATACAGGAAGACATTAATAAACTTGCAGAATGGATGTGTAATTGGCAAATTAATTTCAATGTAGATAAGTGTGAGGTGGTACATTTAGTTCAGAAGAATAAGGAGGCCACATACTGCTTGGAAAAGAAGAGTCTAAATGGGGTAGAGGAGCAGAGGGATCTGGGGGTACAGATACACAAATCATTAAAAGTAGCAATGCAGGTTAATAAGGCCATAAAAAAAGCAAACCAAGCACTGGGGTTCACTTCTACAGGGATAGAATTGAAAAGCAGAGAAGTGGTGTTAAATTTATATAGAACCTTGGTTAGACCACACTGGGAGTACAGTGCACAGTTCTGGTCTCCATATTACAAAAAGGATGTAGAGGCACTGGAGAAGGTGCAAAAAAGATTTACTAGGATGATACCAGAACTGAGATTGAGCAGGCTGGGGCTCTTTTCTCTAGAAAATAGAAGACTGAGGGGTGACCTGATAGAGGTCTTTAAGATTATGAAAGGGTTTGAAAGGGTAAACATAGAGAAGATGTTTCCACTTGTGGGGGAGACCAGAACTAGGGGCCATAAATATAAGATAGTGACTAATAAATCCAATAGGGATTTCAGGAGAAACTTCATTACCCAGAGAATGGTGAGAGTGTGGAACTCACGATCACAAGGAGTAGTTGAGGCGACTAGCACAGATGCATTTAGGGGGAAGCTAGATCAACACATGAGGAAGAAAGGAATAGAAGGATGTGCTGATAGGATTAGATTAAGTAGGGAGGGAGGAGGCTCATGTGGAGCATAAACACCGGCATGGACCCGTTGATCCGAATGGCCTGTTTCGGGCAGCTGATCACCCGTTTTACATTATCGCCCAAAGTCAAAATGACTCCCACTGTGCGTAAAACTCTGTTCCCTGTCCGGTAAATTTAAACATTTTGACAGTGCAGGCGGGAGTGCCCAGGCTCCAAATCACTGCTAAAAAGCTCCGTTGAAATTCATATAGGGCCGAACAGACTTTTTAAACTTAGCTTGACGTTTTGCTCAAGTGGTGTAAAATGGCCGCCTTCCAGGGGATCTCACGCTGTTACGTCCTGCTGTCAGATTAGAATCAGTCTCCAGAGTTATGCTGTCACCTCCGCGTTACTGCAAAGTAATGCAACAGCGACCGGATAGAACTGCACCGCAAGATAGTCAACAGCTCGGGCGGCATCGGCTCAAGTATCTGTGTGGCTCGAGCTCTTTCTATGAAGCCAGAGCATTCGTCGTGCGGCCTATCGACAGTTTCCAGAAATAGAACGTCCACCAATCCTCGTCAAAAACTACGACAACGCCCCTTTAGCAATCCTAATGCTGGAACTGTACATTAATAGAGAAATAAGCTGCAGTTGATTACCCTAAAATGGCATGTTCAGTGTTGCATAATAGAAAATGGATTTGGACTGGTTTGTCAAATTGAGAACAGCTCTGACAAACAAACTTTAGTTTTCATCTAGTTTGGCAAGACGTTCTCCACAGGCACTTAGACTGTCCATTATTGTCTAAACTGTTCCTTCATGCATCACTGGACTGATAAATCTCTGTTGTTGGCATCACTTACCGACTTTTGGAGGGTTGTAAGTGACGCAGTCGCTCGAAGGCCGGTGCATGAAGTAGTACTGGCAGTTATCAGACCACAAGCAGCAGTAATAGAAACTAATCACATCGTAGAGGCCGTGAGAGAAGCCGGGGATCCTCGGGGGTTTCAGATACGGCGGGGAGCCCCAGTCGTGCCCTCGGTCAGGGGTGCTGCCTCCAATGGAGTCTCCGGTCAGAATCTGTCTGCCTTTGGCATCGTAGCAACACTGCTGTCCCGCACCGTACTGGGGGCTGGTGGAGTAAGAATGGCTGGTCAGTGGGAGAATGTTAATGATATCTTTTCCTATCAGTAGCAAACAACGACAACAACTTGCATTTATATAGCGTCGTTAACGTATTAAAACATCCCCAGGCGCTTCACAGGAACATTATCAAACAAAAATTACACCAAGCCCCATAAAGTGTTATTAAGACAGGTGACCAGAAGCTTGTTCGAAGAGATAGGTTTTAAGGAGCATCTTAAAAGGAGGAGAGAGTGGTAGAGAGGCAGAGAGGTTTAGGGAGGGAATTCCAGAACTTAGGGCCTTGACAGCAGAACGCACGGCCGCCAATGGTGGGGTGAAGGAAATAGAGGATGCACAGGAGGCCAGAATTGAAAGAACGCAGTGTTCTCAGAGGGTTGTAGGGCTGGAGGAGGTTTCAGATAGGGAGGGGTGAGGCCATGGATGGATTTAAACACAAGGTTGAGAATTTTCAATCGAGGTGTTGCTGGACAGGGAGCCAATGTAGGTCAGCGAGCACAGGGGTGATGGGTGAACGGGACCTGGTGGGAGTTGGGATACACAAGCTCTTAATATTACAGCAAAGCACATCAGCCTGGCGCCATCTCCCACAGGGGGGCGCTATCCCGGGTTCCATTGATGTTAAGCAGAGAATTCTTTTGCAAACATTAGCAGGGCAGGTTAGCTGTGTAGCAAAGTTAAGATACAGACATAATAACCAACCCTGGGATAAAAGTACTGAGCATTAGAGTTAATAAAACAATTAACTAACAAATTATCGGTTTATTTAAACAGAAGAGAAAGCTAGACAGTCCTGAAATATCTGACTTTTCAATCCAGTGACAGACACTGGCAACTCCTCTAACACTCAGGATCACATCATTAAATATTCTGATCAGCAACGCTAACTCGCCAAAAAACTGAGCCTGATCGTCTCTCCTGCTCTTGTCTCTCAGTAAAATCTATCATTTTGCATCTGCAACAGCTCATTAATGTAATTGCCGACCAATCCAATCCTTTCCTCCTCAATGATCTCCTTACCTACCCAATCCACCTGGTTTCACAAAAGCAATGGTAAAGTGACTTGAGGGCATTAAAGGTACAACACACAGAGGTTTTGCCATTTCACAGCTAGGAAACTAGGTGGCACACCCTACCAGAGAGAGACACGCACATACACTGAGCAAGAGAGTGCGAGGGAGAGAAGGAGAGAGAGTGAGACAGAGCGAGAGAGAGAGAGAGAGAGAACACAAGCAGACTCGCTAATGCCAGGCAAGAATGTAGAGAACTATTGCTAGGGAACAGTTTTAATTTCACCCATTCCCCTATGCTGCAGGAAATAGAATTGAAAACTGGAAATGCAAATAAAATAATAAAGATTATATAGAATGAAAATGTTTATTGTCGTTATCAACAACCATATGGCCAAGATTTGACTTGAGCTGTTTGGAAATCTACTCAATGATGATTGGACATACTGCAGGGCCCTCCGCCCGAGGGAACCATTAGAAATATCAGTGGTCCAGAGTAATGTAAAAGAAAGAACTTGCATTTATATAGCGCCTTTCACGACCTCAAGGCATCTCAAAGCGCTTTACAGCCAATGAAGTATCTTTGAAGACTAGTCACTTTTGTAATCTAGGAAATGCAGCAGCCAATTTATGCTCAAGCTCCCACAAACAGCAATATGATAATGACCAGATAATTTGTTTTTGTGATGTTGGTTGAGGGATAAATATTGGCCATGACACCAAGGAAAACTCTCCTACTCTTCTTCGAAATAGTGCCATGGGATCTTTTATGTTCACCTGAGAGGGCAGATGGGGCCTTGGTTTAACATCTCATCCAAAAGACGGTACCTCTGACAATGAAGCCCTCCCTCAGTACTGCACTGAAGTGTCAGTCTAGATTAGTTGCTCAAGTCTCTGGAGCGGGACTTGAACCCACAACCCTCATGATTTAGAGTGGGCTAAGCTTTGCTGGTGCTGCTCTGCTGTTTAGAGTGTCTTAGCACTATGACTGTGCCTGCAGCATTATTCCATGGTACCAGGAACGAAGTAGATTGAGACTCAAACTTGTGTCCTTCCGCTAACTTTCCTCTGTAATCCATCTTTAGCCCACCAGTTAACGCATTCCTGTCACATTTCTGTTTGTTATTTAAATGCGTTGATGGACAGTGCAACCCAGGGTGGTTTAAGTGGCCTTTTCTCATTCCATGCTTTGTAATAACCAAAGTTAAGAACAATCCCTTTGGTAACTTAAAACAGCAATGGGAAACTGGGAATATACTGGACCGCAGTTAATATTAGAGTTAGTGCAGACAGTAGCACACAAATCTTGCCCATTCAAAGGCTGCAGATTGTGACTGAATGCCGATTTTACTTCAATATATTCTTTATTGATTTACTTGTATTTACACTTTTCAACCCTATTTTTTGTTATTACACCTCTTTGAAGCACTTTGGGACATAATTCTACGTTAAGGGTGCTATTTAAATGCCAATTGTTGTATATCCGGCAGGAGTCCCTCCTTCACTACAGTGGTTAAAGTAGAATTTGTTAAGGAAGCGGTGACCCCCAACCCCATGTAACCTTTCACCTTGCAATCTTTGACCTCTCCCCATAACCATTTATACTGCCAGCTACGCAGCAATTTTGGCTTTACTATAACTGCATCATTGTGAGGATTTCTTAAAAGGCAAGTGAGCAGGTGGAGTAAACCTCAGTGCAGATCAGTAACAGATAAATTACAAGGAGGACGTGCCGTATGGGAGAGGGAGAATCGGGAGAGGCGGAGCTCCATTTAACAATTAAATCGTTTCTAGGGTGATTTAACCTTTTGAAGTAAAAGAAAAAGATTTGCATTTATATAGCGTCTTTCATGACCGGTTGAGGGATAAAAACTATTCAGGAGATAACTTCTCTGCTCTCCTTCGAAATAGTGGCATGGGATCTTTTACATCCACCTGAGAGGGCAGACGGGGTCTCGGTTTAAAGTCTCAGCCGATCGACGGCACGTGGGGTAATTTTCAACATTGTCGCCTGGCCGGTAATCAGGCAGAGTGGATCTCCCGCCTGTTGTATAACTCACCGATTTTCATTCCATGGATTTCAGGCAAATTAGTGCCCCAGCCCCCTCCCCCCACACTGAGGCAGACCTCCCCTTGCCCCTCACCTTCTCCTCTCACCCTCACATTTCTCCTTGCTCCGTCCTGCTTTCCTCCACTCTCTCACCTCCCCTTCCTCCTTTCCTCATATTCCTCCTCTCCTTTCCCTCATCCCACGCGCTCTTCCCTCCTCTTCTCTTTAACTGTTTCCTCCCCTTCTCTCCTCCTCTTCCCCTTTCATCATCCCTCGCTCTTCCTCCTCTCCCCATCTCTTCACTGCCTTCCTTCCTCTGCCCGACTCTGTCCTCCTGCTCACTCAATCCCCAGTCTCCCTCCCGCCCCCCCCCTTATTCTCTTCCTCTCCGCCTTCCCCCCTCCAATGTGCCTCCTCCCCCAGCTTGGTTCGGTTATCTCCCTGCCCTCTAACCCTGTTGACCTAATTGGCCTTGTCTTGACTACCCCATCCCCCACCCCACAACCTCTCCGTTGGGCATCGCCACGGGCGATCACTAGTTATTTTAAAGGTGAAAACCTTCCTCAGGTCTCTGAACAAACTTTAGGCGTGCAGACAGGGGAAGAAGGAGCAAGCCCATATCATTCAAACTCGGGCTGTGTCCCTCTCATTGTAGCCCTTTAAAATTAGGAGCAGACACGGGGAAAACGTTGGGAGAAGGAAACAATCAGAGAGACACAATGCTGCGTTCGGTTCTGCTCGAGTGACTCCCTGCACTGCACAGCACCTCCCTGCTGCACAGCTGCACTGGCCCCAGTAACCTGCCTTCCACATGCAGTGCTATTGCCCTCTTGTCTGGGATGTGCCTCCTGCGTGGGGAAGGTGCTCCACCTCGTGGCTTGCCTGTGAAATGCTAATAACTTGCTCTCAGCAGACCTTTCACTTAAAGCAGTGTTTCCCAAACTATTTTGGCTCCCGCCCCACAGTAGTGAAGGTGAGCACTCTCGAGCCCCCTCTATAAATGTAAACATTAGATATTGGTTGATAACTTACAAAACATAAAACAAAGATCAATAAATCAAGTATAAAATTAAAACACACTTTTCCTAATATAATAATAAAAATATCTACCCTGCTAGTTACATCCTCAAAAAACTCTAATAAATTTGACAAACACGATTTCCCTTTCATAAAACCATGTTGACTCAGCCTAATCACACCATGATTTTCTAAGTGCCCTGTTACCACTTCCTTAATAATGAATTCCAGCATTTTCTCGACTACTGATGTCAGGCTAACTGGCCTGTAGTTCCCTGATTTCTCTCTCCCTCCAATGGATGTAGTATATTTGGATTTTCAGAAGGCATTCGATAAGGTGCCACATAAAAGGTTGTTACACAAGATAAGGGCACATGGGGTTGGGGGTAATATATTAGCATGGATAGAGGATTGGTTAATGGACAGAAAACAGAGAGTAGGGATAAATGGGTTATTTTCAGGTTGGCAGGCTGTAACTGGTGGAGTACCGCAAGGATCAGTACTCGGGCCTCAGCTATTTACAATCTATTAATGACTTGGATGAAGGGACCGAGTGTAATGTATCCAAGTTTGCTGACGATACAAAGCTAGGTGGGAAAGTAAGCTGTGACGAAGACATAAAGAGTCTGTAATGGGATATAGACAGGTTAAGTGAGTGGGCAAGAAAGTGGCAGATGGAGTATAATGTGGGGAAATGTGAGGTTATTCACTTTGGTAAGAAGAAGAATAGAAAAACAGAATATTTTTTAAATGGTGAGAAATTATTAAATGTTGGTGTCCAGAGAGATTTGGGTGTCCTGGTACAAGAAACACAAAAAGTTAGCATGCAGATACAGCAGGCAATTAGGAAAGCAAATGGCATGTTGGCCTTTATTGCAAGGGGGTTGGAGTACAAGAGTAAGGAAGTCTTTCTACAGTTGTTCAGGGCTGTGGTGAGACCCCACCTGGAGTACTGCGTACAATTTTGGTCTCCTTATCTAAAGAAGGATATACTTGCCTTAGAGGCGGTGCAATGAAGGTTCACTAGATTAATTCCAGGGATGAGGAGAGGTTGAGTAAAATGGGCCTATATTCTCTGGAGTTTAGAAGAGTGAGAGGTGATCTTATTGAAACGTATACGATTCTGAGGGGGCTTGACAGGGTAGAGACTGAGACGTTGTTTCCCCTGGCTGGAGAGTCTAGAACTAAAGGGCATAATGGCAGGATAAGGGGTCGGCCATTTAAGACTGAGATGAGGGGGAATTTCTTCACTCAGAGGGTTGTGAATCCTTGGAATTCTCTATCCCGGAGGGCTGTGGATGCTGAATCGTTGAATATATTCAAGGCTGAGATAGATAGATTTTTGGACTCTAGGGGAATCATGGGACATGGGGATTGGGCAGGAAAGTGGAGTTGAGATCGAAGATCAGCCATGATCTTACTGAATGGCGGAGCAGACTCAAGGGGCCGTATGGACTACTCCTGCTCCTATCTCTTATGTTCTTATGTTCTTCTGGTACTGGCTCCTACCCTACAGGTCTTTACTGTAAAGCAGCATTTCCCAAACTGTGGGTGCACCCCACTTTAGAAACGTTTGGTGTGCCCCACAGTTTGGGAAACGCTTAAATGCATCTATGCTATTTGCCTCAAGTACTCCATGTGATAGTGAGTTCCACATTTTCACCACTCTCTGGGTAAAGAAGTTTCTCCTGAATTCCTTATTGGATTTATTAGTGACTGTCTTGTATTTATGACTCCTAGTTTTGGACTCCCCAACAAGTTGAAACATCCTCTCTACATCTACCCTATCAAACCCCTTCATACTTTTAAAGATCTCTGATAGCCCTCAGCCTTTTCTTTTCTAGAGAAAAGAGCCCCAGCCTGTTCAGTCTTTCTTGATAATTATAACCTTTCAGTTCTGGTATCATCCTTGTGAATCTTTTTTGCACCTTCTCCAGTGCCTCTATATCCCTTTTTGTAATATTGAGACCAGAAATCACAATACTCCAAGGTTATATACAAGTTTAATGTAACTTCTCTGCTTTTCAATTCCAGTCCTCTAGAAATGAACCCCCTTGCTTGGATTGCATGTTTTATGGCCTTATTAACCTATGTCGCTACTTTTAGTGATTTGTGAATTTGCTGTCACTGCTTCTGGGACTTTTCACCCAAAATAGTGGCACCTGGGCAGCTACTGCAGCAGTCAAGTGGAGAACGTTGGTGAGATTTGTTACGCAATGCTGCATTACAACAACACACTTCCCCTAAAACAAAAAGCAAACTATTGCGGATGCTGGAAATCTGAAATAAAAGCAGGAAAAGCCGGAAACGCTCAGCAGGTCAGCATCTGTGGAGAGAGAAAGATAGGGTTAATGTCTCAGGTCTGTGACCTTTCATCGACCTGAAAGGTTTCTCTCTCCACAGATGCTGCCTGACCTGCCGAGTGTTTCCAGCATTTTCTGTTTTTAAATCACTTCCCCTCTAGGTCTCTTCAATCTCCGTTAATTTCCTGGGAATTTTTAGGGGTTTTTTTCCCCCACTATTTAAAAATAAATAGATCCAAGGGGAGAATGAATGTTCATTTAGTGAGTGGGTGGTGAGATCCATTATTACAAGAAGAAACAACTGAGCAATGACTTATGCTGACTGATTTTGTCCCCTTCACTGGTTGTAGAAAGCATTTCTTTGTGTTTTATTTCTTTGCCTTATTTCAGGTGTGTAGCAAATGTATTTTTGTTAATTGAGACTCACGCAGAACCGAATCGCACGAAAGTCACAAAAATCACGAGGTTTCAGGAAATTCAGCAAGTCTTGTGGTTTTCGGGTGAAAAAAATTAATAAATCCGTGAAACGTGATTGGGAACGATTTTTAAAATTCAGAATGATACCGGGGCTAAAAGGGTTAAATTATGAGGCCAGGTTGCGTAGACTAGGGCTTGTATTCTCTCGAGTATAGACGATTAAGGGGTGATCTAATTGAGGTGTTTCAGATGATTAAAGGATTTGATAGGGTAGATAGAGAGAAACGATTTCCTCTGGTGGGGGGGTCCAGAACAAGGGGGAATAACCTTAAAATTAGAGCTAGGCCGTTCAGGGGTGATGTCAGAAAGCACTTTTTCCACACAAAGTGGAAATCTGGAACTCTCTTCCCCCAAAAAGCTGTTGAGGCTGGATCAATTAAAAATTTCAAAATGGAGATTGACAGATTCTTGTTAGGTAAGGGCATCAAGGGATATGGAACCAAGGCGGGTAAATGGAGTCAAGATACAGATCGGCCATGATCTAACTGTGAGCCTCTGTCTGAACACGGTGATTGCCTTGGCAACGGGCAGTTGCAGGGGCATTCTGTAAACACCATGTATTGTTCTATATGTATAAATGCGTAGGCTTCAAGGAGCTCCTGAACATTTACCTGAGGAAGGAGGAAGTCTCCGAAAGCTTGTGAATTTAAAATAAAATTGCTGGACTATTACTTGGTGTTGTAAAATTGTTTACAATGATCTAACTGAATGGTGGAACAGGCTTGAGGGACTGACTGGCCTACTCCTGGTCCTATGTTCCACACGGACTGCAGCGGTTCAAGAAGGCGGCTCACCACCACTTTCTCAAGGGCAATGAGGGATGGGCAATAAATGCCGGCCTCGCCAGCGACGCCCACATCCCATGAACGAATAATTTAAAAAAATGTTCCTAACATTCCACTCTGGGACATAAGTGACAAGTGTGTTAATGTGTTAATAGTGAGCAAAGGGTTTTCAGACGAACATGTAGGTTAATATCACACAACGGGATTTCAACTCGCAAGAGTTTATGAAATGTAAAAATCAAAGAAGTAATTTTCTGACTGGAAAATCACACGCAGTCACGTGCCTGAATTTCTCATTCGTTTGCATCAGACAAGAGTGCTCACCGACAACACACAACACAAAGTCAGAAAATGACCCCACATGTACATGACCTGGACCGTATAGGGGGAGGGGCCTGGTCAGGAAGTAGACATTCTACATCCTGTTCTACTGGGTCAATCCATACACATAGAATGCATAAAAGTTACAACTGAGAAACAGGCCATTCGGCCCATTTCAGTCCATGTCAGCATTTACCCTCCACACAAGCAAATAGTTCTATTCACATTTACCCACCCTGTTCCCATATCCACATATCCAATCCAATCTTGAATGTTAACTGATGGTTTTGCCTCAACCACTAGCCCTGGGAGTGAATTCCACAGCCTCACAACTCTCTGTATGAAGAAGTTTCTCCTACTGTCTGTTCTAAATCTCTTAAATTTAAGCTTGTATTTATAAGAACATAAGAGCATAAGAAATAGGAGCAGGAGTAGGCCAATCGGCCCCTCGAGCCTGCTCCACCATTCAATAAGATCATGGCTGATCTGATCCTAACCTCAAATCTAAAGAACACAAGAAGTAGGAGCAGGACCCGGCCACTCAGCCCCTGGGCCCTCTCCGCCACCCACAGGGCATTGACCGATCCGAACTCAGCTTCATGTCCAATTTCCTGCCGGCTCCCCATAACCCCTAATTCCCTTTACTTCTCGGAAACTGTCTATTTCTGTTTTAAATTTATTTAATGATGTAGCTAAATTGTTGTTTAATAGCCCAGCTATACGGCAGTTTTTCTGCATCATTTTGGTGTGGTTTAATCCAAATAAACTGCAGGAGAACTGGGAGCGAAGCCCCTAATTTAACAGTTCCTGAGACTTTGGCAAACGGTGGGCGATCATGTGCAGGAAGTAGTCTCGCACCCTGGTGGCATCACTTAATCTGCAGCATAACTTCAACTGATGTAAAATGTTCCACGGTTGACCCTTGGACATCTAGATTTTTACTGTTAGCAGCAAGCCAGTTGTCCATTTGGCACTCTGCCAGCATTGCCAGTTTAATCAGCATTTGGACAGTATTGAGCAGAACTCTGTGTCCCCACAGGCAGGGTTCTGCTTTGTCTCATCAAGGAGCTGGCTGTATAAGCTCACACTGCACTAAACCAGGATGGAACTGGTAGGAGTGGTACAACAGGACTACACATAGAATCCCTTTATTTAAAGTAGACTCCAATAATGGAGTTATGTGGAGAGATCAGAGAAGCTGGGAATGAGAATCTTTGGAATTCTCTACCCCAGAGGGCAGTGGATGCTCAGTCGTTGAGTATATTCAAGACTGAGATCGATGGACATTTGGACGCTAAGGGAATCAAGGGATATGGGGATCGGGCAGGAAAGTGGAGTTGAGGTAGATCAGCCATGATCTTATTGAATGGCGGAGCAGGCACAAGGGGCCGTATGGCCTACTCCTGCTCCTATTTCTTATGTTCTCCTTAAAGCAGAGAAGGCTAAGGAGAGACCTAATAGAGGTATTCAAAATAATGAGGGGTTTTGATAGAGCAAGTAGGGAGAAACTGCTTCATCTGGCAAGTGGGCCGGTGACCAAAGGTCATAGATTTAAAATAATTGGCAAAAGAACTAGAGGGGAAATGAGGAGACATTTTTTCACACAGAGGGTTGTTAAGATCTGGAACGCACCACCTGGAAGGGAGGTGTAAGCGGATTCCCTAGGAACTTTCAAAAGGCAAATGGACGTGTACTTGAAGAAAACTAATTTGCAGGGTTGTGAGGAAAAAGCTGGGGTGTGGGACTAAATTGGACAGCCCTTTCACACAGCCAGAACGATGGGCCAAATGGCCTCCTTCTGTGCTGTAAGATTCTATGGGCTATAAATTCGGTCCCAAAATGACGTCCGGAACGCACGCGCCACACACCATCTTGGTAAAGGCGTTTGCGCACGTGCAGGTAACGAAGGCCGGTATCATGTAAAGTATGGAGAATATGGGTTAGATCAGCTTGCAACACTAATTTAAAGGGATAGATACCATTTTGGCAATACTTAAAATTGTGTCTGAAATACTATGTTTATTTAATACGAAATATTTAATTGCATTAACATTAATGTAAAACATTTTAATAAGTTTTTCTGTAAATATGTTTCAACGCTTTAGCCAACGCATTGCCTTAACCACGAAGAGCTGAACATGTCATAGACGGCCTGGACCATTTAAGCATGAATCTCACGTGCTGCCTGCATCGGAAAGACCAGGTGCTGGTTAATCACGCACCGCGACCCCTGCGCCCAGATTCAGGGGGTTATCGAATTTAACCCCTTATGATTCTAATGAGACAGTAATAGGTTAGTTTGAAATGGGGGGAGGGTGGTGGTTCTTGCATGATTAGAATGGGTACAGCAGGCTAAAGGATTACTGGACTAACAACCCAGAGTTCATGAGTTCAAATCCCATCATGGCAAGTTGTGAAATTGAATTCAATAAATCTGGTAATTTGTGGGCTAGTACCAGAAAATGACCATGAAAAGCTACCAGATTGTCATAAAAACTAATTTTGGGCGATAGTGTAAAAACGGGCGATTCAGATCAGCCGCCCATTATACATCTCTCCCAGTTTTCTTTTCTATTGACTTCAATGGAAGTGATCTGATATTGCCCAAAGTCAAAATTACCCCCACCCCATCTGGCCTACACATGACTCCAGCCCCAACCACTACGTGGTTGACTCTTAATGCTCCCAGGGAAACTAAGAATGGGCAATAAATGTGGCCTTGCCAGAGTCACCCACGTCCCACGAACAAACATTTTTAAAAATGAAGCTTTTTTTTTTGTTCATTGAGGTGAGGAATGTTAGCGCTGGGGAATAGAACATTTCTTTATTTCAGGCACCCAGTGTTAGCTTCAAGCACTCCCAGGTCATGTGTAGCACAGTCAAGTGCAGAGTAAAGCTCCCTCTACTCTGCCCCTGCATTGTTCCTCGGCCTCAACTATTCACGGCCATTCTGAGTGAGATTAACAATCGGTGCCAAACTGACAACAGTTTTATGCAGTAGCTTTATGTGCACTAAGTTAACCAGACTGACACTGCCCAAAATCATTTTACATAGGAGCCTTATAGCCTGCAGACAGAGGAGACTTTCACCCCATCAGTCTGGGCTGGACATGTACCCAGGTCCCAGAGGTGAAAGGTCAGTGTCTTACCCATTGCCCACGCCAGCTCCAGTAAATTACACAGGTTCAAAACAGGTATTTTGATTCACGTTGCCGCTCTATTAGAAGCCAACTAACCAGGCCTCTAAAACCAGGTGCTGGATTTTCATCTTACCTTGCTTGTATGGCTCTGACGCAGTGTACAGCTCCTGGATGGTAGGTGCATATGCTCCCTTTTTCAATGTCACATCCGTAGTCTGTCTGCATTAGAAATTTAAAGAACTTCTACTCAATCCACCTTCAACCATTTTTACTCTCTCATTTTTAATTCATACTTTCTCCTCCTGTAGTCCTGCCATCAACAGAATTGAGCCAGTGCATCTATGGTGGGTACAAGCACTGCTGGTGACCTCCCTTCCACCAAGCAGTTAAAGGGGAATGAAAGTCTTAGAGGGGGTTATTCTGTTGAATTTAAAGAACTTCCCCTAATGTGTATCAGAAAAAAATATATAACTATAAAAATGTTACCGTTTATCAGTAAGCTCCTCGATTCTTTTCTGGGTCTTCTTCCCCGCTCAGGCCCTCCCTTCAGTGATGTTACCAAATCATGAGGAGAGTCTTACATCCCAGTGCAGCCCCATTCATTTAAATGGAACCAAAGAGAAACTTGCTGTTGGCAGGGTACTGCTGGATACTGAGCACATTGCATCCAAACTATACAGCACAATGGAAGGAAACCCGCCAACACTCACTAAATCATATTTGAGAAGGTAGCAAAAATACCATTTTTTTTTTCTGGTCAGCTGGGTCTCTGACAAACATGGCAACCCATCGCCAAGAGTCTCCAAGACAAAGCTGCTGAGTTTCGATCTGCCTGATATGGAGTGTACACTCTCCAATTAGTAACACACCTCACTGACCTGAGCTTGGACAACTTGGGGCAGGTTGGGAAGGGCCATGGTCAAACCTGAAGTGTGTATAGGTTTAACAACTGGAGTTTAACCAACTGAAACCGCACAGCTTACCAACGCAGTCCACTAGTAAACTTCCTACTGCTTGCCCAGCGAGGGCCACGCTGAAGTGTTGTGACTGTTGTAATGTGGGGAACCGCGGCAGCCAATTTGTGCACAACAAGATCCCAAGAAGAGCAATGAGATAAATAGCTGCATAATCTGTTTTTGCTGGTGCTTGAGAAATATAAAATTAAGCAAGTAGATTGCAGAGCTCCCTGATAGCTCAGTGGGTACACACACCACCAATGGTGGGACAGAGCCGTGGAGACCAGGAAACCCACCAGGTTTGATCCACGGACTTTGCAGGGGTAGTTGGTCTCAACCAGACCTGCAGTCTTTGAGGTGCTACAGTTGATCCCAGTGCCCTTGTCGGGAAAAACAGGGTTCCCACTCTTGATCACTTCCCAGTGATCCCTGCTGAGAAAGTGCAGGCATGTGGGCATCAGGCGAGGGCAGAGTTAGACACAGCTGTGATGACCTCTATGGAATAGCCTAGTTTTCCAAACCATAAAGTCAACAGGAACTCATTTAAAATGTATGGGCTCCCAGCGATGTTACGATCAGAGAGCCTAGGCTTCAATGTCAGGACTCACACTTGAAGATTGGTCACGTGAACAAGGTACCAGAGAGTAATTTGCACCCATGAGACTGCACTGCTACAAATAAAAACACCACGTGTTATGGACAGATGAAGCAGGAGAATTGCGGGCAGGGGGGGTTGAATATTTATAAAACAGTCCGTTTTAAATGGAAAAGCAGTAAACGAAGTTCAGTTTAGTGCTTTCCTCAGTGAAATATGGTACTTACATGAAATCTGCCTGTATCTGCCCTGGATTGTGCCAGGGTGCAAGGACAATCTGCAATCTCCAACAAGAAGTTTGGCAGCGTCTCTTCAGTTTTATGCCAGTTCAAGCACTTTTCATATGCCCAGGCAGCAGAGTCTCTCCTGAACTCTTCCTCCAGATGCCAGGCTAGAGCATGGCCTGGACTCCACAATGCTCTGACATTTCTGAATCAAAACATAAGACACAAAAGATGGGGTGAGTTCTGTACTCTATAAACCACTCAAATCTATAGAAAATCTACTATCAAAGTCTAGTAAAAAAGGCCACATATATATACGTTGCCTCTGAGTAATTAAAACAACTTTGTGTTCATCAAGATATGGGTAGTCAATGCTGATCAGTGAGTTTTTTTTTTATTCGTTCATGGGATGTGGGCATCGCTGGCAAGGCCGGCATTTACTGCCCATCCCTAATTGCCCTTGAGAAGGTGGTGGTGAGCTGCCTGCCTGAACCGCTGCAATCCGTGTGGTGAAGGTTCTCCCACAGTGCTGTTAGGAAGGGAGTTCCAGGATTTTGACCCAGCGACGATGAAGGAACAGCGATATATTTCCAAGTCGGGATGGTGTGTGACTTGGAGGGGAACGTGCAGGTGGTGTTGTCCTCATGTGCCTGCTGCTCTTGTCCTTCTAGGTGGTAGAGGTCATGGGTTTGGGAGGTGCTGTCGAAGAAGCCTTGGCGAGTTGCTGCACTGCATCCTGTGGATGGTACACACTGCAGCCACAGTGCGCCGGTGGTGAAGGGAGTGAATGTTTAGGGTGGTGGATGGGGTGCCAATCAAGCGGGCTGCTTTGTCCTGGATGCTGTTGAGCTTCTTGAGTGTTGTTGGAGCTGCATTCATCCAGGCAAGTGGACAGTATTCCATCACACTCCTGACTTGTGCCTTGTAGATGGTGGAAAGGCTTTGGGGAGTCAGGAGGTGAGTCACTCGCCGCAGAATACTCAGCCTCTGATGGTCATTGCCTGGCACTTGTCTGGCCCGAATGTTACTTGCCACTTGCCTGGATGTTGTCCAGGTCTTGCTGCATGTGGGCTCGGACTGCTTCATTATTTGAGGGGTTGCGAATGGAACTGAACACTGTGCAATCATCAGCGAACATCCCCATTTCTGACCTTATGATGGAGGGAAGGTCATTGATGAAGCAGCTGAAGATGGTTGGGCCTAGGACACTGCCCTGAGGAACTCCTGCAGCAATGCCCTGGGGCTGAGATGATTGGCCTCCAACAACCAGTACCATCTTCCTTTGTTCTAGATATGACTCCAGCCACTGGAGAGTTTTCCCCCTGATTCGCATTGACTTCAATTTTACTAGGGCTCCTTGGTGCCACACTCGGTCAAATGCTGCCTTGATGTCAAGGGCAGTCACTCTCACCTCACCTCTGGAATTCAGCTCTTTTGGACCAAGGTGTAATGAGGTCTGGAGCCGAGTGGTCCTGGCGGAACCCAAACTGAGCATCGGTGAGCAGGTTATTGGTGAGTAAGTGCTGCTTGATAGCACTGTCGACGACACCTTCCATCACTTTGCTGATGATTGAGAGTAGACTGATGGGGCGGTAATTGGCCAGATTAGATTTGTCCTGCTTTTTGTGGACAGGACATACCTGGGCAATTTTCCACATTGTCGGGTAGATGCTAGTGTTGTAGCTGTACTGGAACAGCTTGGCTAGAGGCGCAGCTAGTTCTGGAGCACAAGTCTTCAGCACTACAGCTGGGATGTTGTCGGGCCCCATAGTCTTTGCTGTATCCAGTGCATTCAGCCGTTTCTTGATATCACGTGGAGTGAATCGAAATGGCTGAAGACTGGCTTCTGTGATGGTGGGGATATCAGGAGGAGGCCGAGATGAATCATCCACTCGACACTTCTGGCTGAAGATGGTTGCAAACGCTTCCGCCTTGTCTTTTGCACTCACGTGCTGGACTCCGCCATCATTGAGGATGGGGATGTTTGCAGAGCCTCCTCCTCCCATTAGATGTTTAATTGTCCACCACCATTCATGACTGGATGTGGCAGGACTGCAGAGCTTTGATCTGATCCATTGGTTGTGGAATCGCTTAGCTCTGTCAATAGCATGTTGCTTCCACTGTTTAGCATGCGTGTAGTCCTGAGTTGTAGCTTCACCAGGTTGGCACCTCATTTTTAGGTACGCTTAGTGTTGCTTCTGGCATGCTCTTCTGCACTCCTCATTGAATCAGGGTTGATCCCCTGGCTTGTTGGTAATGATAGAGTGAGGAATATGCCGGGCCATGAGGTTACAGATTTAGCTGGAATACAATTATGCTGCTGCTGATGGCCCACAGCACCTCATGGATGCCCAGTTTTGAGCTGCTAGATCTGTTCTGAATCTATCCCATTTAGCACAGTGATGGTGCCACACAACACGTGGGATGGTGTCCTCAGTGCGAAGACGGGACGTCGTCTCCACGAGGACTGTGCAGTGGTCACTCCTACCAATACTGTCATGGACTTACGACAGGTAGATTGGTGAGGACGAGGTCAAGTAAGTTTTTCCCTTGTGTTGGTTTGCTCACCACCTGTCGCAGGCCCAGTTTGGCAGCTATGTCCTTCAGGACTCAGCCAGCTTGGTCAGTAGTGGTGCTACCGAGCAACTCTTGGTGATGGACATTGAAGTCCCCCACCCAGAGTACATTCTGTGCCCTTGCTACCCTCAGAGCTTCAGCCTTGTCTTTTGCAATCACGTGCTGGACTCCGCCATCATTGAGCATGGGGATGTTTACAGAGCTTCCTCCTCCCGTTAGTTGTTTAATTGTCCACTACCAATAACAATAACAACAATAACAGGGTCAACAATAACAGGCTAGATGCAGAGTAAAGCTCAACGTCTGTCTTAACAACACACTTAACCGCAGTCTCCTTACTGCAGCACTGTCCCATTTCCATTCCCCGCACCAGTCAGCTTTATGGCCTCTCTTGATCGAGACTGTCAATCAGTACAGAAATGTGGGGAGTTTTGTGCTTATGGACTCGCATCTAGTGGGAACTGAGGAAAAATAAAATAATTTCACTTCGGACCCTTATTAGGAGTCTGGGCATGTCAGTCCTGGAAACAGTGAATTTTTGTCATCACCAGCAACTGCTGTATTCTACAGGACTGCATCTATCCATTGTTGCCTTGCCACGTTTCAGAAGCAACTCATCTTTTACTCCAGGATTCAATTCAGTATAAAGCCACGGTCATCAGTGGGCCTGATGAAGATGACTTACTCTGCGCCACAATAGGGTGCTGTAAAAATGCATGCTGTTTAATGCAATGTTGGTGCACCAAGAGGGATTTCACCCCCAAAAGGCTGTGGCTGCCGGGTCAATTGAAATTTTCAAAATTGAGATCGATAGACCTTTGCTGGGAAAGGTAACTGGAGTTGAAGTATGAATCAGATCGAAGGAAAAGCTAGAACTTGCATTTATAGAGCATGTTTCACGGCCTCAGGACGTCCCAAAGCACTTTACAGCAAATGAAGGACTTTTGAAGTCCAGTCACTGTTGTAATGTAGGAAATGCAGCAGCCAATTTGCACACAGCAAGATCCCACAAACAGCAATGTGATAATGACCCGATAATTTGTTTTTAAATGATGTTGGTTGAGGGATAAATATTAGCCAGGACACCAGAGAGAACTCCCCCGCTCTTCTTCAAGAACTGTACCATCCACATGAGAGGGCAGACAAGTCCTCTGTTTAATATCTCATCCAAAAGATAGCACCTCTGACAAAGCAGCACTCCCTCAGTTCAGCACTAAAGTGTCAGCCTGGAGTGGGACTTGAACCCATGACCTTCTGATATAGAGACAAGAGTGCTGCTACTGAGCCACGGTGACATCTAATCACAGATGAAATCCGGAATGCATCAGTACATATGTAGGAGGGGCAAGAGACCGGCTTTAATGATTGCAACTGAGTTCCAGCTGATTTTAATCTTTATGACTTTGTTTACATAAAATGTCCAATAGTTTAGATCCAATATAGATAAATAAAAGATAACATTTATCTGCCAAATCATTAAGTGTGAGTTTGTGCAATAAATTGTTGAAAAATGTCTTTACAAAAGTTCACTAAAACTAGGAACAAATCCCATTATATCTTCTTCCAACTCTCTGCCTTCTGAACATAAGAGAAGGAAGTAGAACGAGATGGTGATGATTTAAACTTTGCACCAGGTCACCCAGAGTTGATCAGCAGTCACAGGACCCGCTGCTGAGGTTGCACTGGTAAACAATTACTGCTATCTTCCCCTCCGGGCACCCCCCCGGGTTATGACGCCGATATTGTGCACTGTTATGTTTGCACATACTGACAGCTTCCACACAGTGTTTGAATAACAAATCCCCAGCTTAGACAGAATTAGGAATTGACTCTGGATTGATAAGGCTAAACACAGCACTGAACTAAATAATGGCGTGCAGTCCAATCCTCTGCTTAGCCTCATCACAATGAAATTGAAAATCAGGCCTAACTGCAATGCCAGTTCAACACCTGGGCCCCAAATTGAAAATCTACCCTAGAGTGTCTATCATACAGCCAGGGTAGAGGCCCAAAAGCAGGTTAGTGTACTCACGGTGTCCCGTCTGGCAGATTCTTGTCAGTGAGGCGCAACATTCCAATTTCCCACTCAGAATAAGGTTTTTGAGCAGGTTTCGGGATGAATTTGAACATCCCACTGTTTGGAACGTCTTTCGCGAGTGAGTACAGGTAACTCCATTCTCCTTTCCAAGATTCTGAGTAAGGTGTACCTGATGGAAGAAGTCGGCAAATAAGGAATTATTTTAAGTTACCTTTATTAAATTATGGTAAACTTGTCACACAAAGTACTTTGTCATGTAAAGTTTGTGAATTACAAAGCTTGTACTGGAATTTAAAATCATAAAGACTCTATTTACATGTGTAACAGAGACCCACCTGAAAACTGCAGGCTAAAGGGTCTGGATTTTAGCTACCAGTGGGTTTCTGGTGGGAAATCGCACTGGCGAGTTAACTCTGCTCCCGCCCACGGCAGAATGAGACTCAGCCGATTTTAACGGCCGGGCCTGGTTTAAATTCTGCCGGCCAACTTTCCACCCACTCCGGGGGGAGGGGGGAAGTGGTGGAAAATGGCTGCCGGGCCGTCTTGCGGGGGGGTCCCACGATCAAATCGGGGTGTGGGATGGGGGAGCCACACACAAGGAAAGTCAAAAAAGCATTTTAAAACATACCTTTTTAGGACTCTTCTGGCCCCGATCCTATCCCCGTAGCCCTGCAAATTTTTTCCTTTCAAGTACTTATCCAATTCCCTTTTGAAGGCCATGATTGAATCTGCCTCCACCACCTCCTCTGGCAGTGCATTCCAGATCCTAACCACTCACTGTGTAAAAAAGATTTTCCTCATGTCACCTTTGGTTCTTTTGACAATCTATGTCCTTCAATCTACGTCCTCTGGTTCTTGACCCTTCCGCCAATGGGAACAGTTTCTCTCTATCTACTCTGTCTAGACCCTTCATGATTTTGAATACCTCTATCAAATCTCCTCTCAACCTCCTCTGTTCCAAGGGGAATAACTCCAGCTTAAAGGAGGCAATGGATCTGGATTGGCTATTGCAAATGTCAAAGACTGAATTGCACTGCAGCAAAAGAATTTCTGGATATTTGAACTTTTTAGCACAAGGAAGTGCCATTCAGAGAAGGAAGCACCTCTGATCAGTTAGTCCAGGTGCTAGTCAAGGATTCAGTCCTACAACAACAGTGGCTCAAAATGCTGTTTCCTCCAACGTTTTCACTTGGAGTTCATTACATTTCTTTTCTATTGTTATACAGGTCACTGAGTTACCTATTGATGCTCATCTCTGGTACTCAATGGTTCAGTGCACCCAGTCAACAGAGGAGTCCAAAGTCTTTCTTACAGGGCTCGACAGGGTAGATGCAAGGAGGATGTTTCCCCTGGCTGGGGAATCTAGAACCAGGGGTCACAGTCTCAGAATAAAGGGTAGGCCATTTAGGACTGAGATGAAGAGAAATTTCTTCACTCAGAGGGTGGTGAATCTTTGGAATTCTCTACCCCAGAGGGCTGAGGAGGCTCAGTCATTGAGTACATTCAAAACAGAGATCGATAGATTTCTAGATATTAAAGGCATCAAGGGTTATGGCATTGAGGTAGAAGATCAGCCATGATCTTGCTGAATGGCGGAGCAGGCTCGAGGGGCCGGATGGCCTACTCCTGCTCCTATTTCTTATGTTCTTATGTTCATAAATATAAGATAGTCACTAATAAATCCAATAGGGAATTCAGGAGAAACTCCTTTACTCCAGAGAGTGGTGAGAATGTGGAAAACGCACTACCACAAGGAGTAGTTGAGGCGAATGGCATAGATGCATTTAAGGGGAAGCTAGATAAGTACATGAGGGAGAAAGGAATAGAAGGATATGCTGATAGGGTTAGATGAAGTAAGGAGGGAGGAGGCTCATGTGGATCATAAACACTGGCATAAGCCAGTTGGGCCGAATGGCCTGTTTCTGTGCTGTAAATTCTATGTAATTCTATGCAATTCTTCCACGGATAGTGAACAAAATGGGAATAAAAGCAGTGGAGTTCACAAACTCCTTGCAAAACCTTTGCATCTGGTATTGTGTTGTACACTTTCTCAAGCTGTCTGATGACACACAAAACTGCAGCTTACCTTGTTCTTTGTAACCCCAGAGTTCAACATTTACAGAAGCTGCTGGGAGCAATGATACGCCCCAAATCAGCGTCAGGTTGCCTGTAACATTGGGTGTGCCGAAGTACTGCCATTTGGTGGCATTCCACAAGACGCTTTTCTTTAAGTGTGAAAATTTGCTGTGATGTACTGCAGGGTTAAAAAACAAAAATAGAAAGGGGATTAAAATAACTCACATCAAACGGTTAATAACAAGAGCAATTCTGGAGTCCTGAGCTCCCAGCAGGGGGGGGGGGTCACGCCCACAGGAAGCATTAATTGGAGACAAGCCTGTGATACCATAGCTCCGATTCTCTGACCCGCATACCCCGAGAGCGTGGCTCCCCGCTGGGAGCACGGGATCGCAGAACTACCCCAACGAGCCATCTTTCTCAATAATTCCATGGCCGTGAAATTGACGATAATAAATCAATTGGTATAATATTTATTTTTAATTGAGAAATCTAAGCAAAAGGCCTGGGGCTTATAGCACAGGACACCATCAAATTTGAAAAAAGTAAGAGAGGAGATGAGGTACATCAAGAGGTAATAGTTAGATGATGCCAAGCATGGATTTTATAAGGCTGTAGATTGTAGAAGGAAAGGAGATTTGGAGTTCTACAGTTTTAAGCCTGAAATAGTAAGTTAGAGCAGGAGACTACATGTTGCTTCTTGACTAGGCCAGAGATGTTTATCCTTTTGTCTTCATGGGCCACATAGGTGAATAGAACAGAGCCTCAGTGGTTTAATTCCATCTCCCCATTAATTTACGTGTCTCAGTTTGCTGATACTAACAGAATTAAGTGTTCAGTAGATTAGATGGTGTCAATTATGAAAAATAATATACCTTAGCACTGGATTCCTACGCAATTAATTTCCGCGGGGGTTGAATTTCTGGTGGGAGGGTTCTCCCTCCATAACTTTGGCGGAAGATTCACGGAAACCCTGGAGAACTTTGTCGGAAGATTCACGGAAACCCTGGAGAACTGGTGCTTACACCATTTTCGTGGATCTTCTGCCAGAGTTTTGGCAGAGGATCGGAGAGACTTCCTGCAGAAGTTCAACCCCCTAAATGTTTTTCAAAATTAAAAATGCTCTATTGCTGCAACATTGGACGCATCAGGTCCCAGCTCCTTCCGATTGATTTCTCTTCCCACTATGTCTACATTGTGTAACATATCTCATTTGATGATTAGCAAGTGTCAATGTCACTGGCCTCTGCTAATGCCACATTTATATTAGAGCATGCCTGAGTCCGGAAATACCAAGTACCATCCCTCAGTGCACTCCAAACTCCTTTGGTGTCTACACAGTCAATTATTTTCGAGAACAGGTCAACTTTTGTTTTTCCCCGACAAAAAGAAAACTCTCTTTTAATAAGTGATGAATTAGCATTCATCAGAAACTTTGCATAAAGTTGTAAATCACCCTTAGGCAATTTGCTTCAAAGAAGTGAAGCCTGTAAAACACAGTAAACCTTAGAAATAATGAAGGCCGTGCTCTTCAATGAAGCTCACATACTTGAAACATAACAAAAAAAAGTGCAATATTGCATAGAGGTTAATGGGGACTCTATGGGCCTGAAATTATAGTGGCCATTCCTGTTCATGTATACTCGAGGGTGTTGTGTTGGAGCGCGCTGGGCTATGTGTGCACAATCGATGATACCCCGCACCGGGGGGGACGTCTGCAATCCCGAAAAAGCCAAGAGCCCCATTCTCCTGCTTCATAGGCTCCATTGGGCTCTGATGAAGATTGCATCCTTCACCTGCTTGGTGCAGGCATGCACAGCTGATTGATTATTGCTGCTAATGTCACCTGCTGCAGCCTGGAATTACATATTCATTAACATACATAACAGAATTTATTAATAGATCAATATTCATTTAAGATTTGTGATACTTGATCGGATTTGTCGCTATGATTTAAAATCACCTAATAAAGTCTATAATAAATGAATTTTAAATTCTTAGAGCTTGCTAGCTGATAAGATTTGTCTTTGTTATCCAAAATATTATATGGCAGTAATGAGAGATTAAGAAAATACTCTCTCTGAATTAATTGAACAATATTTAACATTTAACGTCCCTTAGGGCAAATAATGACTGATTTTGCGATATGGACAAGCCACTGTGACCGTTACCTTCCATAGTGACATATGGGGATGTAATCAAACACCCAATCGTTCCACTGTAAATCTCTTTTAAGAAGTGCTTTATGATGTAGAAATCTGAAGAAACTACACCAGTTTAAAATTATTCCATTTTTTGGTGATGTCAACATTTAGAAAATGGCAGCGATAAACTGGAGTTGGAAAATCACCATAAAAATATTGATAGTGAGAATGATGTAAAGTGTCAGAATAAAACAAAACTAGAAGCACCAGTACCTCGTGGATAATCTTCGTCTGTTCTGTTTATACCTCATCAAGTTTCAATTATCTCTTACATGACAGCTCATATACTGCTAAACACAGGATCTGTGCCAATATTTTCTTATTTAAATCCCAAAGGAACTGTTTTGAGTGAAAAAAAATCTAAACAAAGAAAGCCTTTTTAGTGGTTTTGAAGAAACTTTGCTGATTGCAGACAGATGACAAACATTTAAAGAAATATTTCAAAATTCGCAACGAATATACATTCCATTGAGAAATAAAACCTCCACGGGAAAAGTGAGTCATCTGTGATTGGCTAAAGACGTTAAGGAGGGTATTTGATTAAAAGACGAGGCTTATAATGTTGCGAAGAAGAGTAATAAGCCTGAAGATTGGGAGAGTTTTTAAAAAATCGATAAAGAGAGAAAATAGAATATGAGCGTAAACTAGCAAGAAATACAAAAACAGATTGTAAGAGTTTCTAGAAGTATGTAAAAAAAGTGAGTAGCAAAAGTAAATGTTGGTCCCTTAGAGGCTGAGACAGGAGAAATTATAATGGGGAATAAGGAAATGGCAGAGACGTTAAACAAATATTTTGTACCTGTCCTTGCAGTAGAAGACACAAAAAGCATACCAGAAATAGTGGGGAACCAAGGGGCTAATGAGAGTGAGGAACTTAAAGTAATTATCAGTAAAGAAAAAGTACTGGAGAAACTAATGGGACTAAAAGTCGATAAATCCCCTGGACCTGATGGCCTCCATCTTAGGGTTCTAAAAGAGGTGGCTGCAGAGATAGTGGATGCATTGGTTGTGATCTTACAAAATTCTCTGGATTCTGGAACAGTCCCAGTGGACTGGAAGGTAGCAAATGTTACCCCACTATTCAAGAAGGGAGAGAGAGAGAGAAAACAGGGAACTACAGGCCAGTTAGCCTGACATCAGTCGTCGGGAAAATGCTGGAATCTATTATTAAGGAAGTGGTAACAGGCCATTTAGAAAATCATAATATGATTAGGCAGAGTCAAAATGGTTTTATGAAAGAGAAATCGTGTTTGACAAATTCATTAGAGTTTTTTGAGGATGTAAGTAGCAAGGTAAATAAAGGGAAATCAGTGGATGTAGTATATTTGGATTTTGAAAAAGCATTCGATAAGGTGCCACATAAAAGGTTGTTACACAAGGTAAGGGCTCAGGGGTTACGGGTAATACATTAGCATGGATAGAGGATTGGTTAACAGACAGAAAACAGAGAGTAGGGATAAATGGGTCATTTTCAGGTTGGCAGGCTGTAACTGGTCGGGTGCCGCAAGGATCAGTGCTTGGGCCTCAGCTATTAGACAGGTTTAGTGATTGGGCAAGAAAGTAGCAGATGGGGTATAATGTGGGGAAATGTGAGGTTATTCACTTTGATAGGAAGAGTAGAAAAACAGAATATTTTTTAAATGGTGAGAAACTATGAAATGTTGGTGTCCAGAGAGACTTGAGTGTCCTCTTACAAGAAACACAGAGAGTTAGCATGTAGGTACAGCAAGCAATTAGGAAGGTAAATGGCATGTTGGCCTTTATTGCAAGGGAGTTGGAGTATAGGAGTAAGGAAGTCTTGCTACAATTGTACAGGGCTTTGGTGAGACCTTACCTGGAGTACTGTGTACAATTTTGGTCTCCTTATCTAAGGAAGGATATACTTGCCTTAGATGCTGTGCAACAAAGATTCATTAAATTGATTCCTGGGATGAGAGGATTGCCCTATGAGGAGAGATTGAGAAGAAAGGGCCTATACTCTCTGGAGTTTAGAAGAATGAGGGGTGACCTCATTGAAACATATACAATTCTGAGGGGGTTTGACAGGGTAAATGCCGAGAGGTTGTTTCCCCTGGCTGGAGAGTCTAGAACTGGGGGGCATAGTCGCAGGATAAGGAGGTTAGTCATTTAAGACTGAGATGAGGAGGAATTTCTTCACTGGGTTGTGAATCTTTGGAATTCTTTATTCCAGAGGGCTGTGGATGCTGAGACGTTGAGTACATTCAAGGCTGAGATGGATAGATTTTTGGACTCTAGGGGAATCAAGGGATATGGGGATTGGACTGGGAAGTGGATTTGAGGTCGAAGATCAGCCATGATCTTATTGAATGGCAGAGCAGGCTCGAGGGGCCGTATGGACTACTCCTCCTCTTATGTTCTTCTGGAGCTGCCTGTTAAATTGTTATCACCTGCACTTGGCCGGCACTAATAGCAATTGCACACAGGTGTAAACAGCCAGTCTATTTAACCTACAATCAAAACAGACAGCATTTGACTTATGTAGGTCCAATTCCATGTAGGGGGCAACGCAGGGAGTGCTGACCGGGAAACCGCAGGATTGCCACAGTGCCTGATTTTCTGACTACCAATTTACATGGATGGAAAATCAAGTACTGCAATTTCCCACCTGGAGCTCCCTGCAGGTGTCGTTCTGTGCTGGGAGCACCCGACTGCAGAATGAGCCCTTGTCTTGAAATCAGGGTCTGGTGAGTTCACATTGGAAAAGAAAATTGGACGGGGTGTATGACAGGCGGTCGATCCCCAAACTCCAGTTTTCCTCCCGGGCCCAAAGTGAGAATTACCTGCCATGTCTTTCCTGGATGTGGAATCACTCGGAATTATCTTTCTGCTGTGTCAGGGCTGTTGTTAATAAATCTGTTGGATCAAATTTATAACCCCAGGCTGAATAAGATTACACATGGACCAACCCAGTGTTAGCAAAACCCAGGGTTTGCTAACACTGGGTTGGTCCATGTGTAATCTTATTCAGTTTAATTGATCGTAATATTTTGCAGTAATAAACGCAAGGAATTTTTAAAATCAATAAACTTGTAATAATCAAGCCATAATTATTTAACATTTAATATGAATGTCGATTGACATTAACAACATGAAGGCTGCTGGCAATTGTCCTCAGCTTTCAGTGCACTCCCCTCCACAATTATGGACTAAGCACCAAATAAAACTCTCTCATTAAGAGGAAAACCATGTTTATTTTTAGTTTTAATTGAGCAGGGATTGATTTCAAGGCCACAAATCAAAACTTCTAAGCTACTTAGACTTTGCTCTCTAGATTGGTCTTGTTGTTGTCAAGATATTATGGAGTTGGCAACAATGAATTATTGGCTTCTTAGCCACACATTTGCTGCCTCATGAACCCTGATAACGGCCAAGTGGGCTATTTCATACCTTAATCCCCAGGCATGCCTTCATCAGAACAGTGTTTACAGAGCCATATAAGTCTACTTGGGCCTTCTTCCAGAGATCAGCTCGAATACTTCCGCCATTTAAAAAAAATTATTTTTGTAAGCCTTTGCACAATATTGAATGATTTGCAGGCGCTAAATATAGAACAGTGGATATCTGAGAACGATTACAGACCAGCAATCTAATCAAGGGGTTCATTAACAACACCAGCTGGGAGAGCAAAGTTCGAGGAACTTATAATTATTAAATTATGGCCTTGAAGTCATTCCATGCTTCATTAGTATTAATAATAAATTGAGTGTTTCTTTTATGAGAAGGTTTTATGTGGTTCTCAACCCATATTGGTGCTGAGGACAATTCCCTTCATATTGTTGCTGTGGATTGAGATCCATATTAGACAACTAATTGCAGACTTAGTATTACAAATTCATCTCTAAACATTATCTGAAGTTGATAACTGGAAAGTTCCATGAACAGTATTCAATCTGTAGAAGACTGTAGAAAATGTCTCTCAGCTTTCCAGCAGGAACAAATCCAAGCAAATGGAATCTCATAAGGCAGCACAGTGCTTAATCTGTGACATGGATGTTCCTGGCTACTGTCATACTGTCATGTTGAATAGCTGCCAGTGTGTGTGGCCTGTGAGTTGTGGGTGTGCGGCTTGCAACAGTGGTAATGTGTGAGGTTGAGAGGAAGCATCTGATTGGAAGTGTTGTGTACTGATGGAAAGGGTTTGTTGGTATGTGGGTGATGGGGGGGTGTAGTGCGTGGAGCAGTGGATGCGGCTAGTGGTGCAGTTGGTATGAGACGCCACTTGACAAGTTGACCTCGCTCACCTTGACCACGCCTATCAAAGCATTGAACTTCTTCCTGCACTGCATTCATGTTTGTGGTGCTACACGCCTGGCATTGACTGCGTCCCCTACTGCCTCCCATTGCCTTTTGAGCATATGTCTGGAGAGCCTCTTGCCCCCACCCCACTGTGGATATAGGATGTCCCTTCTTCTGTCCACCTCTTGCACCATGGCCTCTAGTGCATCAGCAGGGAACCTTGGTGCACGCACTCTCGTAGGCCTGGTACCAACTCGGACCAGCAGATTGGTGAGGTCTGGCATGCAGATTGGAGGATGTGGGAATTAGTGGTGCGCAACCTTTATTCAATGTTTTAAAATAACTCAACAGTTTATAAACATAGGGACGGCACCTGCATCTGTGTTTTACGTGTGCGATATCTGATCTCCATTCAGACTCCATGCAGACCCATACCTTATTTTTAGCAAATAACATGTACTGGCAACCTTTAAGAGATACAGGCTGCCTGTCAGAGGTACATCCTGCCTTTAAGAGATTTGGGCTCCCCCTGCTGTTGGAAAGTCGAATGACATTGAATCCTCGTGTCGATGCTGGATTTTAACACTTGGTTTAGGTGAGTGTTCAGGCAGGACAAATGCCTCATCCTGCCTGCGACGGAAGCACGAGGCGTGGGTTAATCGCAGGTCGCGATACCCGCGCCCGGCTTCGGGGGTTAACCAATTTAACCCCCATAGAGTCCAGCACTGATTTTACCTGCTTGAGGTTTTAATTGTGTTCAAATGTTATTTCAAAACCTCTGCCCTGCAGGATTAGCTCCATTTAGTACAATTTATTTCACTATCATTTTGTCAAGAGCCACCACCTCCAACAATGTTTTGCTCAAGGGGTTACTCTCATGAATATTGCAGCACACTGTACCATAGGGTGATGGAATATGGATTTACATCCACAACAGGTCCCCACACAGTATGCCCCCATATGCTACCATGGGCAGTTGCTGAATGGAGACCAAATACATCCCCACAGGTCAGGAAAGGAAAAAATATGTCCGTGGAACTGATTGTTCCATTAAAGTGATAGTTTCTAGAACTTAAAGAACCATTTCAGATGCTCTCTGGATGATAACAGTCCCATTTCCTAATTGCATTCCTTTGCTTTCCTTGATCAGACAGCAGAAGAGAGTGAAGGATGCTAAATCTGATGATATCCCACAACACGACAGCCATGAACGGAGGCTCAGAAGCATTTGGAGCAACAGATTTGCTGAAGGCCTCGGGTGAGCAGGCCTCGTTGGCTTCACGTGGTTCCCGAACTTTATGATCAACACTACTGCTTATTGATTGCATCAAGATAGTAGGAATGAAGACCCTCTACCTCCACCGTCTGTCAGCTGTGCTCCCAAACAATTTAACCTTAACTTTCCAGAATTCATTTATTTTACTGGTTTTCCAATCAAGGAAGTCACTTGTTAGGAGATAAAGATTTCATCAAGGGATATCACCTGACCTGACACCCATGTCCCACGTCGACTGAAGGTTGCTCCATTGTCTGTTGACAACTCAAATGGTATCCTTCCATTTTCATACAGCAATGGTGAGATGCAGTGGGCCCGCCTTTCTTTATCAACATAACCCTCGGTAAGAATGTTCGACTTGAACCTGAAATGGGATCGAGTCGGTGTTTAGTCCAATTGAAACATACACCAGATAGGAATTTTCAATTAACTTGGGAGTCATGAGATCACAATCTTTAACTCTGTAGTGCAAATATCACACATCAAAGGCAAGGAGTACAGATACATCAGCACTGGTAACCATCACCTGCACAAAAAGAGGGCTAAGATGGACTAAAGCTCACGTGAAAATGAAACAGCATTTATGTTTTATATCAAAAAGTAGCAGGGAGTGACCTCAGGTTACAGATTATGGTTCTGCTGCTCTTACAGTGCAGCACATTCTCTGGAGCCCTTAATTAGAATGCTGCCTTGAAAACTCTATCTGGAGAACATCTCCCAATGGCTCAGTAGATAAATACCCAACCTGGTGTGCTACTGAACTACACAGATCAGGAAGGTCCCAGGTTCAATCCCTGATATGTGTTGAAAAGACTGATCTCAGCCAAGATGGCAGTATGGGTGCTACAACTGACCTCAGTACCTGTGTGCTAAAGGAAGGTTAAAATTCAGAGTTCCTGCTTATGACTGGATGTGGGTGAGGGCAGGATTGGGTGTGGCTGTAATGTCCCTACATGGTCAAATAGCCTACTTATCGCTCACTATCTGATCACCACACATGGAGAGTAGATACTTATACAGGTACTATAGGGCTGACATACCCTAGTGACCCATATTGAACTGTGAGTCAGAGCCTTCATTAGGCAGGGGAGAAAACTGGCAAAAAAAAACTTAAGCCCTGATTTTAACCTGCACCTGATGAGCATGGATCGTGTGGGGTAGGGGTTTATATTGAAGCAGTGCCCTAACCTTCACGTTGTAGGGCACATGTGAGACCCTCACCACAGGCAGGCGAGCGCCTTGTGATAATTCAAAAGTCGCAGTCCAATGTTGTCACAAAAAGGTTAGAAATGGCATTTAAAAGTTCCCACACGTCCAGTCAGCTATGTGGGAACTCAAAGTTGACTTGGTAACAATTGCAGTTACATTGTAGTCGATGTGAAGTTCAAGCAGTGTGAAACTACCTCGATCAGGTGAACTCACAGTGCCTCTTTAAATTGAGTTGAGGTAACCTTTTACCTGGGTCGAACCCCAGATTCTGTATCGACGCAGAGCAACAACTACTTTGCATCAGTGCAAAATGTGTAGTATTACTGGGTTGGCATTTTTACAGAAATGCTTTTTGAAAATGGAAAGGAAAAGAAGTGACCTAAATGAAACTGCCGGAATAAAAAATGAATTGTAACAAAGAGGGAATAAAAACCAGGCGGTTTCTACAACGGGCGGCCAATCTGCAACGCCCTGGCGGCAGGTTGAAATTCTATCCCAGTGAATTGAGTAGACTAATCCAGACTGAACATCCAGCTTGTAACTAGTTGAAATTCTACCCCTTGAATAGAGATTGAGTAGATTATAGAATCATAGAATCATAGAAGTTTACAACATGGAAACAGGCCCTTCGGCCCAACATGTCCATGTCGCCCAGTTTATACCACTAAGCTAGTCCCAATTGCCTGCACTTGGCCCATATCCCTCTATACCCATCTTACCCATGTAACTGTCCAAATGCTTTTTAAAAGACAAAATTGTACCCGCCTCTACTACTGCCTCTGGCAGCTCGTTCCAGACACTCACCACCCTTTGAGTGAAAAGATTGCCCTTCTGGACCCTTTTGTATCTCTCCCCTCTCACCTTAAATCTATGTCCCCTCGTTATAGACTCCCCTACCTTTGGGAAAAGATTTTGACTATCTACCTTATCTATGCCCCTCATTATTTTATAGACTTCTATAAGATCACCCCTTAACCTCCTATTCTCCAGGGAAAAAAGTCCCAGTCTATCTAACCTCTCCCTATAAGTCAAACCATCAAGTCCCGGTAGCATCCTAGTAAATCTTTTCTGCACTCTTTCTAGTTTAATAATATCCTTTCTATAATAGGGTGACCAGAACTGTACACAGTATTCCAAGTGTGGCCTTACTAATGTCTTGTACAACTTCAACAAGACATCCCAACTCCAGTATTCAATGTTCTGACCAATGAAACCAAGCATGCCGAATGCCTTCTTCACCACCCTATCCACCTGTGACTCCACTTTCAAGGAGCTATGAACCTGTACTCCTAGATCTCTTTGTTCTATAACTCTCCCCAACGCCCTACCATTAACGGAGATTAATCCAGGATGTACATCCAACCTTTTATCAAAGCACACATTATGGAAACATCACTTTAAATACATATTAAATTATCTATGCCCCTGTCTCTGGATTAAAAGAAAAACTGGCAATGCTTCCATAACATATTCAAAGTCACTCACATTGCTGTCTCATATTGACATGTAGACAGGGTCCTTGTTGACCATATTACAGGCTCACCTGCAGACTATCCTGTCTTTAGGATTAAATGTTGCACTTATGATGACAAAATCTGCTCCTCCCATTAAGGTTCCTGATTGGGGAGATACTTGCAGGCAGAATTCCCGGTAATCTGGGCAGCACTCTCCCAGTGATTCGCAAGTCACATGACAGGAACATTTAGCCAGGTTTTGTCCGCAGCTGTTTTCACACGAATTCTGAGCATCTGGAAATTAAAAATAGAACACAATCTAATTTAGCTCATACTTTCAAGCTTTAATCATATACTTTCCCATTTAGAGGACAATCATTCCACTCACTGTACTGCTAACTACACCACCTGTAATAGTGACCATCTTTCTTTCAATTTAAAAGAGTTGAACACCTAGAATCTGATAGAGTAACTTCTACTCATTTGAATAAAAGTCCATCAGAACAGCAGCAAAATGTCATACAGCAAGCACAGCAATAGAAATGTAATGGGTTTGACACAGTGCTCTCATTCTTGGCATCTCACTCTCATTCATGCTGCTAGTCACCTTCATTTTGAAATGAAAGGTTTGTACAGTTGCTGCAACCTCTCTTGGCGTGACTTGTGTAAATGAGCATTACCAAGTGAACACAATTGTTATAATACTGAAACCCCATCAGCTGCACAAGAAGTGTGAGATATCTGGCCAGTTGGAATATTCTGGAACATTCCAACTGCCACTGAGGAAGCAGATGGATTGAAGGCCTTTAGAGTTTCGTCCAATTATTCCCTCCTATGCATGCACAACCAGCAATTTTTCTCTCCTCTCCTGCAGACAATGTCTGAGATACACTGACTCACTCACTCGCCCAGGATCAGGATATTTTTAGTCATTCACTTGAATGCGTCAGGCAAGATGAATGGTAGATTTTTGTCTTCACCAACTGGGCGGTGATCCGGCAGAGCAGATCGTCTGCCCTTTACAGAGCCTGTCCGATTTTTATTCTATTGATTTCACAGAAACTGGCTGGGAAGGCCAGGACCCTGCATATTCATGACCTGGCCTAATTTCCAGCCCTCCTGTCACACTCCCACCGGAAACATAGCAGGAGTAAGGAATTCTGACTATCATCTGCTGCGTCACCTAGTAAGACACACATTCCAGAAAGAGGTAGATTATTTCTCCATAGTCTGTAAACCCTTGCGGAATGAAAATCTTCCCTTTTTCTGTTTCCCACCCGTTGCTTCACTGGTGTCGTTCCCAATAATAATTCAGTGCTAACAGATTACAATGGATGCAAAAATAAGGCTGCTTGTGTGAATAGGTGGTGTTAGTCCCCAGTTCAAATGTAACTTCAAACATCCTTTGTTTAGCACTGAGGTATGTGATGGAAAATTATAAACAAATGCTTTTCAAGGGGTCTCACCTCTTAAAGATTACTGCACAAGATAAGAGCTCATGGTGTTGGGGGTAATACATTGGCATGGATAGAGGATTGGCTAACTAACAGAAAACAAAGAGTCGGAATAAAAGGGTCATTTTCAAAATGGCAATCTGTAACTAGTGGGGTGCCGCAGGGATCAGTGCTGGGGCCTCAACTATTTACAATATATATCAATGACTTGGATGAAGGAACAGAGTGTCTTGTGGCCAAATTTGCTGATGATACAAAGACAGGTGGAAAAGCAAGTTGCAATGAGGACACAAAGTGTCTGCAAAGAGATATTGACAGGTTAAGCGAATGGGCAAAAATTTGGCAGATGGAATATAATGTGGGAAAATGTGAAGTCATCCACTTTGGGAGGAAAAATAAAAAAACAAAATATTATTTGAATGGAGAAATACTACAAAATGCTGCAGTACAGAGGGATCTGGGTGTCCTCGTACATGAAACACAAAAAGTCAACATACGGGTGCAGCAGGTAATCCGGAAGGAAAACGGAATATCGGCCTTTATTTCTAGGGGGATGGAGTATAAAAGCAGGGAAGTCATGCTACAACTGTACAGGGTGTTGGTGAGACCACACCTGGAGTACTGCGTACAGTTCTGGTGTCCTTATTTAAGGAAGGACATACTTGCATTGGAGGCAGTTCAGAGAAGGTTCACTCGGTTGATTCCGAGTATGGAAGGGTTGTCTTATGAGGAAAGATTGAACTGGTTGGGTCTATACTCATTGGAGTTTAGAAGAATGAGAGGAGATCTTATTGAAACATGCAAGATTCTGAGGAGACTCGATAGGGTAGATGCTGAGAGGATGTTACCCCTCATGGGGGAATCTAAAACCAGGGGGCATAGTCTCAGAATAAGGGGTCGCCCATTTAAGACGGAACTGAGGAGGAATTTCTTCTCCCAGAGGGTCGTGAATCTTTGGAATTCTTTACCCCAAAAAGCTGAGTCATTGAATACATTCAAGGCTGAGTTAGACAAATTTTTGATCAGCAAGGGAGTCAAATGATATGGGGAAAGGGCGGGAAAGTGGAGTTGTGGTAAAAATCAGATCAGCCATGATCTCATTAAATGGTGGAGCAGGCTTGAGGGGCCGAATGGCCTACTCCTGCTCCTATCTCTTATGGTCTTATGGTCTTATGCTCTTATATTGGCCAGCAGTGACTTTTACTGCCAAGCATTAAAGCTTACTGCAAGTATGTGGTAATCTCACCCAAAATTCAATTTTCCATTTGGTGTGAATTTATTCAAAATGCTCTCAGACCTTGGAGAATGCCACATAGAGACTGAGATCACACTGTATAGGAAACAACAAATTGCATTTTTACAGCACCTTTAACATAACAGATTGTCCCAAGGTGATTCACAAGTTGGGGGACAGACCCAAACAGGATCAGGAAGGAGGCGAGGGGAGATGACCAAAAACACCATTGAAGAGATAGGTAGCAAGAGGTGCAGGAAGACAAAAGGGTTGGGGGAAATTCAAGAGTGTGGGACAAGATGACTGACGTCTCTGCCACTGATGGTAAAGTGGAGAAATGCGGACTGCACAGCAGTTCAACGTTAGAAAAATGAAGGGTGGCAGGCAGGCATCTAGGCCTGGAGGAAGTTAAAAATTTGGGAGGGGTGAGAAGACGGGCCCAAGGATTTTGAAGTCGATGCACTGGGGATGGAGAGTGAATGTAGGTTGGTAAGGTGTGGGGCATTAGCTGACTGGGATTTTGTGCAGGTCAGGATGTAGGTGACAGTATACTTGAAGCGGCAGAACCATCCATAATTTAGGAAGTCACGGCTAAACTAGAGTCATTACCGCAACATTTTCGTTGAAATTTAGAAGGTAAGTGAATAAAGAGTGAGCGCAGCATAATGAGGAGAGGGTGGGAAGAGAGTTCGTGTTGAAATGGAAGGATTAAGTTAAAGACACAGCAGAGGAACAATGGTGAAGTAGGGCATACAATAAGCAACAAAGAAATAAAAGAGAGTGAAGGAGAATCCAAAATGAGCCCGAATCAGAGTCAAAATGAATCAGAGGGAAGATGAAGAGAATTTACATGGTTAGTTGTTATGATCTGGAATGCACTGCCTGAAAGCAGATTCAATAATAACTTTCAAAAGGGAATTGGATGTAATCTTGAAAAGGAGAAATTTGCAGGGCCATGGGGAAAGAGCAGGAGAGTGGGATTAATTGGATAACTCTTTCAAAGAGCCGGCATAGGCACGATGGGCCGAATGGCCTTCTTCTGTGCTGTATGATTCTATGAACTAGAGTTTCTGACCATTCAGAGTCAATGTTGAGAAATCCTAGTTTGGAGTAAAAGAGAATAAAGCAGAAGAGTAAGGAACATTAAAACAGGAGAACTGAAGGTGACTGAAATGAATGGAAACAGCTACGAATTCAGTTGGGCATTGTGAGAATTACTGCCTGCCCCCATCACACTTAATTTATAACTAAAATTGATAGTCACTCCATAATCAAGTTATTACATAAATCTGAAGATCTGCTATTGAGGTTTAGTCTACTATAAAATAATCCATGGCTAAAAACTAGAGACAATAACGAGTATCGACAACAGTTGGGTCCAATGAAATACCAGACAGGGTCTGTCTTCTTGAATTAAATTGCCACAAATAAAAACATAAAAACATTTTATATGAAGACTAAACTTTTCAAGTTAACAATTACCTCAAGAATTGTCCCGGAAATTACAATTGTTCTGAGAAAAAGACATGAATTGCAGTTTAAATATTACATATGTTAATCATAAGCCCCATTTACAGATACCCATAGCATCTTCCCTCTACACTAATCTTAGCACTCAAATAAAGGAAGCATTGCCTTCACTGTACACAAGTCCAGCCAAGCCCTAATAATTAAATGGATAGGTTCCAGGCAATACCATTAGCTTATGATAGATTAGAAATGCGCATGTGAGGGCATTTGCAAAAGATGCGATGTCCAATTCAGATTACGAGATCCTATGGTTACACACCCAGGTTACGCTAGCGTATGATTGGATATTAGGTAATATGGGTGTACTCCTGAACATAAGACACAGAGACTGCTTACAGGAGTGACCAGCACCACTGCACCCAAGAGAATATCTAAGGCAGGCCTGAAATTTGTAACAGGAATATAGCAATGTGCAGTACCAAAAACTACAATATCTCGAGTCCAGAATCTTAAAATTAAAGTGAATCTAAGAAAAAAAAATCTTCATACAAAAGATGGTAAGGATTTGGAATTCAGTGGTTTTGAAAGGAGACTAAAAAAGTATTTCATTATGAACTAAGGTTATTAAGAGATTTGAAAAGAGAGCAGGAAACTGGGATTAAAGAGATAGAGCTTCCCTGGCCAACAAAATGCTGATCAGGCTCATGGACTAAATGGTATACTCCTGTTCTTATGTTTTAAAATTGAGTTTACTTGAGTCAAAATGTACTAATGGGAGATTAGTAGGACACAACTGTGGGTATCCGTATGCAAGCAATAAGGGTAACAAGGTAATAAGAAAGCGGTGAGAAAAGCAAGATATGGGGGGGGGGGGTGGAATCAAAGAAAGTTAAAACAAGACAAATGAAGATATGAAAGAAATTCAGCTTAGCATTTAGTGGCTAACTACCCATCCTCACCAGCATACTTAATTTGTAACTACACTGATAGTCACCCCATGTGGGAGAGGGAATCAGCCTTGATCAGATTATCACACAGATCTCAGATTTGTTATCACAATGTTATAAAATAGGCCATGGCCAAGTACTAGTGACAATAATGATTCAGCAGTGGTTTGGTCCAATGAAGTATCAGCATTGGTATGCCTTCTTGAGTTCAATTGCCACAAGTAACACATTAAGACATATATTTATGTAAAGACTCACCTTTTCAAGTTAACAGTTACCTGCAATTGTTCTTGAGAAAAAGACATAAATTGCTGTTTATATATTAAATTTTGTTAATCATAAGCTCCATTTACAGACACCCATAGTACTTCCCCAGTACGCCAATCTGAGCACTCAAATAAAGGGAACAGTGTCTTCGCTGTACCCAGGTCCAGCCAAACCTCAATAATTACATTTTCATGGCACAGCACAAATACCAGGCAATACCATTAACTTGTGGTACTCCAGTGTTTCGTGGGGAGAGGATTTTATACCACTTTTATTCTGGGAAACACATAATAAACATTCAGTTATGGGTGGTTCAGTACAAGGCAGTTGTACACATTTTGGGGGCAATTAGATACTTTCTAATCAATACCAAGTTTAGCCCAATATAACATGTGTAAGGCGTGAAATTGAGCTGTAGAGTTATAGCATATGAACTATTATTATGTTCGTCCTTTTGGCGGAGACTTTAACCCATTTATTTTAATGCATTAAGCGTTTGTACACATTAACCCCACAGTGTAATTTCAATGCCAGTAGGTTTTAAAGTTTAATTTGGTTGACTCTACTTCAAGTTGAACCATGACAGCACAACTAGGGTGCAGGTTCAAATTAGGCAATGGCAAATTTAGGACTGATGTCAACAAGGTCTTCATGTAAAGGGTGACCAACACATATATGGCTTGAAATTGAGCTGTAGAGTTATAGCATAAGAACAATTATTATGTTCATCCTTGCCCGCTATTTTGGTGAGGACTTTAACCCAGTTGGAATGGACTTCTGGATAGAGCAATGGAGGCAAAAATGTTGGAATCATTTAAGACACAGTTGGATGTCAGAATGGGAGGACTGCAGATTTTTCTAGATGGATGAGCTAAGGTAGAATGAATGGCCTTTCTCATCCATATTAATCTTGTGATTCGATACAATACACTTGACCATGACATCGTAAAAGAAAGAAAAAAGAAATAAAGACTTGCATTTACATAGCGCCTTTCACAACCTCAGGATGCCCCAAAGTGCTTCACAGCCAATGAAGTACCTTTGAAGTGTAATCACTGTTGTAATGTAGATGAAAGGTTTTTCGCACAGTTCACACTAAGACCATTTTGCAACTCCTCTGGATGGAAATGCCAAGCAATAATCCAGCTGTTTACAGGCAGACATCAATGAACATCTGGTGCAAGTAGGTTTCAAGTTAATGTCAGCTTGGAATTGTGTGTTACTGCCTGCCCCCATTTGTTAGCTAAATTGATAGTCACCCCATTATCAGGTCATCACTTAGTTCTAAAAGATTTGATATCAAGATTTAATCTACTATAAAATAATCCATGGCCAAGGCCTAGAGGCAACAATGATACCTTATGCTTTGATATATGAACTATTTCCATCTCTGTTGCAGCATTCCTACAGTTAATTGTCTCAGGAAAAGAGAGGTTCTGATATTCCACACTTTAGCCCCAGGATTGTCAGAATGGAGATCAATAGTTTGTTACAACAATGCGCTTTGAACAAAGCTTGCTGGAGATTAGATTACAATTGTTAGAATGTTGTTAACATATCCAGAATTACTATTAGATAAAGGTGACCTTCGCCACATATCCCTTAGATAAAACTTAGATTTCCAGAGGTGAAGGGCAATGTCAGAGGCAGGTAGCTTACTGCAACAGTGTCGCAATTCCATTTCCCACAGCAGTCGCTGTTCTGGCTTCTCTGCACCAATTTATGCTGAATTTTGATCACTGTGGGCTGTGAGCACCAGCACAGCTCTAGGAGATCAGAGATGTTTGGGAGGAAAGCACAGGGTGAGATTCAGAGCAATGATAGTTAAGGATTAGCAATGGTGCTGGCCGGGAGTGAGCCTTGGCTTAATGGCAGCATTCCTATCTTTGAGTCAGAGGGTTAAGGGTTCGAGGGCCACTCCAGACAGCTCTGTCGAGCGGAGCTGAGCGTTCCGGTCACTAAATTCTGGGCCGACATCCAGCGGGGTACTTGCATCTGATAGGAGCAGAGTGCCCGCCCCTATCGAGCCCCGGTGAGCAGGTGACCAGCGCTCTGGCCTCTGAATACTAGATTGACCCCCAGCGGGCTACTCGTGTCCGATGGGAGTGTAGTGGTAATCGCATTCCCTAAGGTCAGGCTAATGACCTGTCCACATAAAAAGGGGTCTTTGTTACAGAAACAACGCAGAGCATGATCTGCTGGTTGCAAAAGCAGTGGAAGAAATGGGTTGCCTTATGTGACGCTATGCATGGATGAAATGAAGAAGAGGTGCTAGATCCTCATCAGCAGTGGAATGAGTGGAGTAGTGATAGGAGCAACTGGATTGCACTCATGTCAGCAACAATTCTGTGCCATCATGTAGCCCAATACAAGAGGTAGTAAATAGCACCCACAGCGACCCCTCTGGCACGTTTACAGCTCCATCTGAGCAAATACAAAAAAACAACTTGCATTTATATAGCGCCATTAACATAGTAAAACGTACCAAGGCGCTTATCAGACAAAATTTGACACCGAGCCACATAAGGAGATATTAGAACAGGTGAAGGTAGGTTTTAAGGAGCGTCTTAAAGGAGGAAAGAGAGGTAGAGAGGCGGAGAGGTTTAGGGAGGGAATTCCAGAGCTTAGGGCCTAGGCAGTTAATGGCATGGACGTCAATGGTGGAGCGATTTAAATCGGGGATGCGCAAGAGGCCAGAATTGGAGGAGTGCAGAGATCTCGGAAGGTTGTAGGATTGAAGGAGGTTAGAGAGATAGGGAGGGGGCAAGGCCATGGAGGGATCTGAACACAAGGATGAGAATTTTAAGATTGAGACATTTAGTAGAGGGCCTTTCTATATCTTCTGCAGTTAGCCAATTGGCTATACAGCCACCTACCAATGCTACTGTGATGATACTTTGACATTTTCATGTTCATTAAACTCGCGATCAGTAAGCCTGACCTGGAGAAAAACATTTACTCAGCTCCTCATTAATAACATTAACAGGACCTTAACGGGCAAAATTCAGCCTTTTCCCCTTAATTTTTACAAATATTGGTGAATTAAAACAGCGCTAATCATCAAGCAATCAGCTGGTATTGGTTTCTACCTACATTCCACCATCTTTCACCCATGTCTACTTTTCCACAAAAATTAGCAAAGGCAGGAATAAAAATAATGAAGAAAAATATGAATTTGTAGAGAGGGAGCACTAGAATAAGAGGAATAATTCACTGGGTGACATTGGGAAGATAAGTTGCATGCTTCCTGACATCACAAGTTGAATTATTTTCCTATATCACATGGCTCCCAGCCTGGTAACTCTCTTTACACCATTCCTTCCTGTAAGGCAAGAACAGAATGAAAAATGCCAGTGTAATTAATCATTACAATCACTGCTAAAAATATTGCTGGTGGTTATGTCTCCATTTTACCAGAGGTCATGTGATATCATTATGTTTGAATTACAAAATAAACAACTGCAAATAACTCACCTCCTCTCAGACCACAAAAATATACAATAAAACCCCCAAATACGGTGAAGTATGGGATGTAATGCAAAAATAAATCTATCATCCAAACCAGTGCCGCAAATAAATGGTTTCTGTTCTTTACCCAAGTACCATTTTGAAATGCCTGGCTATTTTACACAGAACGGTTATGTTTTCAGAGTCAGCATGGCCGATTTTCAACTTGCTCACCGGGTGTAAAATTGGGGTTGATCACCCATTATAGAAACCGTCCAATTTTAATTTCCATTGAAATCAATAGTCAATGTGCAACATCAGTTTCACACTCGGACGACAAGTTAAAAATCTATCCCACCAAGTCGAATCCAGCTCATGCTCTCCTGCTTTGTTAAAAGTAGAACTCTTCTCTTAAGAATTCATGATTGGCAATGCCCACCTAGACAAGGAAGGCCCAAGGCTTCAGTGACCCCTGCTGGAAAGTGTGTGTGTATGGACGGCGGATCGAAGTAGGATCAGGCTCAGCTGTGGTGCCCACCACAGTTCTCCCAATGCCTGCTGACACAATGGCTGTAGCTTAGATTCCTATTTCTGAGTCAGAAGGTTGTGGGTTCAAGCCCCACTCCAGGATTTGAGCATGCAATCTTGGCTGACACTCCGGTGCAATACTGAGGGAGTGCTGCACTGTCGGAGGTGCCATCTTTCGGATGAGACGCTAAACCGAGGTCACCCCCCGTTCTCTCAGGTGCATTTAAAATATCCCGCGGCACTATCCGAAGAAGTGAAGGGGTGTTCCCCTGGTGTCTTGGCCAACATTTGTCCCTCATGGTTGAGGGACCACTAAAAGCAGATTATCCGGTCATTTATCTCATTGCTGTTTATTGGGTCCTTACTGTGCGCATATTGGCTGTCCTGTTTTCCTCCATTACAACAGTGGCCACACTTCAAAATGAATTTAAGCGCTTTGGGACATCCTGAGGTTGTGAAAGGTGCTATATAAACGCAAGCTCTTTCTTTCTATCTGAGCTCACACACAAGGAATGGTCAGTGGGGTGAAGCATGGGATAACACCTGCTACCTTTGAACCCGAACCCCCAGCACAAGTCAACACACTCAGGACAGAGAGCAGAAAAAATTTACAGTTTAAAATTTGAAGGGAAACAATACCGAGGGAGGGGAAGAAGTGGTTTCAAGTGAAGTGGTCTCTCTGTAAAGCTTCTGAAACAAAAAGACAAGGTTATTGTTTCACCTGTTTGTGCAGAGAAATTACAACTCTCACAGTCACAGCGCAGCCTGCCAAAGACCTGCCACATTAAGCTTCCTGGCCAAATGGGCACAGACATACAAGGTGGGTCTGCCACCTTGTTCTGGATGCAAGTTCCAGAGTTTTAATTAAATAGAAAAGAAATTCAGTTCCGCCGTTATATCAAGTCTACATCACAGAAACAGGCCATTCGGCCCAACTGGTCTATGCTGGCGTTTATGCTCCACACAAGCCTCCTCCCTCCCTACTTCATCTAACCCTATCAGGATACCTTTCTATTCCTTTCACGCTCATGTGCTTATCTAGCTTCCCCTTAACTGCATCTATGCTATTTGTCTCAACTACTCCTTGTGCTACCGTGTTCCACATTCTAACCACTCTTTGGATAAAGAAGTTTCTCCTGAATTCCATATTGGATTTATCAGTGATTATCTTATATTGATGACCTCAAGTTTTGGACTCTCCCACATTTTCTTTACGTCTACCCTATCAAACCCTTTCATTATCTTAAAGACCTCTATCAGGTCACCCCTCAGCCTTCTCTTTTCTAGAGAAAAGAACCCCAGCCTGTTCAGCCTTTCCTAATAAGTATATCCTCTCAGTTCTGGTATCATCCTTGTGAATCTTTTTTGCACCTTCTCCAATGCCACTATATCATTTTTATAATCTAGAAACCAGAACAGTGCACAATACTCCAAGTGTGGTCTAACCAAGTTTTAAATCACGGCTAGAGAGCAGATGCCACCTTTAGTCATGTTATCCTGTCCAGAACATAGATAAATACAGCAGACCCATTTAAATGAATATTTAAATAAAAATAATACTGTTTGCCAAATGCACTCTTAAATACCTTGCTCTGATAATTGTGCTTTTATTAATTGCATGCTTTAAATCATTTCTTATCAACTCTGATTAATATATTGTGCCAGATTACCTAAATGTCAAAAGGACCTAATCGAAATATACATAAGCAGCAGAAACAAAGTCCTGCATCAAAAGGTAACAGGAACAATATTGCACTATTTCCAATTATTTATTTTAACGTACCTGCTTGATGAGCAGAGTAGGAGATAAGTCCGATTACTAGAAAGCAACACAGTTGAATCTTCTGCCTTTTGCCTTTGACCATGTTGAGGGATTGATTCATCAGCCACTCTCTGCACTGTAGCTTCACAACAAGGACACAAGACTGAGTCCGTTAATGTCTTCAGAAGGGTTTGTGAAGCTCACAAGAAGAAATCACACTCTTATTTCCCCAGGAGAGAAAACGAAATCCATCCACTCTCCGAAATGCCTGGAGTTTAAAAATAACCGAGTAAGTGAACAATGAAACTGAAGGATCATTTATTGAACCTAATTTTGTTTCAAAGGTCAACGTCTGCCGATGTTGTCACAAATCTTATCACTGCCCCTTTCTTCATCTTGGGTTAACTGACCTAATCACAGCATGATGTGGTTAGTTGTCCCCTAATGTGGACTGCAATTTTTTTTTTGAATATACATGGTTTGATTCCAAGTATTGAAGTTGATTTTAGTGCAGATGTTAATATTAATTCATGCGATCGTAGTACACCAGCCAGCACTGAACCTTCAAGCCGCTGATGCCTCCCAATCATTAACTTTCATGCCAATTTATTGGCCCAGAATTTGCTGGAGCAGGGCATCGCGCTGCCCGCCCAGTTAGTTAGACTTTTTCCCTCAGACTTCAGCTCGAAAAATTTTTGCGCTGCAAATTGCTGGAAGTACGAGCTGATAACAGGGCATCTGGGACCTTGGTGAATGATGGGACCAACAGTCTATCTCCTTAATCAATGAGATTTAAGGATTGAGAAAGAAACAGAGGAATGACAGAGAAGAAAATAGGATGAATTAGAATCAAATCAGATACAGAAAGAGAAAGAGAGGGATAGAGAGAAAAAAAGACAGAAAGGAAAAGTAAGAAAAACATAGATTTTGATACATTTAGTATATATATATATAAAAAACATTTTAAAATTTAAATTCCAGCCCTAACTTTCTTCGACGAGTTTAATTGGTAATTAATGCGCAAATGCAGCAATTTCTTGAAACTCATGGGGAGGTTCACAGCGCGCTTCCGTTTTCGCGAGGTTAATGGTGGAGCGGTGCCAATCGTCCAGCAATTTGTGGCGATTCACAACTCAAGGGGCATCTCTTTCTCGCCACAAATTGCTGGGCAATTTACACATTGACAACAGCACGGGCATTAAACTCACTGTTATTTTGTTAGCAAATCCTGGCCCAAAATATATATATATTTTTTAAAAGGGTGAAGGGCCCAACGCAGTAGAGGAAACAACCATGGTTGAAAGGAGTAGGAGGGGAGATGAAGTAAGTCAAGAAGTAAAAGTTAAGTGAGGTCAAGCTTTGGTTATAAAAGCCTGTAGATCATGATTCTCAATCAGGGAGCCGGTCCACAAGGGAATCATCCCAAGAAGTTCACATGTGCTCCATCAGACATCTGTCCATCCGGGATTCAGGCATACTGCCCGCCACAAGCATAATGTCTTCTGTGAAATCTGTATTCTATATTTTTTCTGTCATTTGTGACTAAATAGGATGGTATTTCTGTTTCTGTGTGCCAATAAAATCATCAACGATGGCCCTGTTACCCTTGGGATAGTTGACAGTATCTTTTAGGAGTTAGGACAGAAGGTCCCTGGGAATGGATCAATATTTGTAGATGATTTCTAGGAATGTCTGCTGAAGGTCAGCAATCAGGAAAATTTGAAAGCCGTAGGAAGAAAGGAAGAGAAGATTATGGGTGATGAGGAATTCAACAAAGTCTGGTGGAAAAATGAATTAAAATGTCAGTATATAAAGATAAAATGGCTATTGGCTTCAACAAGGTGGTTCGCTCTCTAATTAGATTAATTCAGTGCTGACTCAAGCCTCTGATCACCTGTAAGCAACTCAACAAAGCATCAGCTGTCATCACATTCTCGGGCATCCAAGCAACCTTTAGCGAACATCTTGAAAGGAGCTGCAAGTGCAAGGCTTGGCTGGAGTACGACAAGGCAAATTAGAATGATCTCAAACAGGAATGTGTTGCCTCAAACTGGCACATCGCCTACCGGTCCAAAGACTGGGCTCAGACCAAGCAGAAAATATCCATTGCTGCACAGCGCCAAATACCACACAGGCAGAATATAACAACACTGTTTCACAGCCATGGGTTATTGAAAGATGTGCTGCAGCACTGGCCAAAAAGTTTTTGATAGGTGGGGGAGATCGGATAACCTGAAGTACACAGAAGCTTATCTTTTGATAAGTGCCTTTGTGGAAAGCTTGTGAGATCAGTACAAACCTAAAATCACCTCCGAGCTTCATGGCTCTTGTGCAAACTTCGAGGGCTGATGGAATCTGTTTCCAACAATGAAGCCAACTCCACTTTCCCTTCTCAAGGACGACAGAATCATATGCAACATCTCTGTCACTGAACACCATGGGGTAGAATTACAGTTAGTGGACGAATGCTTAATATATTTGTACGATATCCCCCCCACCTGTTATTTCAGTGGCAGCGTTAACCAATTCTAAATGGGTTAGTGCCTCCACTGAAATAATGGACAGAGGACCGTCTTATGAACGAGGTAAGCATTTCTCCATTAATATCGCCAGCAGTAATTTCGAGCCGTATACTTGCAGAAAAGTCATCTGAAACCCAAAGTCAGGTATTAAAAAGCCATTGAGGTATGGAACTCATAAGGGCTGACAAAGATCAAGCACAAGAAGATTAAATACATCCTTTAAAAGTTTGATCACAGATAACATACTGGCCCCAATGTCATAGGTGCTCAAGTTGCCAAGCCCCATCAGAGAAGCACCTCATTTATTTCAACTTGAAAGCAATGAATATTAAAGATCACAAATGATGAATAGCTGAGAGAAGAGGTCCGTCTTACTGTTGATCCAATGGTATTCATTTGGAGCTATAATGCCGAATTTTAGCATCATAGAATTGTACAGCACAGAAGGAGGCCATTCAGCCCATCGTGTCCATGCCGGCTCTTTGAAAGTGCTATCCAATTGGTCCCACTTCCCCATTCTTTCCCCATAGACCTGCAAATGTTTCATTTTCAAGTATTTATCCAATTCCCTTTTGAAAGTTACTGTTGAATCTGCTTCCACCACCCTTTCAGGCAGTGCATTCCAGATCATAACAACTCGCTGCATAAAAAAAATTTTGCTCATCTCCCCTCTGGCCACAGGGTGAGTCCTTAGTTGACCCACACAATCAAGCATGTTTTTGCTTGCTGTCCCACGTGTAGTCATATATAAAATCGGGATAGATGGTCCTAACACTAGAAATGTAATAAGCAAAAGAAGTTTATGCTTAAGCTGAGAGCTGAAGAAATATTTACCATGGTTCTGTGAGTTCTAAAACAAATTGCAAGAACATTTTGTGAATGTCCTACTTCATTGACTAGAAGAACACTGGTGGGATTTTCAAGGATTCTGTGTAATTTTAGTTTATATCCCACCGTCGCATTCCATCTTTCATATGTAAGGGTTAGAATGCTCATTCATAGCCAGTGCCATTGCTGCACCATGATCACACTGTCTCAAGATAGATCGTGACCTACATGTTCCTGTTGGTCTGAACTTGAGTGTGACCGATAATGTGAGTTTTGTGTGTTGTTAGAGGTGTGCCAGGCTATGTGTTTAGATTTGAGGAGCCAAACTATTGGGAGTCATGAGTGTCAGGGTGTACGAGTTGAAAGTAGAGGTTGGAGTAACCAAAGTATTGGAATAAAACAGGGCAAGATGTGTAATCGCTATGTACATTGGAGGAATGAGGTTAATATGTTAGTGTCTGCGGGTAAGTAATGTGCAACTATGTGTGTGAGTTGAAAGCATTGAGTTAATAAACCTGGGGTTACAGGAAGTGTGTGTGTGTTTTTTTAAGCTATAGGAGTGGAGTCTCAGGATTCAAGACATGCAAGCAGTATGTACAGACCTGAGGGAAGGGGTTAATCAATAATCTTATTTACATGGGTTATTGTTGTCGCACCAAATACACTGGCTTGTTTATTGGTCGGTTTTCCAATTTTAAGAAAAAGTGCACTAGACTATGCAACACCAAGCGTAATATATCCACTATTTACTCATCAAATTTGGAGCATTTACTGACATTTATCTACAAATTCTGAAGATTGGTCAATAGCCACTCATTCACATTTGTCCAACAGAAAATAGCTGTTTCTGTTTACACCACATTGACACACCACAGAAATTACGCTAATCAGAAGATCTTGTTTGTAGTAGACGTTATACATCTGTGACTTACTGCACGTCAGATGACAGGAAATTCCAACACTAATTATTTCTCTATTTGTTAGCCAAGTTTGGCAAACCACAAGACAAGATGACAAAATATCAACTGCAAATAAACAAGACAGATTGAACAATGTGACCAACTTTGACAAATTCAAATTGGTCGAGAACAAAATGCACATACAATATGAATAGGGCCAATGAGGATTTTGAGTGCTGTAGTCTGTGCGAGCAAGGAAAATCGGGGGGGGTGGGGCAGCAACAATGATGGGGAGACTGTGCAAGGTATCAGCAGGATATTCAACGTATTTATGCGGTCATGCTGCAGAAAACTGCTTTAAGAATCTGTGCCTGATGTCAAACTAACACAAGTAGCCTTCTGGCACTCTATACTGTAACTGACTCCTGTTCTAATTCAAGTGTCCCAAGTCATATGGCCACAAATTGCATTCCTGTCCCACATTGCCCATGTACTGCAATTCTTACTGCATCAGCAAGCTGCAGAAATATATTTGTTGTTTCAGTATTTGTACAGTGTAGACAGTTGCAAAATATAGCTCCAACGTGAAAAACAATTGAAGCACACGCGGACATAATATCATTTAAATTTGTTACGGTTAACAAATTGGCAGATTCACATGCTGACTTGAGTTGTCACTGCTGGTAGTCACACATGTACTTACTGTAGAACAGTGGAGTTTATACCACCACCTTCCGGGCAGCGAACTGCTAAAGTAATTCGCCACACGGCAGAGACTCTTTATAGAGGGGAGTCCTTGACAGAGTCAAACGTCAATGTTACTGGCTGTTCACATTTCTCACACCAGCACCATTTTGAACTCCAAACGAGGCTTGTAATTCAAGCTCTGAAAAATATTTTCGAAGAAAAAAAGTTGGCACCGTGCCATGTTCCTCACCAAGAGACTGGGTCCATTATGCCCCGTATGAAACAGTTATGATTTTACTACCTTCCCATTCATAAAAATGACAGGGTTGAGTGGACTGAAAATAAAATTAAATAAGGCTCTAATACTTTGTGAAAATGATTTGTTCTTCAAATTTACTTGAACGAATATTTTAAATTATTTATCCTAGCATTTAATATCTACAGATTCAATTTAGGCAGTGCTGGTACTTTGATTTTTATTGGAAATTATTGCTACGGGACATTTGCTCAACATAGGTAAATTAGATTTACATTAATTAAGAATTACAGAGGTCAAAATGTTTAACCTTTTCAAAACGTGCTGTTAATCTGGAATAACAACCTTTGGCCACAAATTAATGCATGCCACCTGCAACACACAACCTCCAACCTCAGATTGCCCCTGGTGGCAGCCATGGCTCACTCTCATCTCTGAGCCAAAGGCTATGGGCTCAAGTCCCACTCCCAAGACTTGAGCGCAAAATCTAGGCTGGCACTTCAGCGCCGTACTGAGGACCTGCTGCACGGTGGGAGGTGCTGCCTTTTGGAAGAGTTGTTAAACCAAGGCCCCATCTGCCCTCAGGTGGCACTGTCTTGAAGAAAACATTGCTATGTGTGGGACCTTGCTGTGCTCAATTTGCCTGCAGCTTTTCCGACATTACAACAGTGACGACACTTCAAAACTACTTCAATCGCTTTAAAGCATTTGGAATGTCCTGAGGTTGTGAAAGGTGCCACATCAATGCAAGACTTGCATTCTTTTTCATTCTGAGGCAGAAGTTCCAACCTCACACTGTCACCAACACAGACCCCAACCTCACACTGTCACCAACACAGACCCCAACCTCACACTGTCACTAACACAGACTCCTACCTCACACTGTCACTAACACAGACACTCCAACCTCACACTGTCACTAACACAGACACTCCAACCTCAAACTGTCACTAACACAGACACTCCAACCTCACACTGTCACTAACACAGACACTCCAACCTCACACTGTCACTAACACAGACACTCCAACCTCACACTGTCACTAACACACACTCCAACCTCACACTGTCACTAACACAGACACTCCAACCTCACACTGTCACTAACACAGACACTCCAACCTCACACTGTCACTAACACACACTCCAACCTCACACTGTCACTAACACAGACACTCCAACCTCACACTGTCACTAACACAGACACTCCAACCTCACACTGTCACTAACACAGACACTCCAACCTCACACTGTCACTAACACAGACACTCCAACCTCACACTGTCACTAACACACACTCCAACCTCACACTGTCACCAACACAGAATCTCCAACCTCACACTGTCACTAACACAGACACTCCAACCTCACACTGTCACTAACACAGACACTCCAACCTCACACTGTCACTAACACAGACACTCCAACCTCACACTGTCACTAACACACACTCCAACCTCACACTGTCACGAACACAGACACTCCAACCTCACACTGTCACTAACACAGACACTCCAACCTCACACTGTCACTAACACAGACACTCCAACCTCACACTGTCACTAACACAGACACTCCAACTTCACACTGTCACTAACTCAGACACTCCAACCTCACACTGTCACTAACACAGACACTCCAACCTCACACTGTCACTAACACAGACACTCCAACCTCACACTGTCACTAACACAGACACTCCAACCTCACACTGTCACTAACACAGACACTCCAACCTCACACTGTCACTAACACAGACACTCCAACCTCTCACTGTCACGAACACAGACACTCCAACCTCACACTGTCACTAACACAGACACTCCAACCTCACACTGTCACCAAAACAGACACTCCAACCTCACACTGTCACTAACACAGACACTCCAACCTCACACTGTCACTAACACAGACACTCCAACCTCACACTGTCACTAACACACACTCCAACCTCACACTGTCACGAACACAGACACTCCAACCTCACACTGTCACTAACACAGACACTCCAACCTCACACTGTCACTAACACAGACACTCCAACCTCACACTGTCACTAACACAGACACTCCAACCTCACACTGTCACTAACACACACTCCAACCTCACACTGTCACTAACACAGACACTCCTACCTCACACTGTCACTAACACAGACACTCCAACCTCACACTGTCACTAACACAGACACTCCAACCTCACACTGTCACTAACACAGACACTCCAACCTCACACTGTCACTAACACAGACACTCCAACCTCACACTGTCACTAACACAGACACTCCAACCTCTCACTGTCACGAACACAGACACTCCAACCTCACACTGTCACTAACACAGACACTCCAACCTCACACTGTCACCAAAACAGACACTCCAACCTCACACTGTCACTAACACAGACACTCCAACCTCACACTGTCACTAACACAGACACTCCAACCTCACACTGTCACTAACACAGACACTCCAACCTCACACTGTCACTAACACAGACACTCCAACCTCACACTGTCACTAACACAGACACTCCAACCTCACACTGTCACTAACACAGACACTCCAACCTCACACTGTCACTAACACACACTCCAACCTCACACTGTCACTAACACAGACACTCCAACCTCACACTGTCACTAACACAGACACTCCAACCTCCCACTGTCACTAAAACAGACACTCCAACCTCACACTGTCACTAACACAGACACTCCAACCTCACACTGTCACGAACACAGACACTCCAACCTCACACTGTCACCAACACAGACACTCCAACCTCACACTGTCACCAACACAGACACTCCAACCTCACACTGTCACTAACACAGACACTCCAACCTCACACTGTCACTAACACAGACACTCCAACCTCACACTGTCACTAACACAGACACTCCAACCTCACACTGTCACTAACACAGACACTCCAACCTCACACTGTCACTAACACAGACACTCCAACCTCACACTGTCACTAACACAGACACTCCAACCTCACACTGTCACTAACACAGACACTCCAACCTCACACTGTCACTAACACAGACACTCCAACCTCACACTGTCACTAACACAGACACTCCAACCTCACACTGTCACTAACACAGACACTCCAACCTCACACTGTCACTAACACAGACACTCCAACCTCACACTGTCACTAACACAGACACTCCAACCTCACACTGTCACCAACACAGACACTCCAACCTCACACTGTCACTAACACAGACACTCCAACCTCACACTGTCACTAACACAGACACTCCAACCTCACACTGTCACTAACACAGACACTCCAACCTCACACTGTCACTAACACAGACACTCCAACCTCACACTGTCACTAACACAGACACTCCAACCTCACACTGTCACTAACACAGACACTCCAACCTCACACTGTCACTAACACAGACACTCCAACCTCACACTGTCACGAACACAGACACTCCAACCTCACACTGTCACTAACACAGACACTCCAACCTCACACTGTCACGAACACAGACACTCCAACCTCACACTGTCACTAACACAGACACTCCAACCTCACACTGTCACTAACACAGACACCCCAACCTCACACTGTCACTAACACAGACACTCCAACCTCACACTGTCACTAACACAGACACTCCAACCTCACACTGTCACTAACACAGACACTCCAACCTCACACTGTCACTAACACAGACACCCCAACCTCACACTGTCACTAACACAGACACTCCAACCTCACACTGTCACTAACACAGACACTCCAACCTCACACTGTCACTAACACAGACACCCCAACCTCACACTGTCACTAACACAGACACTCCAACCTCACACTGTCACTAACACAGACACTCCAACCTCACACTGTCACGAACACAGACTCCAACCTCACACTGTCACTAACACAGACACTCCAACCTCACACTGTCACCAACACAGACACTCCAACCTCACACTGTCACTAACACAGACACTCCAACCTCACACTGTCACCAACACAGACACTCCAACCTCACACTGTCACTAACACAGACACTCCAACCTCACACTGTCACTAACACAGACACTCCAACCTCACACTGTCACTAACACAGACACTCCAACCTCACACTGTCACTAACACAGACACCCCAACCTCACACTGTCACTAACACAGACACCCCAACCTCACACTGTCACTAACACAGACACTCCAACCTCACACTGTCACTAACACAGACACCCCAACCTCACACTGTCACTAACACAGACACTCCAACCTCACACTGTCACTAACACAGACACTCCAACCTCACACTGTCACGAACACAGACTCCAACCTCACACTGTCACTAACACAGACACTCCAACCTCACACTGTCACGAACACAGACACTCCAACCTCACACTGTCACTAACACAGACACTCCAACCTCACACTGTCACTAACACAGACACTCCAACCTCACACTGTCACTAACACAGACACTCCAACCTCACACTGTCACTAACACAGACACTCCAACCTCACACTGTCACTAACACAGACACTCCAACCTCACACTGTCACTAACACAGACACTCCAACCTCACACTGTCACTAACACAGACACTCCAACCTCACACTGTCACGAACACAGACACTCCAACCTCACACTGTCACTAACACAGACACTCCAACCTCACACTGTCACTAACACAGACACTCCAACCTCACACTGTCACCAACACAGACACTCCAACCTCACACTGTCACTAACACAGACACTCCAACCTCACACTGTCACCAACACAGACACTCCAACCTCACACTGTCACTAACACAGACTCCAAACTCACACTGTCACTAACACAGACACTCCTACCTCACACTGTCACCAACACAGACACTCCAACCTCACACTGTCACTAACACAGACTCCAAACTCACACTGTCACTAACACAGACACTCCAACCTCACACTGTCACTAACACAGACACTCCAACCTCACACTGTCACTAACACAGACACTCCAACCTCACACTGTCACTAACACAGACACTCCAACCTCACACTGTCACTAACACAGACACTCCAACCTCACACTGTCACTAACACAGACACTCCAACCTCACACTGTCACTAACACAGAATCTCCAACCTCACACTGTCACTAACACAGACACTCCAACCTCACACTGTCACTAACACAGACACTCCAACCTCACACTGTCACTAACACAGAATCTCCAACCTCACACTGTCACTAACACAGACACTCCAACCTCACACTGTCACTAACACAGGCACTCCAACCTCACACTGTCACTAACACAGTCAATCCAACCTCACACTGTCACTAACACAGACCCCAATCTCACACTGTCACGAACACAGACTCCAACCTCACACTGTCACTAACACAGACTCCAACCTCACACTGTCACTAAAACTCGAACCTCACACTGTGTTAGTGACAGTGCGAAATTGGAATTTCTGTGTTGGTGACTGTGTGTGGTTAGAGGGTCTGAGTTAGTGACAGTGTGAAGTTGGAGTGTCTGTGTTAGTGACAGTGTGAGGTTGGAGTGTCTGTGTTAGTGACAGTGTGAGGTTGGAGTGTCTGTGTTAGTGACAGTGTGAGGTTGGAGTGTCTGTGTTAGTGACAGTGTGAGATTGGAATTTCTGTGTTAGTGACAGTGTGAGGTTGGAGTGTCTGTGTTAGTGACAGTGTGAGGTTGGAGTGTCTGTGTTAGTGACAGTGTGAGGTTGGAGTGTCTGTGTTAGTGACAGTGTGAGGTTGGAGTGTCTGTGTTAGTGACAGTGTGAGGTTGGAGATTCTGTGTTAGTGACAGTGTGAGGTTGGAGTGTCTGTGTTAGTGACAGTGTGAGGTTGGAGTGTCTGTGTTAGTGACAGTGGGAGGTTGGAGTGTCTGTGTTAGTGACAGTGTGAGGTTGGAGTGTCTGTGTTAGTGACAGTGTGAGGTTGGAGTGTCTGTGTTAGTGACAGTGTGAGGTTGGAGTGTCTGTGTTAGTGACAGTGTGAGGTTGGAGTGTCTGTGTTAGTGACAGTGTGAGGTTGGAGTGTCTGTGTTAGTGACAGTGGGAGGTTGGAGTGTCTGTGTTAGTGACAGTGTGAGGTTGGAGTGTCTGTGTTAGTGACAGTGTGAGGTTGGAGTGTCTGTGTTAGTGACAGTGTGAGGTTGGAGTGTCTGTGTTAGTGACAGTGTGAGATTGGAGTGTCTGTGTTAGTGACAGTGTGAGTTTGGAGTGTCTGTGTTAGTGACAGTGTGAGTTTGGAGTGTCTGTGTTAGTGACAGTGTGAGGTTGGAGTGTCTGTGTTAGTGACAGTGTGAGTTTGGAGTGTCTGTGTTAGTGACAGTGTGAGGTTGGAGATTCTGTGTTAGTGACAGTGTGAGGTTGGAGTGTCTGTGTTAGTGACAGTGGGAGGTTGGAGTGTCTGTGTTAGTGACAGTGTGAGGTTGGAGTGTCTGTGTTAGTGACAGTGTGAGGTTGGAGATTCTGTGTTAGTGACAGTGTGAGGTTGGAGTGTCTGTGTTAGTGACAGTGTGAGGTTGGAGTGTCTGTGTTAGTGACAGTGTGAGGTTGGAGTGTCTGTGTTAGTGACAGTGTGAGGTTGGAGTGTCTGTGTTAGTGACAGTGTGAGGTTGGAGTGTCTGTGCTAGTGACAGTGTGAGGTTGGAGTGTCTGTGTTAGTGACAGTGTGAGGTTGGAGTGTCTGTGTTAGTGACAGTGTGAGGTTGGAGTGTCTGTGTTGGTGACAGTGTGAGGTTGGAGTGTCTGTGTTAGTGACAGTGTGAGGTTGGAGTGTCTGTGTTAGTGACAGTATGAGGTTGGAGTGTCTGTGTTGGTGACAGTGTGAGGTTGGAGTGTCTGTGTTAGTGACAGTGTGAGATTGGAATTTCTGTGTTAGTGACAGTGTGAGATTGGAATTTCTGTGTTAGTGACAGTGTGAGGTTGGAGTGTCTGTGTTAGTGACAGTGTGAGGTTGGAGTGTCTGTGTTAGTGACAGTGTGAGGTTGGAGTGTCTGTGTTAGTGACAGTGTGAGGTTGGAGTGTCTGTGTTAGTGACAGTGTGAGATTGGAATTTCTGTGTTAGTGACAGTGTGAGATTGGAGTGTCTGTGTTAGTGACAGTGCGAGGTTGGAGTGTCTGTGTTAGTGACAGTGTGAGGTTGGAGTGTCTGTGTTCGTGACAGTGTGAGGTTGGAGTGTCTGTGTTAGTGACAGTGCGAGGTTGGAGTGTCTGTGTTAGTGACAGTGTGAGGTTGGAGTGTCTGTGTTAGTGACAGTGTGAGGTTGGAGTGTCTGTGTTAGTGACATTGTGAGGTTGGAGTGTCTGTGTTAGTGACAGTGTGAGATTGGAGTGTCTGTGTTAGTGACAGTGTGAGGTTGGAGTGTCTGTGTTAGTGACAGTGTGAGGTTGGAGTGTCTGTGTTAGTGACAGTGTGAGGTTGGAGTGTCTGTGTTAGTGACAGTGTGAGGTTGGAGTGTCTGTGTTAGTGACAGTGTGAGGTTGGAGTGTCTGTGTTAGTGACAGTGTGAGGTTGGAGTGTCTGTTTTAGTGACAGTGTGAGGTTGGAGTGTCTGTGTTGGTGACAGTGTGAGGTTGGAGTGTCTGTGTTAGTGACAGTGTGAGGTTGGAGTGTCTGTGTTAGTGACAGTGTGAGATTGGAATTTCTGTGTTAGTGACAGTGTGAGGTTGGAGTGTCTGTGTTAGTGACAGTGTGAGGTTGGAGTGTCTGTGTTGGTGACAGTGTGAGGTTGGAGTGTATGTGTTGGTGACAGTGTGAGGTTGGAGTGTCTGTGTTAGTGACAGTGTGAGGTTGGAGTGTCTGTGTTAGTGACAGTGTGAGGTTGGAGTGTCTGTGTTAGTGACAGTGTGAGGTTGGAGTGTCTGTGTTAGTGACAGTGTGAGGTTGGAGTGTCTGTGTTAGTGACAGTGTGAGATTGGAATTTCTGTGTTAGTGACAGTGTGAGGTTGGAGTGTCTGTGCTAGTGACAGTGTGAGATTGGAATTTCTGTGTTAGTGAAAGTGTGAGGTTGGAGTGTCTGTGTTAGTGACAGTGTGAGATTGGAATTTCTGTGTTAGTGACAGTGTGAGGTTGGAGTGTCTGTGTTAGTTACGGTGTGAGGTTGGAGTGTCTGTGTTAGTGACAGTGTGAGGTTGGAGTGTCTGTGTTAGTGACAATGTGAGGTTGGAGTGTCTGTGTTAGTGACAGTGTGAGGTTGGAGTGTCTGTGTTAGTGACAGTGTGAGGTTGGAGTGTGTGTTAGTGACAGTGTGAGGTTGGAGTGCCTGTGTTGGTGACAGTGTGAGGTTGGAGTGTCTGTGTTAGTGACAGTGTGAGGTTGGAGTGTCTGTGTTAGTGACAGTGTGAGGTTGGAGTGTCTGTGTTAGTGACAGTGTGAGGTTGGAGTGTCTGTGTTAGTGACAGTGTGAGGTTGGAGTGTCTGTGTTAGTGACAGTGTGAGGTTGGAGTGTCTGTGTTAGTGACAGTGTGAGGTTGGAGTGTCTGTGTTAGTGACAGTGTGAGGTTGGAGTGTGTGTTAGTGACAGTGTGAGGTTGGAGTTTCTGTGTTAGTGACAGTGTGATGTTGGAGTGTCTGTGTTAGTGACAGTGTGAGGTTGGAGTGTCTGTGTTAGTGACAGTGTGAGGTTGGAGTGTCTGTGTTAGTGACAGTGTGAGGTTGGAGTGTCTGTTTTAGTGACAGTGTGAGGTTGGAGTGTCTGTTTTAGTGACAGTGTGATGTTGGAGTGTCTGTGTTAGTGACAGTGTGAGGTTGGATTGACTGTGTTAGTGACAGTGTGAGGTTGGAGTGTCTGTGTTAGTGACAGTGTGAGGTTGGAGTGTCTGTGTTAGTGACAGTGTGAGGTTGGAGTGTCTGTTTTAGTGACAGTGTGATGTTGGAGTGTCTGTGTTAGTGACAGTGTGAGGTTGGATTGACTGTGTTAGTGACAGTGTGAGGTTGGAGTGTCTGTGTTGGTGACAGTGTGAGGTTGGAGTGTCTGTGTTAGTGACAGTGTGAGGTTGGAGTGTCTGTTTTAGTGACAGTGTGAGGTTGGAGTGTCTGTGTTAGTGACAGTGTGAGGTTGGAGTGTCTGTGTTAGTGACAGTGTGAGGTTGGAGTGTCTGTGTTAGTGACAGTGTGAGGTTGGAGTGTCTGTGTTAGTGACAGTGTGAGGTTGGAGTGTCTGTGTTAGTGACAGTGTGAGGTTGGAGTGTCTGTGTTAGTGACAGTGTGAGGTTGGAGTGTCTGTTTTAGTGACAGTGTGAGGTTGGAGTGTCTGTGTTAGTGACAGTGTGAGGTTGGAGTGTCTGTGTTAGTGACAGTGTGAGGTTGGAGTGTCTGTGTTAGTGACAGTGTGAGGTTGGAGTGTCTGTGTTAGTGACAGTGTGAGGTTGGAGTGTCTGTTTTAGTGACAGTGTGAGGTTGGAGTGTCTGTGTTAGTGACAGTGTGAGGTTGGAGTGTCTGTGTTAGTGACAGTGTGAGATTGGAATTTCTGTGTTAGTGAGAGTTTGAGGTTGGAGTGTCTGTGTTGGTGACAGTGTGAGGTTGGAGTGTCTGTGTTAGTGACAGTGTGAGGTTGGAGTGTCTGTGTTAGTGACAGTGTGAGGTTGGAGTGTCTGTGTTAGTGACAGTGTGAGGTTGGAGTGTCTGTGTTAGTGACAGTGTGAGGTTGGAGTGTCTGTGTTAGTGACAGTGTGAGGTTGGAGTGTCTGTGTTAGTGACAGTGTGAGGTTGGAGTGTCTGTGTTAGTGACAGTGTGAGGTTGGAGTGTCTGTGTTAGTGACAGTGTGAGGTTGGAGATTCTGTGTTAGTGACAGTGTGAGGTTGGAGTGCCTGTGTTAGTGACAGTGTGAGTTTGGAGTGTCTGTTTTAGTGACAGTGTGAGGTTGGAGTGTCTGTGTTAGTGACAGTGTGAAGTTGGAGTGTCTGTGTTAGTGACAGTGTGAGGTTGGAGTGTCTGTGTTAGTGACAGTGTGAGGTTGGAGTGTCTGTGTTAGTGACAGTTTGAGGTTGGAGTGTCTGTGTTGGTGACAGTGTGAGGTTGGATTGACTGTGTTAGTGACAGTGTGAGGTTGGAGTGTCTGTGTTAGTGACAGTGTGAGGTTGGAGTGTCTGTGTTAGTGACAGTGGGAGGTTGGAGTGTCTGTGTTGGAGACATTGTGAGGTTGGAGTGTCTGTGTTAGTGACAGTGTGAGGTTGGAGTGTCTGTGTCAGTGACAGTGTGAGGTTGGAGTGTCTGTGTTAGTGACAGTGTGAGGTTGGAGTGTCTGTGTTAGTGACAGTGTGAGGTTGGAGTGTCTGTGTTAGTGACAGTGTGAGGTTGGAGTGTCTGTGTTCGTGACAGTGTGAGGTTGGAGTGTCTGTGTTAGTGACAGTGTGAGGTTGGAGTGTCTGTGTTAGTGACAGTGTGAGGTTGGAGTGTCTGTGTTAGTGACAGTGTGAGGTTGGGGTGTCTGTGTTAGTGACAGTGTGAGGTTGGAGTGTCTGTGTTAGTGACAGTGTGAGGTTGGGGTGTCTGTGTTAGTGACAGTGTGAGGTTGGAGTGTCTGTGTTAGTGACAGTGTGAGGTTGGAGTGTCTGTGTTGGTGACAGTGTGAGGTTGGAGTGTCTGTGTTAGTGACAGTGTGAGGTTGGAGTGTCTGTGTTGGTGACAGTGTGAGGTTGGAGTGTCTGTGTTAGTGACAGTGTGAGGTTGGAGTGTCTGTGTTGGTGACAGTGTGAGGTTGGAGTGTCTGTGTTAGTGACAGTGTGAGGTTGGAGTGTCTGTGTTAGTGACAGTGTGAGGTTGGAGTGTCTGTGTTAGTGACAGTGTGAGGTTGGAGTGTCTGTGTTAGTGACAGTGTGAGGTTGGATTGACTGTGTTAGTGACAGTGTGAGGTTGGAGTGTCTGTGTTGGAGACAGTGTGAGGTTGGAGTGTCTGTGTTGGAGACAGTGTGAGATTGGAGTGTCTGTGTTAGTGACAGTGTGAGGTTGGAGTGTGTTTTAGTGTCAGTGTGAGGTTGGGGTCTGTGTTCGTGACAGTGACAGACACTCCAACCTCACACTGTCACCAACACAGAAATTCCAAACTCACACTGTCACCAACACACACTCCAACCTCATACTGTCACTAACACAGACACCAATCTCACACTGTGTTAGTGACAGTGTGAGGTTGAAGTGTCTGTGTTGGTGACAGTGTGAGGTTGAAGTGTCTGTGCTAGTGACAGTGTGAGGTTGGAGTGCCTGTGTTAGTGACAGTGTGAGGTTGGAGTGTCTGTGTTAGTGACAGTGTGAGGTTGGAGTGTCTGTGTTAGTGACAGTGTGAGGTTGGAGTGTCTGTGTTAGTGACAGTGTGAGGTTGGAGTGTCTGTGTTAGTGACAGTGTGAGGTTGGAGTGCCTGTGTTAGTGACAGTGTGAGTTTGGAGTGTCTGTGTTAGTGACAGTGTGAGGTTGGAGTGTCTGTGTTAGTGACAGTGTGAGGTTGGAGTGTCTGTGTTAGTGACAGTGTGAGTTTGGAGTGTCTGTGTTAGTGACAGTGTGAGGTTGGAGTGTCTGTGTTAGTGACAGTGTGAGGTTGGAGTGTCTGTGTTAGTGACAGTGTGAGGTTGGAGTGTCTGTGTTAGTGACAGTGTGAGGTTGGAGTGTCTGTGTTGGTGACAGTATGAGGTTGGAGTGTCTGTGTTAGTGACAGTGTGAGGTTGGAGTGTCTGTGTTAGTTTGAGGTTGGAGTGTGTTTCAGTGTCAGTGTGAGATTGGGGTCTGTGTTCGTGACAGTGACAGACACTCCAACCTCATACTGTCACCAACACAGAAATTCCAAACTCACACTGTCACTAACACAGACACCAATCTCACACTGTCACTAACACAGAAATTCCAAACTCACACTGTCACCAACACACACTCCAATCTCACACTCTCACTAACACAGAAATTCCAAACTCACACTGTCACCAACACACACTCCAACCTCATACTGTCACTAACACAGACACCAATCTCACACTGTGTTAGTGACAGTGTCAGGTTGGAGTGTCTGTGTTAGTGACAGTGTGAGGTTGGAGTGTCTGTGTTAGTGACAGTGTGAGGTTGGAGTGTCTGTGTTGGTGACAGTGTGAGGTTGGAGTGTCTGTGTTAGTGACAGTGTGAGGTTGGAGTGTCTGTGTTAGTGACAGTGTGAGTTTGGAGTGTCTGTGTTAGTGACAGTGTGAGGTTGGAGTGTCTGTGTTAGTGACAGTGTGAGGTTGGAGTGTCTGTGTTAGTGACAGTGTGAGATTGGAATTTCTGTCACTAACACACTCTCCAGTCTCGCACTGTCACCAACACAGACACTCCAACCTCACACTTTCACCAACACAGACACTCCAACCTCACACTTTCACCAACACAGACACTCCAACCTCACACTGTCACTAACACAGACACTCCAACCTCACACTGTCATTAATGCAGACACTCAAACATCATACAATAGTGAGCAGCTGCAATAATGTTACTGTTTGGAGAAAAGTAGCATAAAACTATGCTGTTTGGATTGGGGAGTGCTGGTTCTGGAACTATTTCTTCAAGCACAACTATAATTAACAATATCAATAAAAAGTGCAGAATGGGGAGTGTGGGACCCAGAGCCTTCCTGATTATGAATTTGTCATTGATATTTTTTTTTATATTGTTTGAAGTTTGAGTGCAAGAATCAGAATCAGAGGGGCTGAAACCCTCATCCATGCCTTTGTTACCTCCAGACTCGCTATTCCAATGCTCTCCTGGCCAGTATCCCATCTTCCACCCTCCATAAACTTGAGCTCATCCAAAACTCTGCTGCCCGTACCCTAACTCACACCAAGTCCCGTTCACCCATCACCCCTGTGCTTGCTGACCTACATTGGCTCCCAGTCCAGCAACGCCTCGAATTTAAAATTCTCATCCTTGTGTTCAAATCTCTCCATGACCTCATCTTTCCCCACCTCTGTAACCTCCTCCAGCTGTACAACCCTCCGAGATCTCTGCGTTCCTCCATATCTTCTCTTGTTCATCCCCAAGTTCTTTCGCCACACTATTGGCAGCCGTGCCTTCAGCTGTCTTGGCCCTAAGCTCCGGAATTCCCTCCCCAAAACCTCTCTACCCCTCTCCTTCTTTTAGGCGCACCTTAAAACCTTCCTCTTTGACCAACCTGCATAAATGTCTCCTTCTTTAGCTTGGTGTCAATTTTTGTCTTATTACACTCATGTGAAGCGCCTTGGGATGTTTCACTACGTTAAAGGCGCTATATTTTATATATATATATATATATATCATAGTATCATAATAGGTACAGCACAGGAGGAGGCCATTCGGCCCATTATGCCTGTGTTAGCTCTTTGAAAGAGCTATCCAATTAGTCCCATTCTCTTGCTTTTTCCCCGTGGCCCTTTAGATTTTTTCCCTTCAAGTATTTATCCAATTCCCTTTTGAAAGTTACCATTGAATCTGCTTCCACCGCCCTTTCAGGCAGTGCATTCCAGATCATTACAACTCGCTGCATCTAAAAATGTTTCCTCATGTTGCCTCTGGCTTTTTTGACGATCACCTTAAATCTGTGTCCTCTGGTTACCGACCCCTCTGCCACTGGAAACAATTTCTCCTTATTTACTCTATCAAAACTGTTCATGATTTTGAACACCTCTATCAAATCTCTTCTTAACCTTCCCTGTTCTAAGGAGAACAACCCCAGCCTCTCCAGTCTCTCCACATAATTGAAGTCCCTCATCCCTGGCACCATTCTAGTAAATATCTTCTGCACCCTCTCTAAGGCCTTGACATCCTTCCTAAAGTGTGGTGCCCAGAATTGAATACTCCAGCTGTGGCCTAACCAGTGTTTTTTAAGGGTTTAGCATAACTTCCTTGCTTTAGTACTCTATGCCTCTATTAATAAAGCCCAGGATCCCACATGCTCTTTTAACAGCCTTCTCAACTTGTCCTGCCACCTTCAAAGATTTGTGTACATGCACCCCCAGGTCTCTCTATTCCTGCACCCCCTTTAAAATTGTACCATTTAGTTTATATTGCCTCTCCTCATTCTTCTGAACAAAATGCATCACTTCACACTTCTCCGCCATGTGTCTGCCTATTTCACCAGTCTGTCCATGTCCTCTTGAAGTCTGTTGCTATCCTTCACATTGTTTACTACATTTCCGAATTTCGTGTCATCTGCAAACTTTGAAATTTGTTGTTGCTAATGTTGTATAAGATGGAAATAAGAAGGAACACTCCTTATGTGATGAAGAGTTTCATGCTATCTGTCCTAAAAGTACCTAGATTGAACCTGTGTCCCCTAGCTCTACTCCTGCAGTTTAATTTAAAGTAATATTCCAGGATAACTTTTTCTATATCCTTAACAATCTCATATATAAGAACCACCCCTCAGACACCTCCTTTCCAAGCAGAAAAACACAAGTTTCTCTGACCTTTCTTCATATCTCAGACCCCTGATACTGGGGATTAGCTTCATGGCTCTTCTCTGCACTGAATCCAGAGCTTGAATGTCTTCATGTGAACCCGGACAGTTGGGCTGGGTTTCCCGACTCCAGGGGAATCTGGGGCCACCTTTGGCGGGACCAGAAGATGCCTGCCACCAGGATGCCTCCAGCAGCATGTCATGGGCAGCAACCTGAGGAACTGCTCCGTGGGCAAATCGTGGAGTTGAGGTGTTCAATCGATGGTCTCCCAGTCGAATCAACTCTTTTCTAAGTGGCAGCATGGGGAGGGGGAGGAGAGGGGCTGGTTATGATTTAAGATTGAAAGCCCCTTCCACCACCCATAGCAACACTGGACACCAGAACTCATTGGCTTTCTTTGTGCAGTGTTGCTCAGGTGCAAATGCTGAGAAATAGAATCGTAGAAAGGTTACAGCACGGAAGGAGGCCATTCGGCCCATCGAGTCTGCGCCAGCTCCATGCACTAGCAATCCAGCTAGTCCCACTCCTTGGCCCTATCCCCGTAGCCCTGCACATTTTTTCATTTCAAGTACTTATCCAGTTCCCTTTTGAAGGCCATGATTGAATCTGCCTCCACAACCCCCTCGGGCAGTGCATTCCAGATCCTAACCACTCACTGTGTGAAGAAGTTTTTCCTCATATCACCTTTGGTTCTTTTGCCAATCACCTTAAATCTATGTTCTCTGGTTCTTGACCCTTCCGCCAATGGGAACAGTTTCTCTCTATCTACTCTGTCTATACCCTTCATGATTTTGAATACCTCTATCAAATCTCCTCTCAACCTTCTCTGTTCCAAGGAGAACAATCCCAGCTTCTCCAGTCTATCCATGTAATTTAAGTCCCTCCTCCCTGGAATCATTCTAGTAAATCTTTTCTGCACCCTCTGTAAGGCCTTCACATCCTTCCTAAAGTGCGGTGCCCAGAACGGGACACAATACTCCAGTTGTGGTTGAACCAGTGTTTTATAAAGGTTCATCATGACTTCCTTGCTTTTATACTCTATGCGTCTATTTATAAAGCCCAGGATCCCATATGCTTTTTTAACCGCTTTCTCAACCTGTCCTGCCACTTTCAACGATTTGTGCACATATACCCCCAGGTCTCTCTGTTCCTCTACCCAAATACATCATTTGCAGCTGTCCTGCACCTCTAATTCTAATACACCCACCCATATTTGGGCAGACCCATTGACCTGGATTTTTCTCCAAGGTGGAATCATCGTTAGAAGTAGGTTGGGGAGGGTCTTGTGCTGACCAGCCCAACCCGTAACTGCAGCATGTGGGAGTTTGTGGAGAGCAGTGTGATCAGCATGAGAAAGAAGAGGTACTAGAAAGGCTAGTTGTATTTAAAATAGATAAGTCACCTGGTCCGGATAAGATGCACCCGAGGATGCTGAGGAAAGTAAGGGGGGAAATTGCGGAGGTACTGGCCGTAATCTTCCAAACATCCTTAGATACTGGGGTGGTGCCAGAGGACTGGAGAATTGCAAATGTTACACCCTATTCAAAAAAGTGTGTAAAGATAACCCCAGCAACTATAGGCCAGTCAGTTTAACCTCGGTGGCGGGGAAACTTTTGGAAACGATAATTCAGGACAGAATTAACAGTCACTTGGACAAGTGTGGATTGATTAGGGAAAGCCAGCATGGATTTGTTAAAGGTAAATCGTGTTTAACCAACTTGATAGACTTTTCTGATGAGGTAACAGAGAGGGTAGATGAGGGCAATGCAGTTGATGTGGTGTATATGGATTTTCAAAAAGCGTTTGATAAATTGCCATATGGTAGGCTTATCATCAAGATTGCGGCCCATGGAATAAAGGGGACAATATCAACATGGATACAGAATTGGCTAAGTAACAGGAAGCAGAGAGTAGTGGTGAGCGGTTGTTTTTCGGACTGGAGAGAGGTGTACAGTGGTGTTCCCCAGGGGTCGGTGCTGGGACCACTGCTTTTCTTGATAAATATTAATGTCTTGAACTTGGGAGTACAGTGCACAATTTCAAATTTTGCGGATGACACAAAACTTGGAAGGGTAGTAAATAGGGAGGAGGATAGCGATAGACTTCAAGAGGATATAAACACTCTGATGGCATGGGCGGACACGTGGCAGATGAAGTCTAACGTGGAAAAATGCGAGATGATGCATTTTGGTAGGAAAAATTAGGAGAGGCAATATAAACTAGAGGGCACAATTCTAAGGGGGTGGAGCAACAGAGGGATCAGTGGGTATATGTGCATAAATCGTTGAAGGTGGCAGGACAGGTTGAGAAAGCGGTTAAAAAAGCATACGGGATCCTGTGCTTTATAAATAGAGGCATAGAGTACAAAAGCAAGGAAGTAATGATGAACCTTTATAAAACACTGGTTCAACCACAACTGGAGTATTGTGTCCCGTTCTGGGCACCGCACTTTAGGAAGGATGTGAAGGCCTTACAGAGGGTGCAGAAAAGATTTATTAGAATGATTCCAAGGATGAGGGACTTAAATTATGTGGATAGACTGGAGAGGCTGGGATTGTTCTTGTTGGAACAGAGAAGGTTGAGAGGAGATTTGATAGAGGTTTTCAAAATCATGAAGGGTCTAGACAGAATGGATAGAGAGAAACTGTTCCCATTGGCGGAAGGGTCAAGAACCAGAGGGCATAGATTTAAGGTGATTGGCAAAAGAACCAAAGGTGATGTGAGGAAAATCTTTTTTACACAGCCAGTGGTTAGGATCTGGAATGCACTGCCCGAGGGGGTGGTGGAGGCAGATTCAATCATGGCCTTCAAAAGGGAACTGGATAAGTACTTGGAATGAAAAAATGTGCAGGGCTATGGGGATAGAGCTGGGGAGTGGGACTAGCTGGAATGCTCATGCATAGAGCCAGCATGGACTCGATGGGCCGAATGGCTTCCTTCCGTGCTGTAACCTTTCTATGAATCTATGATCCCAGGCAACCACGTCTGCAATAAGCGTCTGCAACTCGAGGAACTTCGGCTCAGAGTTGTTGAGCTGGAGTCCGAGGTGCAGACATTACGATGCATCAGGAAGGGGGGAGAGTTATCCAGACACATTGACCTAGGAGGCAATCATACCCCTTAGGTTAGGTAGTGGTTTAGATTTGGTTAGTGATCAGGGACTGGAGGATGTAACTGCGAGTCAGGCAGGTAAGGGGACCCCAGATGCAGTGGTGGAGGAGCCTCAGCCTTTAACCTTGTCCGACAGGTACGAGGTACTTGCTACCTTTGTGGATGAGAACAAAGACAGCAAGAAGAATGGGTAAATTGACCAAGGCACCGTGGTACAGGCGGCCATTCAATGGGGGGAGCAAAAAGGAAGGTGGTAGTGTTAGGGGATAGTATAGTCCGGGGGATAGATGCTGTTCTCTGCAACTGCGACCGGGAGTCCCGAAGGCTGTGGTGCCTACCCGGTGCCAGGGTTAACGACATCTCCTCACGGATGGAGAAGAACTTGGAGCATTAGGGGAAGGATCCAGTTGTCGTGGTCCATGTAGGAATCAACGACATAGGCAGAACTAGAATGAGGTTTTGCTGAGGGAGTTTGAGGAGCTCGGGTCCAAATTAAAAAGCAGGTAAAAATCTCTGGATTACTGCCTGAGCCACGTGCAAATTGGCATAGGGACAAACAGATTAGATGGTTAAATGCGTAGCTGAAAGTGTGGTGTGGGAGGAAGGGGTTTCAGTTCATGGGGCATGAAGGGATTCGCAAAATTTCACATGTCCCCCTCCCCCCCGTAGATTTATTGGAGTTATTAAAGAAACCCTGGTGTGACTGTGTTTTAAAAAAATCCAGGGCCTCTCAAAATGGCTGCGGTCAGACACATGGCCAAAGGCCTGCAGCATTTGAAATTGGATTCTCTGACAGCTTGGCAGGCTCTGTGTTTAACACGTCTGCAAACACCTTTCCACAAGAGCAGACAGGGCTCTTTGAACAATGCAGTGAGGCAAGCACAGTTGCATTCATGCCCTGAGGCAAGCCATCAACGTTGCCAACTACACAATCAAAGTTCAAGCAGAAGTAATCCCAGGACTAAGGTGACCCATTAAGGAACATTCGGAACAACGGAAAGCAGTTATGGAACCGATCAGTACAGGTACCGGCCATTAATGCAAATGGGCCAAGATCGGGGCCCTCTTGTCTTACGTTTTCGCGCCCAAATCGGACAATGGAGCAAACTGATGAGGCGCGAAAATAACCTGTTTCCGGGAGGGTATAACTGGGGCATCCCAAAACCTCTCTCTCTCTTTCTCTTCTCCTCGGCCCGGCGTCCTGCTTGCCTGCTAGCAACCAAGAAGGAAGGCCGTCCAGTAAACATCGCAACCACGTGTCGACGGCAGCAGCAGGATACAGGGGCCAGGCCTTTTCATCTGTTTCATCGGTGAGCATTATTTATTTTTCTGGCCGTCACAAGACAACCTAGCTCGGTGTAAGGGTGGGAGTTAAAGGGGTATTGCTAAAATTGTGATTTTAGAATTTTCCCTCGATGTGTCCGTTTCTTCCACCCCGTTAAGTGTAAGACTGTATTGCATCCATAGCGATTCTTTTCATCTTCTGTATAATACTGTTTACCTTGTAGTTTCAGTTTTCTTATTAATAAACATTGGTTTTCCTTGCACCAATCCACTGGTCTGTTCGTCTGTCCTTATTACCGCTCGATAAGTCCTGAGCTCAGAATCAGGAAGGGGAAAGCGATTCGAAACCGCACAGCGGGCAGGGCAGCTCAGGAAAACATAACTGGCTGACCTACAATAAGCCCCGGAAACAAAACCCCTTACAGGCACTGGCACCAGTACTGGGGAAAGAGGGAGCTCTTCTGTTGGGACGGGCTCCACTTAAAATGGGCTGGGACCAATGTCCTGGCGAATCGAATAACTAGAGTGGTAGATAGGACTTTAAACTAATAAGAGGGAAGGGAACGTTCAGGTGAGGGTAAATTTACAAGTCTAACAAGAAAAGTCAAGGCTGTAGAGCAGAGTAGCGATTTGGGTAAAAACCAGCAGAGTGTGTCGGGAAGGGACCGAGAGTTTAACAAAGGTGATAGGGCATTAATGACACAGGTCGCATTAGGGAAAAAAAGTAAAAAGTTAAAATTAAAGGCACTATATCTGAATGCACGAAGCATTCGTAACAAGATAGATGAATTAATGGCACAAATAGAGACAAATGGGTTTGATCCAGTAGTCATTACTGAGTTGCAGGGTGCAAGGTGACCAAGGTTGGGAACTAAATATTCCAGGGTACTTGACTTTTAGAAAAGATCGGCAAAATGGAAAAGGAGGGTGCGGGGGAGCCCTGATAATGAAGGATGAGATAAAGACAGTAGTGAGAAAGGATCTTAGCTCAGAAAATCAGGATGTAGAATCAGTATGGGTGGAGCTAAGAAATAACAAGGGGCAGAAAACATTGATGGGAGTAGTTTATAGGCCCCATAACAGTAGTTACGGTGTTGGACAGAGTATATATCAGAAAATTAAAGGAGCATGTAACAGGGGTAATGCAATAATCGCGGGGGACTTTAATCTTCACAGAGACTGGGCAAAATTGGCATAAGTAGCTTGAAGGGTGAGTTCATGGAATGCATCCGAAATAGTTTCCTAGAACAATATGTCGAGGAACTAACTACGAAACAGGCTATTTTAGATTAGTATTGCGTAATGAGACAGGGCTAATTAGTAATCTTATAATAACGGAGCTCTGGGGAAGAGAGATCATAATATGATAGACTTTCATATCGAGTTTGAGAGTGATGTAGTTAAGTCTGAAATTAGGGTCTTAAATTTAAACAAAGCCAATTATGTAGGTATGAGGGGCAAGTTGGCGAAGGTTAATTGGGAATTAGATTAAAAGATATGACAGTAGATAAGCAATGGCGAACATTTAAAAAAATAATTCAAAATTCTCAATGAATATACATTCCCCTGAGGAATAAAAACTCCATGGGAAAAGTGATCCAACCGTGGCTAACTAGAGAAGTTAAGGATAGTATTAGATTAAAAGAGGCTTACAATGTTGCCAAAAGGAGTAGTAAGCCTGAGGATTGAGAGGATTTTGGAAATCATCAAAGACCAAGAAATTGATAAAGAGGGAGAAAATTGAACATGAGAGTAAACTAGCAAGAAATATAAAAACAGATTGTAAGAGCTTCTCTAAGTATATAAAAAGGAAGAGATTAGCAAAAGAAAACATTGGTCCCTTAGAGACAGAGACAGGAGAAATTATAATAGGGAATAAGGAAATGGCAGAGGCGTTAAACAAATATTTTGTATCTGTCTTCACGGTAGAAGACACATAAACATACCAGAAATAGTGGGGAACCAAGAGTCTAATCAGAGTGAGGAACTTAAAGTAATTAAGATTAGTAAAGAAAGTACTGGACAAACTAATGGGACTAAAAGTTGATAAATCCCCTGAACCTGATGGCCTACATCCTGGTGTTTTAAAATAGGTGGCTGCAGAGATAGTGGATGCATTGGTTTTGATCTTCCAGGATTCCCTAGATTCTAGAACGGTCCCTGTGGATTGAAAGGTAGCAAATGTAACCCCGCTATTCAAGAAAGGAGGGAGAGAAAACAGGGAACTATAGGCCAGTTAGCCTGACATCAATAGTAGGGAAAATGCTAGAATCTATTATTAAAGATGTAGTAACAGGGCACTGAGAAAATCATAATATGCTTAGGCAGAGTCAACACAGTTTTATGAAAGGGAAGTCATGTTTGACAAATCTATTAGAGTTTTTTTGAGGATGTAACTAGCAGGGTAGATAAGGGGAAACCAGTAGATGTAGTATTTTTGGATTTTCAAAGGCATTCGATAAGGTGCCACACAAGAAGTTGTTACAGAGGATTAGGGCTCATGGGATGGGGTAAAATATTAGCACGGATTGAGGATTGGTTAATGGTTAGAAAATAGAGAGTAGAAATAAATGATCATTTTCGGATTGGCAGGTTGTAACTTGTGGGGTGCCACAAGGATCAGGGCTTGGGCCTCAGCTGTTTACAATATAACAATGACTTAGATGAAGGGACCAAGTGTAATATATCCAAGTTTGCTGACGGTACAAAGCTAGGTGGGAAAGTAAGCTGTGAGGAGGACGCAAAGAGGCTGCAAAGGGATATATAGAGGTTAAGTGAGTGGGCGAGAAGGTGGCATAAGGAGTATAATGTGGGGAAATGTGTAATTATCCACTTTGGGAGGAAGAATAGAAAAGCAGAACATTTTTTAAAAGGTGAGAGACTAAGAAATGTTGGTAGTCAGAGGGATTTGGGTGTCCTTGTACACAAATCACAGAAAGTTAACATGAAGGTACAGCAAGCAATTAGGAAGGCAAATGGTGTGTTAGCCTTTATCGCAAGGGGGTTGGAGTATAAGACTAGGGAGGTCTTGCTGCAATTATATAGGGCTCTGGAGAGACCACACCTTGAGTACTATGTACTGTTTTGGTCTCCTTATCTAAGGAAGGATATTACTTGCCTTAGAGGGGGTGCAACGAAGGTTCATTAGATTGATTCCTGGGATGAGAGGGTTGTCCTATGAGGAGAGATTGAGTAGAATGGGCCTATATTCTCAGGAGTTTAGAAGAATGAGAGGTGATCTTATTGAAACGTATAAAATTCTTAGAGGGCTTGACAGGTTAAATGCTGAGAGGCTGTTTCCCCGGCTGGAGAGTTTAGAACTAGGGGTCAAAGTCTCAAGACAAGGGGTTGGCCACTTACGACCGAGATGAGGAAAAATTTCTTCACTCAGAGGGTTGTGAATCTTTGGAATTCTCTATCCCAGAGGGCTGTGTTTGCTCAGTCGTTGAGTATATTCAAGACTGAGATTGATCAATTTTTGGACACTAAGGGAATCAAGGGCTATGGGGATAGGGCGGGAAAGTGGAGTTGAGGTAGAAGATCAGCCATGATCTTATTGAATGGCACAGCAGGCTCGAGGGGCCGTATGGCCTACTCCTACTCCTATTTCTTATGTTCGTAACCCCAACCATGGCATCTCGTTGGGTTCAATTATATATACAGGTGGCTCCTCATGGTATGTCTGCTCTGCAGAGGAAGCCCACCACTTAATAGAATTATACACAACACAAGGAAGCCATTCGGCCCATCGTGCCTTTACTGGCTCTTTGAAAGAGCTATCCAATTAGTCCCACTCCCCCCTGCACTTTCCCAATGGCCCTGCACATTTTTCCTTTTCCAGCATGTATCCAATTCCCTTTGGAAAATTACTATTAAATCTACTTCCACCACCCTTTCAGACAGTGCATTCCAGATAGACCATAAGACCATAAGAGATAGGAACAGGAGTAGGCCATTAGGCCCCTCGAGCCTGCTCTGCCATTTAATGAGATCATGGCTGATCTGATTTTCACCTCAACTCCACTTTCCCACCCTTTCCCCATATCCTTTGACTCCCTTGCTTATCAAAAATTTGTCCAACTCAGCCTTGAATGTATTCAATGACTCAGCCTCCACAGCTTTTTGGGGTAAAGAATTCCAAAAATTCACGACCCTCTGGGAGAAGAAATTCCTCCTCGTTTCCGTCTTAAATGGGCGACCTCTTATTCTGAGACTATGCCCCCTAGATTCCCCCATGCGGGGTAACATCCTCTCAGCATCTACCCTATCAAGTCCCCTCAGAATCTTGTATGTTTCAATAAGATCTCCTCTCATTCTTCTAAATTCCAATGAGTAATTACCCAACCTGTTCAATCATTCCTCATAAGACAACCCTTCCATATCCAGAATCAACCTAGTGAACCTTCTCTGAACTGCCTCCATTGCAAGTATGTCCTTCCTTAAATAAGGGCACCAGAACTGTACGCAGTACTCCAGGTGTGGTCTCACCAGCACCCTGTACAGTTGTAGCATGACTTCCCTGCTTTTATACTCCACCCCCTTAGAAATAAAGGCTAATATTCCGTTTGCCTTCCGGATTACCTGTTGCACCTGTGTGTTGACTTTTTGTGTTTCATGTACGAGGACACCCAGATCCCTCTGTACCGCAGCATTTTATAATATTTCTCCATTCAAATAATATTTTGTTTTTTTATTTTTCCTCCCAAAGTGGATGACTTCACATTTTCCCACATTATATTCCATCTGCCAAATTTTTGCCCATTCGCTTAACCTGTCAATATCCCTTTGCAGACACTTTGTGTCCTCATCGCAACTTGCTTTTCCACCTATCTTTGTATTATCAGCAAATTTGGCCACAGGACACTCTGTTCCTTCATCCAAGTCATTGATATGTATTGTAAATAGTTGAGGCCCCAGCACCGATCCCTGCGGCACCCCACTAGTTACAGATTGTCATTTTGAAAATGACCCTTTTATCCCGACTCTTTGTTTTCTGTTAGCCAATTCTCTATCCATGCCAGTATATTACCCCCAACACCATGAGCTCTTATCTTGTGGCGTAATCTTTTATGTGGCACCTTATCGAATGCCTTTTGGAAATCCATATTTAGTGCATCCATTGGTTCCCCTTTATCCACCCTGCCCGTTACTTCCTCAAAGAACTCTAATAAATTTGTCAGACATCATTTCCCCTTCATAAAACCATGTTAACTCTCCTTGATTGTATTATGAGTCTCCAAATGTCCTGCTACTACTTCCTTAATAATGGATTCTAGCATTTTCCCAATGACAGATGTTAGGCTAACTGGTCTATAGTTACCTGCTTTCTGTCTCACTCTCTTCTTGAATAGGAGTGTTACGTTTGCAGTTTTCCAATCCATTGGGACATTTCCAGAATCTAGTGAATTCTGGAAGATTACAAGCAATGCATCCACTATCTCTGTAGCCACTTCCTTTTAGACCCTTGGATGCAAGCCATCAGATCCAGGGGACTTGTCAGCCTTTAGACCCATTAGTTTATCTAGTACTTTTTCTCCAGTGATAGTGATTGTTTTTAGTTCCTCCCTCCCCTTTGCCCCTTGATTTTCTATTATTATTAGTATGTTATTAGTGTCTTCTACTGTGAAGACAGATACAAAATATCTGTTCAATCCCTCTGCCATTTCCCTGTTTTCCATTATTATTCTCCAGTCTCATCCTCTAAGGGACCAATGTTTACTTTAGCAACTCATAACAACTTGCTGCGTGAAACTCCCCTCTGGTTCTTTTGTCAATTATCTTAAATCTGTGGTCCTCGGTTACCGACCCTTCTGCCACTGGAAACAGTTTCTGTTATTTACTCCGTTAAAACAATTCATAATTTTGAACACCTCTATTAAATCTCCCCTTAACCTTCTCTGGTCGAAGGAGAACAATCCCAGCTTCTCCAGTCTCTCCACATAACTGAAGTCCCTCATATCATTCTATTAAACTGAATTCTAATTCTCAATCTGCCATGGTGTAATTAGAACTCAAATTCTCTGAATTATTAGTGCAGGCCTCTGGATTACTAGTGCAGTAACATAACCACTACACTACCGTACCCAATGAGGAATTCAGTTGAGCAAAATGCCATGGTGCTGCAGAAGGGCCCTCACTGCAGCACTGGAAAGGGGAGGAGCTCATATTAAAAAGGGGCAGAACCCCCTGTGGATTTCCACTAGACGTTATTAAAAAATGGCTCTGAATAATCAAACCTCAGCAAACCTGCTGGCTGTCGGAAGATATCAGAGAGGGAAAAATGACCAAAACAGGTCCCTCCTTCCTCGGATGGAATTTTCCGACCCATTCTGTCCAAGTTACACCAGGGAGCCAGTCAGGGTAACCTGAGGGGAAACTCCTGCCCTGACTGTAGCCATCCGACCCAAACCTAATTCTGTCCTCACTCACATTCATCTTCCATCCGGGGTAACTGGGTAGCAATCAACAGTGGGAGCCTTGCCTGATTCTTCCCCTATCTAGCCCATGGAGGCAATTTGAGGCAAATTGTAGCTGCTGCCTTACTCAGACTGACTAATTCAGCACGGAGCAGGGATAAACCCATGGCCTTTTTGGTCTGTATGGCTCAGGGACTAGCTAATTATTTGTTAAGCGATAACTGACACAGAGTCAAAGGTTGTGGGTCAATTATTTATTGACATAAAGTCAAGTGGAAGAGGTGAATAATTTATTCTATTAGTGGTTGACTTTGAACAATGATGTGAAGGCAGCTATTCCAAATCTTTGACTTTTTGCACCTATTACACTACATTACAGCACCAGATATAACATTTATGGATTTATATCATATGTCACTGGGCTGCAATATCAGACCCAATTCTAAACGAAATCCGGACACAGCTCCTGTTTGTCATCCCTTAGTTGTAGGTTTTACTTTGCCTTGTAGTTGTGAAGCATTTCTAGGATTTAGCCTCTCTCCCTGCTCCCCACCAAAAGGAAAAAAATGGAAGCATTTTCCAAAACCATCCCAGGGAATTCCATAGGTTGGAGAGGAAGATGTCCAGGAAATAATAGTGGCATCCTTTACAGCAGAACTGTCCAAATTGCATCCCAAAGACCATTATCAAGGCCCAAAAACCCATGGCAACTCATCCGACATCATCTAGGCAACTCATCTTCTATTTGCACTTGTATTTCTACTGTTCGAAATTTGTGGGTCTGGAGGTTTGGAAAACTGTTGCCTCATTTCTGCTGCCCATATCCTAACTCGCATCAAGTCCTGTTCAACCATCACCCCTGTGCTCGCTGACCTACATTGCCTCCCAGTCCAGCAACGCCTTGATTTTAAAATTCTCATCTTTGTTTTCAGTTTCCTCCATGCCCAAGCCTCTCCCTATCTCTGTAATCTCCTCCAGCCCTACGACCTTCCGAGATGTCTGCGCTCCTCCAATTCTGGCCTCTTTCACATCCCCGATTTTCATCGTTCCACCATTGGCGGCCGTGCCTTCAGCTGCCTGGGCCCTAAGCTCTGGCATTCCCTCTCTAAACCTCTCCGCCTCTCTCTCCTCCTTTAAGATGCTCCTTAAAGCCTACCACTTTGACCAAGCTTTTGGTCACCTCTCAAAATTTTGTCTGAAAACGCTCCTGTGAAGCACCTTGGGACATTTTACTACGTTAAAGGTGCTATATAAATGCAAGTTGTTGTGATATTATTGTTGTATTGATGGATAAATCCTAAATAACAACAAGATCTGTTAGTATTTAACCCTTGCAAGATATGCAAATCAATGGGAACATGCATTGATCAAATAATTTGCTGGTACCTGGACTCAGTATCTCAGCTCACGTGTGAGAAAAAGGTCAGTTGTGCAACGGACCAGATGGCAATCAGCACCTTTAGAACTGTATCTCAGCAAGGAGTCGTCAATACCTCCCGGAGAGAGGGAAGGGGAGGGGACAATATTGGTGGAGAAAGGAGGAAAACACTTTTTTAGAATGAACTAGGTACCAACAGTTTTCAAAAGTCTCAAAGAGCCTGTCCAATAAATTTGATCAATTTAAAAGGGCCAGTGCAACAGAGTGTGAAACCTAGGCCCACACACATCTTTTAAGAGGTTTCGAAAAATCTTTCCAGGATCCCACAACCTTGGGGTGTCTCATTAACATATGAAATAAAGTACCCTCCTCCCTGCTGCACCTCCAACATGTTCAATCACTTCTACTTTCAAGACAGTAGAAAAATCTCCTCAGACCTTCAAAAGCACAGAAGAGGCACTTCAAGTTAAAACTTAACCAGCAAATGCTTTATTGAGCAGTTGTTTATCTTCTGGAGCTGGGTTGTAAAAATAAAATAAATGTTAGAAAATAAAAGTACTTTCTCTTGGAAAAAAAATTCTTCCTTTCTACAGACAATTCCTGTTGGGCTCACTTCACCATAACTCACCCAAACAAAAGTAGATGGAATTAAGGCCTGGATTTTAACCTCCGACGGGCAGGAAAGGGTCGGGCCAGGGGTTAAAATCCTAAAAGTCAAAATCCAGCCTCCAACCCGCCACATTCCCGACCCCCATAATATTTACAGTGGTGATTCAGGCACTGGACAAGGCTCCCGTTGAAAGCAGGCGAGGTCCTACTTAAGATTCAAAAGTCACGGCCCGACGACGTTATTGGCGCCACGATGTAATTTAAACGTCCGTGAAGTGTGTTGCCCAGCAGCAGCAAGGTGGGAGGAGCCGGCTGGCCAGGGGAGGCCCAGGTAAGTCTTAAAACTTTATCTCTCTTTGAACTCCTTGTAGGCCAGGAGGAGCAGGAGTGCTCTCCGCACCCCACCCCACACCCCCCCCTCCCCCCGCCCAGCCCCAAAAGGATTCCATGGGTTTCCACAGCCACGGCATCCCCCCGATCTTCAGGGATTCCTCAGCCCCGTCATCGTGCATTGTGAAGAAGGAATCCCCAGCTCTCTCGAGGTTAAGGAAATCGCCAGTCCTCCAGCCTCCTGTGACCAAATTCTCACTCCCGCCCACCGGCCAGGGAGTGAATCTGGCTGGGTGTCATCGGGGAGAGGGGGTGGTGGGGGAAAGAGTGCAGGGAGTTTTATTGAAATGAGGTCCTGCCGTGTAGATCGTCAGGGCCTCTAATTCCCCGACCTGACTGGGTGCGTCGCCCGCTACCAGGTTCATGCGCACCCTATCCGCCCCCTCGTTAGGCCTCAATTCTAAGAGTCTAGTTGTGAAAAGCACTCGTGCTCAAGCAACACTTTTTTTCCACATCATATGATTACAGTGAGGAAGGCCTTTCGGCCTATCTTAGCTTATCAATCTCAAAAAGAATTAGTTTCTCCCATCACAGCACCCGACTATCTCTTAAATGTTTTTTTTGCCTCCACCATCTTACCCAAAGGTCCATTCCAAGTGTTGCTCCCATTTGTACTTCTAATTTTCTCATTAAAATGCCTTTAGGTTGGGTTATTTTATTTGTGCTCCATCTGTGCTCACAGGTACTTGACCTCCACTGTGGTACAACTGTTTTAGGAGATAAGAAGTTATCTCGGTGCAGTCTCAAGGAAGAGACAGACAGAAGCAGCAAGAGGCGGACAGGACCCGTAACAAAAAATCCAAGGCCAAACCAGACTAAATACAGCCGCCTTAAGTAGAAAAAAAAGAGCAAGTTTAACAAGCCCTGGAGATAGAGAAGTTACAAAGTGAAGCAAAGCAGCACAAGATTACAGATCCTTTAGAAACACAAGGTTTTGTGCGAGGCTGAGTCTGGGAAAACAGTAAAGATATAAAAAAGGAACTGCTGGAAATCTTAAACGAAAGCAGAAAATGATGGAAATGCACAAGAGAGTAAATTTTGCAAGGCCTTGCCTGCAGCCAGCAAATAGCGGAAAATCACATGTGCATTTCCAGCCCAAATGGACGGTAGATTGAGGGCAGCGTGCCCACGATTTCCTGGTGTGCTCTGGTTCCATGCAAGGCCCCTGCTGGCAGCATAAGGCCGTATAAAATTAACCCAAATGGGTCAGTCAGCACCTGAAGGAGAAGGATAGGGTAATGTTTCAGATGTTCCTGAGAGTTCTATAAAGAATTCTTAACTCTTACCACAAGTAGAAGACCACAAGGAATTCACACAACAATCTGTGTGCTACTTTATTCAACGATGAGCATCACCACAATCTTTCTTCTCAGTGATTAAAGTAATATAATTTCAAAGATGACAGGCACAAATCAATTGAAGTTAAATCATCGGAAGTGCAACAATAAACTTGATTTCAGGATTGCTGCACAATCACACAGCAATAACCGAGTTCAACTTGACATAACAATAAGTCAATTTCCGAGATCATGGTACCTGTTTGGCAAAGTTGCCTTTGTTGTCTTTGATCAGGTAACAGATTAACTGGTGTATTAAATCTGTTCAGCTTCCTTCTCTGATCTCCTTTGGGTTTCTGGAATCCAACGTCAATGATTCCTTTGTCGTTATCTCTCTGTTTGGCTCGGCGGCAATCTTCTTCTTCTGGCTGACACCCAGCACGTACCTGTAGACTGTTTTACTATACTCAGTGCATCGACATCACTCTCCACATAGCCATCGACTGAACCTTACCAAAACAAACCCTTTGTGCATTTTTCATGTGTGAGAATCTCAGTAGGATGGCACACTATTGCTGATAATTCCGTCTCAAGGATTTATTGCATAACTTTATCGGTCACCAAACACAAGGGAAAAGAAGTTCCCTTTTGTCTGAGCTGTTTTGCCTACTCATCACTCTTGAGTGCACAGCAGCACTGTGTCGAAGTGCATCAGTATCAACCGAATAATTTTTTTAACTCATCTTTTTTCCACAATGATTTTCTTCCAACATCCCCACTCCTAAGGATTCCTTGCTGGTGTGTCGGTGGCTTGACTATGTGATCATTACGCAGGTGCAATCTGGTACAACAAGTGTCAGTAGGCTATTCAACTTCAAAGGCATCACAACTAAACTCAATCCCTTCCTCACCCCAACAGCCACGTGCCCATTTGCCCAGTATTGTTTCCTGGATAGTGAGCAGGAGAAGGAATCATTTTCCCGTTTTCCCTTCTCTAACTAAATTACACAGAATGTACAGCACAGAAACAGGCCATTCCGTCCAATTGGTCCATGCTGGTGTTTATGCTCTACACGAGCCTCCTCCCACCCCTCTTCATCTAACCCTACCGACATGTCCTTCTATTCCTTTATCCCTCATGTGTTTATCTAGCTGATGCCAATTGTAGTGCCCCTACTACAGCCCCAGCTGAGATCAGCGAACTCACTTGAGACCAGGGCAGAATTTTAACTCTGAAAAATGGGTGGGGAGGGCATTGAAAATCACCCCATGCCCACCGCGCCCACCCATACAATCAAAGACTCACCTGAAGACTTACCTTTTTATATCCTCTTCCTTGCTCTGCTCCCGTCCGACTGAGACCAGCCTGTCAATCAGGTCGGCCAGTCGGAGGCAAATTGACAAAAAAACTAAAATAAAAGATGCCCTTACTTCAAAATCGTAAGGACATCCGGGAAACCCGTATTTCCAGGTTTCCCATCCACGATTCGACCCCCTCTCCACCACCTTCCCGGCTCCAGGTCAAAATCCTGGCCCAGAGATTGAAGCTCAGATTTCTCTGGTCTGGGTGGCTCAGCTACTCACTAGACAATTTGTCACCTCCAGGTGCAACTATTCCAATGCTCTCCTGTCCAGTCTCCCATCCTTCACCTACCGTAAACTTCAGTTCATCAAAAACTCCACTACCCATACCCTCTCTCGCACCAAGTCCCTCTCGCACATCACCCTGAGCTACATTGGGACCTGGTCCCCCAGCGTCTCAAATTTAAAATTCTTATCCTCATGTTTAAGTCCCTCCATGGCCTCGTACTTCCCTATCTCTGTAACCTCCTCCAGCCCTGCAGCCCACCAAGAACTCTGCGTTCCTCCAACTCTGGCTTCTTATTCATTCCTCACTCCCTTCATCCCTCCATTGGCGGACTTGTCTTCAGCTGTCTAGCCCCTAAGCTCTGGAATTCCCTCCCTAATCCTCTTTGCCTCTCTCTCCTCCTTCAAGACCCTCCTTAAAACCTACCTCTTTGACAAAGCTTTTAGTCACCCCTCCTAATAGCTCCTTCTGTGGTTCAGCATCTATTTTTGTGTGATTAGGTTTCAGTGAAGTGCCTTTGTATATTAAAGATGCTATATAAAAGTTATTGTGGATAAACTCGCAAAAAGTAACAGGGGAACATCTAAATTAAGGGATTTGAAAGAATTAACTTCAGTCACTCCCCTGATAGCATGGAGGGCAAAATGCATTACCCATTATTCAATAAGGACTTACAGACCAGAAGGTCCCAGGTTTGACTCCCAGTCTGTGCTGAGTTAGCTGACTCACTTGGGGCACGACAAATGGCTTCCAATTCCTTTGGCTAAGGAGGAGAAAAGGAAATCAGCCAGGGCTCCCACTCGATCGCTGGCCGTTGACCTCTGTGCATGTTTGGATGTTAGGCTTGGCTCCTCTATGGTTGAATAGCCTGCCAATGCTTGCAGTCTAGGTCCAGGCTTAAAGAATGGCCAGTGGCAAGGAAATAGAGAGTGGCTGACTCAGCTGGAACTGTACCTCAGCATAACTCAATGCCTTCTGGAGAGGAGAAATGGATAAAATTGGCAAAAAGAAATTACCTTGGTAATTTGAATACCTCCTACAATTTCACTTCCTTTTTGTAACAAAAGTTCCAAGAGGATATTTCTTCAGTACAAAACCAAATTTAAATTCCAACTGAGATACAATGGGGGTAATTTTGACTTTGAGCGATAGTGTGAAACGGGAGATATCGGTTCGGCTGCCCATTATACATCTCTCCCGATATTTATTTCCACTGAGGAACTGAAAATTGGGAGAGATGTATAACAGGCGGCTGATCCGATATGGCTCGTTTTACAATATCGCCCAAAGTCAAAATTACCCCCAAGGCGTGCAATCATCAATTTATAATCCAGTTTATCATAAGGCACAACCTACCAATTACAAATGTGAACTATCACATCTATATCTATCTACCATCTATCCATAATATACTAAAATTATTGCATATAATGTGCACTTCCTATAACCATCACATTTGCTTCCTGTAACATTTCCTGTCATGATTTCTGTCATGCCTGTCTGTAATGAAGTGTGTCATGCTCTAATACTTGGCTATAATATATTATACTCACCTCTCATTTAGCGTGAGCCTTTGGCATAGTGGTAGAATTCCCGCCTGAGGCAGAAGGTGAAGGATTCGAGCCCTGGTCCAGACAGCCCCGGTGAGTGGAGACTAGTATGTGGTCTCTAAATACTGGGTTGACATCCAGCGGAGCGTATCTCCAAGGTTAAGCAGAAACTGGGACTGTGGCATCAACGATCCCTCTCGATCGTGGGCAAGAACCTGGTCATCAGGTGCGAGGTGCTCTCGGTGTTGCTGTACGTGGCGCAGGTCTGGCCCATACCTCGCTCCTGCGCCGCGACAGTCACCCGAGCCATCTTCCACTTTGTCTGGAGATCAAAAATGGACCGTGTCCGCAGGGTCACGATGTACAAATCTCCAGAGAAAGGGGGGAAAGGCGTGCCCAACGTGGCCCTCATCCTGATGGCCACCTTTGTGTGCGGCTGCATCAAGCTGTGCATAGACCCTCAGTACGCAAACACAAAGTGTCACTACGTGCTGAGGTTCTACCTGTCCCCGGTGTTGAGAAGGATGGGCCTGGCCACGCTGCCACGGAACGCTCCGTCCAGTTGGACCGTTCCGCCCCACCTGTCCTGCGTGGAAAGGTTTGTGCAGGAAAACACCTTTGACCACAAGGCGATCAGCAAGTGGTCCGCACGTAACGTCCTCGAGACCCTGCGGGAAAAGGAGATGGTGGATCCTGTCGGTTGGTTCCCCGAGCAGACTGTCAATGTCATTTGGCAGAACGCCTCATCGCCAGAGCTCCCAAACAAGCACCAAGACCTTGCCTGGCTGGTGGTGAGAAGGGCCCTTCCCGTCAGATCCTTCATGCACTCCCGGACTCTCAGCGCCATCGCGCGCTGTCCCAGAGGAGGCTGCGGTGGAGACGAGACCGTCACCCATCTCCTTATGGAATGTGCCTTTGCAAAGAAGGTCTGGAGAGAGATGCAGTGGTATCTGTCCAGGTTCGTCCCGAGCAGTTCCGTAACACAGGTTTCTGTGCTCTACGGGCTGTTCCCGGGGACGCACACTGAGACGGACATCGGCTGCTGCTGGAAGACCATCAACTCGGTGAAAGACGCCCTTTGGTCTGCCCGAAACTTGCTGGTCTTCCAGCACAAGGAGCTGTCCTCGACCGAGTGTTGCAGACTGGCACATTCCAAGGTCCAGGACTACGTGCTGAGGGACGCACTGAGGATGGGTGCGGCCGCTGCAAAGGCTCTCTGGGGAAAGGCAACCGTTTAGAGCCTTCCCGCCATTGTATACCGAGGGGCTGCAATCAGGGAAAAACCCCCTCGGGCAGAAAGTAAAATTCAAATTGCTGTAATGTACCTGTAATGAATCTGTAATGAATCTGTAAGCAATAATCTGTGTTGAGTATGATGCAATGAGACACCCTAGAGTGTCATGAACTGCAATGATGTCCAATGTGTTCATTGTACTGCACTTAACGTAACCTGCAAATTGTATAATCTGTATTGTGTACGTTTGGAAAGTGATATGACAACTGTATTGTATGTACTGCTGCAAATTTTATGAATAAAGTATATTTTTTGAAAAAAAGACATGTCTGCACGGCGTGATCACTGGGTCAGTGATCGTATTCCTGCCTCAATGAGAAGGGTTGGGTTTGGTCCCCACTCCAAAGATCCCCAGGAAGTAGAGACTGGACTGCCGGGCACTGAATACTGGATTGACGCACAATGGGTGCAGGTGTCCCCTCCACCCCCCCATTGTAAAGGGTAGGTGGGGCTCTTTAGCCTTGGCTGCAGCCTATCTAGGAGAAGGTACTCCGAAGATAAAAACCATGAGGAAGGTGATGGAAAACCATCTCAGCCTCTCTTCTATTAGTAAGTGGCTCAAGAGTCTCATGTGAGAGACTTGAGTTGGGACCTGCCTAGGGCAGAACATAACGGATGGACTGACTGCTCATTCAGTCCTCTCAGCACCATCTCTAAGCTAGGTGGTGCCTTTCTCGCCCTCCCTCCTGCTACCTCTTGTAGCTCCTGCCCTGCTCCGCGAGCACCAATACCTTCACCCCCCTCGAGATAGCCACTGAGGACAGCATAGGCCGAGGAACCCTTGGGGACATGGGGCTGGTGAAGCAGGAGGAGGTTTGCCATGTGATGCTCAGTTAGTGTGACTGCCAATCAGTGGAACATTGACAGTGAACTCACAGCAACACTACAATATCACAAAGTACAGCGTGTCCTCCTGAGCTGATGCAGTCCAAAGGTCATGTCTTTTATTTTCACACAAATGCAGGAAGAGTCAGAGCCTGAAGCCAGACCCCCCACCACCCCCTCCCACCCCACCCCCAAGTTCCCACAGCATAGCACCCTGTGTCATTACCACTTGAAAAAGAAACAGGTTCAGAGACCCATATGCCAAAGGATCTTCGTTCTGAGACAGAAAGGAACACAGGGTGAAGTCCAAAATGTGGGTGAGGAAGGGCAAATGCATGTAGGCAGCAGAGTGCAAATCATCGTTGGGCCAGTAATCCAAGATTGGCACTGGTCATACCGGGTCACCTTGGAGATTCAGACCTTACAAGGCCTGCTCACAAAAGGAGGATGTAACACTAGTGCGAACATATTCACCAGTATCTTGTGTCCGTAGACAACACAATGGTAGGTTTAAGGGGCTGGTGGGATGGATCCCACCACCCAGATTTGTGCAGACATAGGGAAACAGTTTTCTGTCGTCTCCCATAGAGTGCAGAGCAGACAGCTGGCATCTAAAATAGAAACCCCAGTGACACCTGCCATAAACACAGGGGGAGTATCTACCATGAATGATCAAACTGCTGCTATGGCGACCAAGGGACCCAGGAAGCAGTTGTGGCCCGTTTCCAGTCTCTAGGGGAGGGATTGTAAGATCTTGTGGGAGGCCACCAGCCACCTACAGATGTCTTGAGGACTTGATTTCAAGCAGTACCCAATGAACAGGCAGCTGGCTCTCATGCCAGTGTTAAATGCAGGCCATTGCAGGTCTTTGCACAAGTGTAAGTGGACATCCCCTCGCCCGCCCCCCTCCCCCACAGAGCATCCAAGCCCAAACAGCCAGAACTGCAGAGTGTTGTTGCCACAGACACAGGACAACAGACACATGGAATCTCCATCTCAAGAGGCTCCCTTAGGAATTGCACAGCCAGCCAGCAGACTGAGACCTTCCATCGGGGATGTGCGTGGGACAAGTTCAAGAGGTAGGTCACGCCACAAAATCCAACCCACGAAAAGGGACTTCTTTACCCAGAGAGTGGAACTTGCTACCACATGAAGTAGTTGAGGCAAATAGCATAGATACATTTAAGGGGAAGCTAGATGAGTATATGAGGGAGAAAGGAATAGGAGGTTATGCTGATAGAGTTAGATGAAACAAGGTGGGAGGAGGCTTGTGTGGCATAGACCAGTTGGGCCGAATGGCCTGTTTCTGTGCTGTAATTTTGAAGTAATTCAACCACATTGCCTGCATGCAGGATCATATCAAGAGGTACTATTCACCATGGTTCAAATATTTTAACTTTTTATTTTTGGAATTATACCTACAACATGTGAGTGGAAAAATACAAGTGAGATTACACATAAAGAACGAAAGGGAAAAAACATATAAAAACAGCAACAAACCTAAATACAAGGTTCTAACAATCAAACATCAGAGGAACGATGATAGAAACTAATACGGGGGGAGCTTTTAGTTCCAGGAGTATTAATAAAATGGATCATTTTTCAAGCTCCTAGTTCCACCGGAGAACTCCTAGTTCCACTGAAGAACCCAGGGTCAGGTTCACATACTTTGCATGTCAGCATCTGGCACCTGCCCCACTCTGGGCACATCTTGGGTGCCCGCCAGAGGCGGGGGTGGGAAAAGCAGCACTGGAGTCATTCACTGGCCAGCTGGTGCCGCTGGCTCACAAGATTTTTCATAATGCACACAATCGCACCCCCCCCCACCCCCCTTTAAGAAGGGGACCAATATTATTTATGTTGCTGCTGCTCTTATCGGGGGCCGAAACCAGGCACCAGGCCTCGACCCCCACGGGGGCCTTACATCCGCCACTGAGCCGACCTGTACACCAGGTTCGTCCCAAATCCAGGTCACTCAGTAGCAGGGAGGCCCAGAGCTAAGGAAATTCCTGATGTGGGAATTATCCTACCCTCACTTGCTCTGACATCAGAAGCCATGTTCAGGGCGGCCACAAGTTCCGCCCACCCCAGGCTTCTGCACGAGTTGGGAGGCGATGAAATTCTGAGTAAAGACTAGAATTCCTGGATCCCGTCTGAATTCCTGACTCCTGCACATGACTTGTGTCACAGGAGTGCCATTGGGGCAGACAAAGTTTTTGTTCCTATGGGTCATTTTTAACTGGTGTTTTATTAACCATCCATTAAGTTCTCTTCTTCTGCTAGTGAAACCAATTCCTCTTTACATCCATTGGTGTCCAGCCTGCGTGGAATGGAATACTTTGTCTTTGGGATATCAAACTGTGCAGGGCAGAGATGAGAGCCTAGCATTTTGCTCTACAGTGGTTATTGCATCTCCTGTGAGATATCTAAATGTTGAGATTACTTTCTCACATGCAGGCTGAAGACTAGCTCCCAAATCCTGGAGTTGCTTGTACAATTATGAAACAAAATGATTTATTTTTCCTATCTGTGTCTGACCATATCTTGAAAGTACTTTTCCCAGACATGAGTCCCAGCCTATTGGTTTTCAGATAGTGCAAGTTGGCATTGTCTAGACACAGAAACATTCTTGATTAAATTTATGAGGAAGATCTTTAAAGGGTAGGAATCAATGATCATGTATATAAATCTACCATTAACTAATGCCCTCCTGTTTCTCTGTGTCCACTCACTCTGGCTACTTCATGGTTCCAAATAATGGAATGTTTTTTTTAAACAATCTAATCGCTTATAAATTATATTAGGTTTTGACAAGAGGATCAATGGACTGGAATAAGACCCTCTACTTAGTCAGGAGAATGGCAGCCAGCTGTTGGATTAATCCTTGCCCAGTAACCATGCCTGTACCTCCCCACATGTGTAGGGTAACATCAGTGGATTTAGGAACCCTCTACATTAAATATTTTTGAGCCTTTTCCCCCACACAAAACAAAGTTCCAAAACTGCATCAGACTTCTCCTAAATGATGGGGGTCCCACTGAGAAAGAATGGAAAATGAGTAACTAGTCTAGTTTTTAACAATTCTGTCCTTTCTGAAAGGGAGCGAGAGAGTCCTTTGCAGCCCTGAAAGTCCACCTCCGTCTTTTGAAATAATGAGTTGAAATGACCAATTAGCAGCTGATCTGGACCCCTAGTGACCTGGGCATCTCTTGTCACTGGGCAACCAAATAAAGCCCAGTATAACTCAATGGCTTGCATTCGAGAGGGCGTGAAGATCTCCACTGATTTATTCCAATTTATTTTATATATGAAGCATCCTGCGATATGACCTGCGTAGGACGATACCTAGCACTCACCCACTCGAACACAGCCTCTGAAATAAATTAATGGGTAATTAAAAGTGGGGGGGGGGTCTGAAAACCCAAACAACAACTCTCAAAAGTAGTGGCCAGCCCTGGTTCTCCCACTGAGGAGAAAGCAACTCCCCAATCAATCAGTAATGGTCTAGGCCAATGTTTTTAATAGAAACCGAGGAGCCATTCTCACTCACCTGCAGTGCTTGGGATCTTTGCCACTCTTGGTGTCTCTGGGCATTCTTTTCCAAACCCACCCAGCTGTGGCTGTCAATCCAGAAAAGGAAATGCTTTTAGAGGCAGAGTTATCCCACCTTCCATTCATCAAGCGAGAGGGCTCTTATTACAGTGGAAATATTCAATAGAACTATTGGTCCTAACGATTTTTTTTCTCTTCCTGTGGAGAAGCTGTGGGCCTTCATTTGACAGCGGTATGATTAAAAAGAGTAGCTCACAGTGTGGGAAATGCAGGCACAGATATTTGTTACTCCATAAAAATAAAAGATTTGTATTTATACAGTGCCTTTCATGACCTCAGGATGTCCCAAAGCACTTGACAGCCAATGAATTACTTTTGGCATGTAGTCACTGTTGTAATGTAGGAAATGCAGCAGCCAATTTGTGCACAGCAAGGTCCCACAAACAGCAATGAGATAATCTGTTTTAGTGATGTTGATTGGGGGATAAATACTGGTCGGGACACCATGGAGAACTCCCCTGCTCTTCTTCAAAATAGTGCCTTGGGATCTTTGAGAGGGCAGGCGGGACCTTAGTTTAACGACTCATCCAAAACACAGCACCGCAGACAATACAGCACTCTACTGGAACGTCAGCCTAGAATTTGTGCTGAAGTGGGACTTGAACCCACAACTTTCTGTCTTTAAGGCAAGAGTGCTACCCACTGAGTCACAGCTGACATCATGACTCCATGCTGCAGCATTCCTGAGACTGGCCCTTAAGTAAGATGTTGGTTGAGATTCCAGCCCTCAACAGTGAATTGGTGGATAACACTGTCCTTCTATCTGGGGTTGTACTGGAATCTCCAGGAATTAAAGATTAATATCCTGGACACTACGGCAAGTAACCGGGAGAAAAATCATAGGGGCATTAAAAAAATTGTAGTCTTTTTCATTTTCCTTGAACACCTTGAGATGGAAGATGGGGGCAGGGGGTGAAGGGGGAGCTGTTTGACTGGCAGTCAAGAATCATCCAACAGGGTAATGAAGAACCTGTTCCCTTTCCGATTGGCGTGGGAAGGCAGAGTGCCGCGCGGATGGACATGTCGGCCGACCAATGACGGGGACTGTGGGGGCGGGGCGGTTGGAGGTGGGAGGTCATGTGATGATACCGCCAGGAATACATCCAAACAGTGTTGGCAACCCTACACCTGCCTTAATACAGACTGCAGACCCATTTAAGGAACTGCTGTCTGAATCCCATCTGCTACATGGCATGCATTACAAATGGACATTCAACCCAGTCAAATGCCTCTGTGGCATCAAGAGAGATAGCTGAGGCTGACCACACAGATTCCCTGCCCACAGTCAAGACGCGCGAGAACTACTTTACTGAATCTTACCCGTAATTTTTTTACAAACTTGGCCGGTGTTTACTGAAGTCAACAATGCAATCCCAGCCTCTGAGTGGGGATTTTAGCAAGATTCAGGAGAGATACAGCGGGGCTAAAAATCCACCGGTCATGATCCCGGCAATGGGAGTGCACCCACCAGTACCCTTCCAGCACTTGACACTGCCGGAGTTTGCAGGGTCAGATGGAGGGCTCCTCATTAGCCTGAGGGAGGCAGGCACCAGCGTCATTTTCTAGCACCTGTCTGCCGATGGTGGCTGGAAACTCCATTGCTGCCTGGCCTTTGAGGAGTGTGGATCTCCAGGCACCCCTTCCCTTCACCGCCGACTCTAATCATGTCCTCCTCAGCCCTCGACTTTAGAGAGCCGGTCTCCCTTTTTTTTAAAGAAAGAATTTGTGGGGGGCGGTGGGGGAGGGAAATTGCTTTGGAAGTCTAGGCCCATTCCCTGGTCTGGAACCAACTGGTGAGGCCCAGATCTTTCCATGAGGAGCCCGGTAGACCTCACCTCACTGGGATTATTGTCCGCCACAAAGCCAAAGGAATGGGAACTTCTGGCGTAGAATTCCCTGCCCCTAGCTCCACCCCTTTGCCTTGGATGGGACGGATAGAGGTACAACCCAGAAATGGCAGAGACCTGATCGCAACCAGATCACCACCCTTTTCCGAGGGGTTCTGCCAGTCCCCGGCCGGAACCTCCAAGGAGTTTTGACCCCTATTTATTTAGAGGTCTATTTTTCCTTATTCTCCAAATAACGGGTTAAGAAAGTCCTTACATTGTGGAAAATAATGCAAGTCAAGGTGACCGATGCACAAGATTTTACAGTCAAGTTTTCCGGATGATTCAAATCTCAAGACACATTTCCCAATTGCCCGAATAGCTACTTAACAGGGATAACTGAAGGGAATTTCCGCAACCCAGCTATGGAGTGCACAACACTTGCATACTATAGGAGAGATTTTCCTGGGTCTGCGGCCTGTTGCACTGGATCACCGAGATGCAGCAAAAATCAGAAAATTGGGTAGGTCAGAGCACACAACTGTGAAAATAAAACTTGCCCCATTTTGTGATATTCGCCAAGCCCTGGTAGGTGATCCAGTGCACAGGCCCAGGTAGGTGATCCAGTGGACAGGCCCAGGTAGGTGATCCAGTGGACAGGCCCAGGGAAATCTCCTCTAATGACTTCACGAATAAACAGAAAATGACGCTTTACCCACAAGCTTCAACCTTCATGAGAAGGAAGTTCGAGAATCTAAAAGATATTAGGACCAATTTTCTTTCCTTTCCTCCCTCTGGGCGTCTGATAGGCCTGGAGTCTCCTCAGTGCACTGTGCTAAAGGGATGCCAATCTCCCAAATTTCCTGCCCTGCACCATTAGCAAGGCTTGGGTGCCCCTGTGCCCACCCCCAGGCGATGGACCCTCCCCCTGGCAGAACCTTGGAAATAGGTCCATTCTCTCGGCCACCAACACTGGGGCTTTCCGGCAGCAGCCAGAAGGCCCCAAAGTCCAATCATCATGCCGAGAAGGAAACAAGAGGGCCTTCAGGTCATTGCCAGGGCCCTCTCAAACCCGCCAATCTATGGCACAAGCCCCACTGCCAGCTTTTTGGGGAACACCCCTGCCCCCTCATTAATATGGGACTACTAGACCTGCAGGCCCAGGCCCTGTAATGCCCGTTTGGAGAAGCCCAGAAAATCCCAGGGCATTGTATTGTGGACAGAGCCCTGATCCAATGGTCTCCATCCCCTTTTTTTCTTGGCTGCACCTCAGAACAGAGTCTTCCTTGGCTGATGTAAAGGGGAAAAATCAGCCCCATCGTGTACTCACAGTTTCAGAAGGCACTGCATGTGTAGCAACATTGTGTAAAGTGCAGTTTAATGATACTGTATTTTGCAGGAGGAATGTGGAGAAAGTTGCATTTTTTTTAAAGAAAACTGTTTTAAACCACATTTGCTAAGTCTGATTGCTGTTTAACAATCACAGCAGCAGACATTTTGTAAATAGACAATATGTCTTATAATGTGCAATTTTCATTGCTGTAACAGACTAACTTGGTAATTCTGCGCTGAGCTGCTTTTTGTGTGTAATCAGGATTTTACAAATCTCCAAGCCCCTGGCAAATCTTCCTGAGCAAAGAGCAGATCATTTCTGCAGCCTGTGGAAGAGAGAGACCAGGTTACAGCATGGACTCCAGGGCTCTGGTAAAAAGGACTCTGACAGCAGAGGAAGATCACACTACGAGAGGTGGCGTTGTCCCATAAAGTAGCCTTACTACAGGTTGGCTTTGAAGTCACTTGCATCACCCATACCTAATGTCAGCTCCTCGGGAGGTGGTCAAAAAAAAGAGAATAAAAAACATCTGTGCGTCTCTTTAAATAGTGCTTCAGTAGCTGAAATGTACTGTGGAAGTTCTTGACAAAATATAATACATGGGGCCGGAATATGCTGGAAAAAAAAACGGCCAGCGACTTGTGGCAAGGAAGAGATAGCCCGTGAATCACGAATCGCCACAAGTTGCTGGACGATTTGCGCCGTTAGCTTTGCAAAAAACGCATCTTAACCTCCCCGTGATTTTCACGAAGTTGCTGCATTTGCACATTAATTGCCCATTAAACTCGTCACAGAAAGTTGTCTAGTAGTTAACAACTTAATTGTTAATGACTGCCAATCAACCTCTCTGATCCAGAAAGTGAAGATTAAAAGTGTGGAATCTTATTCCTTTGGAGATTTTAAAAATTTCAACTTTTTAATTTTTATTTCTTACTTTTCCTTTCTGTCTCTTTGTTCTCACTCTCTCTTAATCCAATCTTTCTTTCCCTTTCTTCATTTCTCTTTCTGTACCTGATTTGACATTGAATTCACTCATCCTAATTCGCCCTCCTTCTCAGTCCTTCCTCAATCCTTTAATCTCATTGATTAAGGCGATAGACTGTTGGTCCCGTTTACCAAGGTCCCAGGTGCCCTGTTGCCCTTACTGCACTGTTATTGGCTTGAACTTCCAGCAAGTTAGAGGGCAAAAAAAATTGAGCTGAAGGGTGCAGGAAAAAGTTTAACTAAGGAGGCATGCCGTGAGATGCCCCACTCCAGCAAAGTTCTTAAATTAGAAGAGAGACACAGTACATACCATGTACTTATAACAAGGACAGATTAATATTTAATGTGTTGAATGGAAAAAATTCTGATTATCTGCAAGACCTGGCATATCGCTGCATGTCCTTAAAATATTATTTTCCAACAGTATCACGCCAAGATCTTTTAAACAAGGCTCCTTCTTCAGCACTGCAGTGAAAGTGAATTCAGGCATTGTCGTCTGTTAGGAATATCTGTACACTTTGCTCATTTTATTGTATACCAGTAAATTTCCTGTGCCATTGCCCATGGTACTTGAAGAGCAGGCCTCAGGTGAAGATCAGAGTTCCAGATAAAATGATAGCGGGGGGCGGGGGGGAAAGTTGAAGGAAACAAGTGTAGATATATTTTTTAAAAATCAGTCAGCAAAGGTTCAAAATACAGTTCTAAAGACTGAGAACCTCAGGCAGCTCAGAGGTGATTAACACAGTTCAGACCTGAAACCTAAGCTGCTGGGAGACAGACAGAGGAGCTGCCACAGCCCCAACTACTGGGCGGAGGACTGAATTGTGCCAGCCCTTTTACCTGGAAATTTACAGCACAGAAACAGGCCATTCGGCCCAACTGATCCATGTTGGTGTTTATGCTCCACGTGAGCCCCCTCCCACCCCTACTTCATCTAAACCTTATCAGCATGCCCTTTGTTGACAGAGCTAGATCAGGAATTTCTGTTAAAAATATTGACTTAAAATCCTGACAGGAATGTTGACATAAAAGTGTTACTAAAACATCGTGACAATAGGAAGTTATGTTTTCAGAACAGAAGTGTGTGCCTACGCAAGATTTTTAACACATATAGATACAGGGGGGTGACCCAAAAGCCCTCAGAGTCCCTCCGCCAGTGTAAATTCAGCAGAGCGTTGCTACTGACCCTACTGGTGTATCCAGAGTCAGGACAGGACTGAGGAACTTACAAATTCAGCAGGAACTCACACCAGTATGGGCACATCTTGGGTACCTGCTACATGAGGGGGCACAGGAAATGCAGTGCTGGATGGTGAACCCCCGCCACAAGTCCAGGCCCCCCGCTGATCTGACCCCTTTATAGGAGGGCTGATCAAAACTTTTTACTGCTGCATTTCCGGGACCTTTCAGGCCCTGATCCCGGTCATATTGTATCCCAGTGTCCATTTCGCTGGGTAGTAAGGAAGCTGGAGCAGCGGAAGTTCCTCTGATGTCATGGACCATTTAGGGGAAGATGGAGACGCCGCCTGAATCAGACACCATTTGGCTATTTGGGCTGGGGGGCCCAACATATCTGGATCCCTCCACTACCGCTATACTCCTGATCCAACTTACACTGGGAGCGCACCACTGGCCGCAAAGAAATTCAGCACTAGGGCTTTTAACTTTGTGCAGCAATTGCATTTTTTAAAAGTAAGATAATTATGCAATGTTATTTAATCATTCAGAGATTTGTGAGGTACTGGCAAAGATTATGAGCGAGTCAGTGGACACTGGGGGGGTGTCAGCCGCGGCTCCGTAGTAGCACTCTCACCTCTGAATCCGAAGATTGTGGGTTCAAGTCCCACTCCAGAGACCTGAGCACAAAATCTAGGCTGACACTCCAGTGCAGCACTGAGGGAGTGCTGCACCATTGGAGGTGCCATCTTTCAGATGAGACATTAAACCAAGTCTGCCCTCTCAGGTGGACGTTTAAAATCCCATGGTACTATTTCGAAGTAGAGCAGGGGAGTTCTCCGTGGTGTCCTGGCCGATATTTATCCCTCAACCAACATCACTGAAACGGGTTATCTGGTCATTATCACATTGCTGTTTGTGGGACTTTGCTGTGTGCAAATTAGCTGCCGCATTTCCTACATTAGAACAGTGACTACACTTCAAAAGTATTTAATTGGCAGTAAAGTGCTTTGTGACATCTTGAGGTTGTGAAAGGCGCTATATAAATGCAAGTCTTTCTTTTTACTAGTACAGTGAAAACAGGCCCATGTGGTGCCCATATTCAAAGAGGATTACAAACAGACACAGGGAACTATAGACCCATTAGTCTCAAATCCAATAAGGAGATCAATTATCAGGAGTAAACTTTAAGACTATATAATAACAACCTAGTAAACAGTCATCGATATGGATTCAGCAACCAAAGCTCATACCTGATCAACTTCTTTGTGGAAATACCATCCCAAGTGAACTGTGGAAAGCCCTGTAACATTGCATACCTAGACTCCCAAAAGGCAGTTGATAAAGTTCCTTATGAAAGGCTCTTAATCAAACTCAAAGCTGAGAGGATTCAGGGTAAACTATGGGAATGGATAAGAAACTGGCTGATTACTGAAAAGAACGAGTACTTGTTAAAGAAATTGTGTCAGGTGAGGGCAAGTACTAACTGGGGTGCCCCGGGGCTCAGGGTTGAGACTACTGCTGTTTCTTATTTACATAAATGGCATGGACTCAGAAACTCAATGCAAAGTGGTCAAATTCGCAGGTGATTACAAAATGGAATGGGCAGATGAATCAAAGGGGGCAGCTCAGAACTGACGATGAGTTGGACGAGGTTAATATGTGGGCAGAACAATGGCAGGTGAAATTAAATGCAGGCAAATGGAAAGTATTACACACAGGAAAGAAAAAACAACATGAACGGTGTTGAAACAGTTAAGGATGATGTTGAAAGAGACCCAGAAGACCCGACGTTTTAATAATATAAATTAACCCTTGCGTCATTTAGTTGCTATGGTAAAGCTGTGTTTTAGCTGACCTGTCCCTTTAAGGCCACTGCTCTGTCCGGAGTAGTGCTCCAAATAGGCACATCCTGAGATAAATTAGAAGCTAACTGCTGTCACCCGAGGGAAGTTTGCCTCTAGTTTGACAATTGCTTATAAGAGCCAGCTCCTCCCCTTTGCGAGGGGCCAGGTTATCTAGGTCGGTATGATTGGCTCAAAAAACAGTAATCATGTACAGGTCTGACATGCACCTTGCATGTGTGACATATTCAAGTGTGAAACCTTGAGTTGTGTTAAGCACAATGCATAGACATATTATTTTTATGTGTGTAAGCATTAGACAGAGCTATGTGTAATTTACACAATAACATTCAACTGCCTCCCAGTGATATTATCACAGGGTCAGCTTGCATTGGTATACCACTGACGCCCACCATGGCTCCTCCAATATTGCCGTGATGCCATCTGCCTATCCGACATCAAAACAACAACAACTTGCATTTATATAAAGCCTTTAAGGTAGTAAAACGCCCCAAAGTGCTTCGCAGAAAACATTATCAGACAAAATTTGACATAAGGCGATATTGGGACAGGCTTGGTCAAAAAGATAGGTTTTAAGAAATGTCTTAAAGGAGGAGAGAGAGGGAGAGAAGCCAAGAGGTTTAGGGATGGAATTTCAGAGCTTAGGGCCTAGACGGCTGAAGGCAAGGCCACCAATGGAGAGGCGATGAAAATCAAACATGGACACGAGGCCAGAATTGGAGGAACACAGAGTTCTCGAAAGGTTGGAGGAGGTTAAAGATAGGGAGGGACAGGGCCTTGAAGGGATTAGAACACAAGGATGAGAATTATAAAATTGAGGCATTCCTAGACCAGGAAACAATATAGGTCAGCGAGCATAGGGGTGATGGGTGAAGGGAACTTGGTGCAAGTCAGGACATGGGTAGCAGAGTTTTGGATGAGCTCAAGTTTACAGAGGGTGGAAAATAGGAGGCCGACCAAGAGAGCATTGGAATAATCATGGATGAATCATAACTTTCTCCAACTCAACATTAGCTAACAAAATATTAGCTACTAAGATTAAAGAAAACCCAAAGATGTTTTATCAGTAAAGTAAGAACAAGAGGTTAGCTAAGGAAATGGTGGGACCTATCAGGGATGATAAGGGTAACTTGTGTGTAGAAGCAGAGGATGTGGGTAGGATTTTAAATGAATATTTTGTCTCCGTATTCACAAAGGAAAGGGATGATCCGGACATAGTTAAAGAGGAGAGGTGTGAAATATTGGAAAAGGTAAACATAACAAGAGAGGAAGTACTAGAGGGCTGGATGGATTGTTTCCTAGGCTTTTGAAGGAAGCCAGGGAGGAAATAGCCGATGCTCTGAGGATCATTTTCCAATCCTCACTAGATAGAGGGGAGGTACTGGAGGACTGGAAGACTGCAAACGTAGTATTATTGTTTAAAAAGGGTACGAGGGAAAGGCCGAACAATTATAGGCCGGTCAGTCTTACCTCGGTGGTGGACAAACTATTAGAATCAATACTGAGAGATAGGATAAACTGTCACTTGGAAAGGCATGGTTTAATCAGGGATAGTCAGCATGGATTTGTTCATGGAAGGTGATGCCTTACAAATCTGATTGAATTCTTTGAGGAAGTGACAAGGAGGATTGATGAGGGCAATGCAGTGGATGTTGTCTACGTGGATTTTAGTAAAGCATTTGACAAGGTCCCACATGGCAGACTGGTCAGAAAGGTAAAAGCCCATGGGATACAGGGAAATGTGGCGAATTGGATTCAAAATTGGCTCAGTAACAGGAAACAAAGGGCAAAAGTCGATGGATGTCTTTGCGAATGGAAATCCGTTTCCAGTGGTGTGCCACAGGGCTCAGTGTTGGGTCCCTTGCTGTTTGTGGTATATATTAATGATTTGGACTTGAATGTAGGGGGCATGATTGGCAAAAATTGGCCGTGTAATTTACCGTGATAGTGAAGAGGATAGCTGTGGACTCCAAGAAGATGTCAATGGGTTGGTGGAGTGGGCGGAAAAGTGACAAATGGAGTTCAACCCGGAGAAGTCTAAGGTAATGCACTTAGGGAGGGCAAACAGTAAAAGGGAATAAGCAGTAAACAAGAATATATTGAGAGGGGTAAAGGAAGTGAGAGACCTTGGAGTGCATGTGCACAGGTCCCTAAAGGGGGCAGTACAGGTAAATAAGGTTGTGAAGAAGGCATACGGAATGCTCTCCGTTATTAGCCGAGGTATAGAATAGAAAAGCAGGGATGTAATGATGGAACTGTATAAAACGCTGGTAAGGCCACAGCTGGAGTATTGTGCACAGTTCTGGTCACCACATTACAGGAAGGACGTAATTGCTCTGGAGAGAGTGCAGAGAAGATTTACAAGAATGTTGCCAGGGCTTGAAAATTGCAGCTACGAGGAGAGATTGGATAGGCTGGGGTTGTTTTCCTTGGAGCAGAGGAGGCTGAGGGGAGACTTGATTGAGGTGTACAAAATTATGAGGGGCCCAGATAGAGTAGACAGGAAGTACCTGTTTCCCCTAGCGGGGAATTCAAGAACTAGAGGACATGGATTTAAGCTGATTGGCGGAAGGATTAGAGGGGACATGAGGAAAATCTTTTTTACCCAGAGGGTGGTGGGTGTATGGAATTTGCTGCCCGAATTGGTGGTAGAGGCAGGGACCTCAACTCTTTTAAAAAGTACCTGGACCTGCACCTAAAGTGCTGTAAGCTGCAGGGCTACGGACTGGCTGCTGGAAGGTGGGATTAGAATGGGCACCTGGTTGTTCTTCGAGCTGGCACGGACATTATGGGCCGTATGGCCCCCTTCTGTGCTGTATCTTTTCTATGGTTGTATGGTTCTAACACTGACAAAACCAAAGCCTTCCTATTCATCTCCCACTAGAAACCTTGCAGCTTTGCTTCTGATTCTATTCCCCTTCCTGGCTGACTGCTCAGAGTGCACAAGTTTAGTATTCTGTTTGGCCTCAAGCTAAGCTTCAAAACCCCCATCCAGTTTGATGTCAAAATTGCCTATTTAAATCTCCACAATATCAGCTGGTCTGTCCCTACCTCACCCCACAGCTGCTGAAGCCTCCATCCAGGTTCGGCATTTCCAATGTTCTCTTCAACAGCCCCTCCCAAACTCCACCCTATACAAAGTCCAACTCATCCAGACTCCATACCTGCATCCCATCTCATACTAAGTCCTCCTTCATCAGCACTCTTGTTTCCCCTCCCTCAGCAAATGCTGGCCTTGCCAGCGACGCCCACATCCCATGAACAAATGAAAAAAAGACTCACTCACTCCTCCCTCCCAAAGCTCCACAGGCCCCTCTTGCCCTGTGGCATTGATTTAAAAATTCTCATCCTCATTGACAAATCCCTTTGTGGCCTTATGTTGCATTCCATCTGCACCCTCCTCCCACCTTACACTCTTCCAATTCTGGGTCCCCCCCCTTTCTCCATTCCACCATCAGTGCAGGAGCCTTCAACCATCAGATTCCTCCAGTCTGGCATTCTCTACCTGATTCCTCTCCATCTTGTCACATCTCTCCCTACCTTTAAGGCCTCAGTACTGGGCTCCACGCTATAGGAAGGCTGTTGAGGCTTTAGAGAGGGTACAAAGCAGATTGACGAGAATGCTGCTTGGTATGAGGAAGTGCAAAGAAGGACTTGAAAAACTGTTTCTTTTTTCATTAGAACAATGCAGATTACGGGGCAATATGATAAAAGTGTTAATGAAAGGATGGGACAGGCTAGATAGAAACAGATTCTTTCTGGTGGTTGAGGGGTCTAGAATGAGGGATCATAGATACAAGATTAAATGTAAGAGATAAGATAGAGCAAGAGAAACCTTTTTACATAAAGAGTTGTGAGGTTGTGGAATTCATTTCCAGGGTTAGTGGTTGAGGCAGAAACCATGTCAACATTCAAGATCTCCCCTTAGCAATTCTGTTAAAGTTTCTCGTGATTTAACAAGGTCTTGATAAGCAATTATTTTTTTAAAGGCTAACTTGTAAATCCATTTTATCAAGGGAGCAAGACACCAAGTATGATGAAAATTAAGGAAAATCTATTGCTTTCTGCTGCTATTACCTCTCTCCTCATTTACTCAAGTCTATTTTTTTTCATTAAACAAGAGAAAAATATGGGCCTCAAATAGTTATTGACTTAGAAACCAGTGAATGAGGCTAAAAAAAATCAGCAGCAGACTTTCAACTAGGGTGTGAGAGAAAACATTTATTTTTTATTGAAGGGATTGAACTGAACTATTTAGTTAATTAATTATTTACTGACTAAGAGTTAAGGTGTGAACAGAACTGATCATTTTGTAATTAATTATCTTTTAACTGGCATATGAAGAAAACATTTCAGTCAATTATTTATCTACTTAAAGCTGAAATGTGAATGGAAAAGGAGATCTTTCATAATTTAGTGGCTTTGAGCCAGCTCACGAGGCAAACTTGATTAAGAATTTATTGGCTTCAAGCATGAAGGAAATTTTTGAAGTTAATGCTTGACGGAGTCAAGTAAAGGGGAGAAGAAACAATTTCATTAATAATTAATTGGCTGGTCTCTGTAAAGTGCCTACTTAGGGATAGGATGATTGAAAGGAAGAGCCAAGCAGAGAGTGCAAGGACAAGGAGCCCATACAGTGAATAAATAGTATCACATCTGTGCTCCAATATGAACCGTCAGAGTTGGACCAAATACTTGCCATTATTTCAGCTCCTGCTGAAGTGTGAGTTAACCTTCTACCTCAATGGATAAAGAAAGCGTTTACTATACAAAATACTGCTGCCAGCAGTGAGGCTCGCCCATCGGGAACGCATATATGAAATTTGGGACCCGTGCTCCTCGTGATTTGCTGAGCAGAGGAGCCAAGTACGAAGTGCAGATAAAAGAAGCCCTGATGGATGATCACTGGGAGCATGCACCTCAATTCCTAACATGCACCAGCTCTTAAAATTACCCCCATACCAGCAAATGCCCTCAGCACTGACGCACTCCCATTGGCACATCACACTCACTATCACTCCCAGTCTCAGCGTTCTTCCTTTTAGTGGCGTTCCCTCAGCTTCAGTCTTGTTTTTTTTCAAGATTTGTACTTCGAATAATCTTCCTTTACAGCTATGTGGAATCCTATAAACATTCCTTTGTCCTCCTCCTCTTTCTGCCTGCGCAGACTTTGGTTGGGGTGTGGTTCCAACAGGTGTCAACCACCTTCTGGTACCTCAGTGTTCCACCCTGTGTGGGGGATGATCCTGACCGGTCCTGCCACTCACACGCGTGTGCTTTTGAATAGGGGGGCTAGGGGGCTCACTAGATAGTGGTCTGGAGGGGTAAATGTTGAGTCGGTCTCATAACGTATTAATGTGTAGTATATGTCAAGGTATTTAGATATGGCCTATTTTATATAACTTGCAACTAGCTGTTGCATTATCACTGGGAAGTTTGAGTTAAAACCTCCTTGAGAATTCAGAGGACTGGCGAATTGCAAATGTTACACCCTTGTTCAAAAAAAAGGTGTAAGGATAAACCCAGCAACTATAGGCCAGTCAGTTTAACCTCAGTGATGGGGAAACTTTTAAAAACGATAATCCGGGACAGAATTAACAGTCACTTGGACAAGTGTGGATTGATTGGGGAAAGCCAGCATGGATTTGTTAAAGGCAAATCGTGTTTAACTAACCTGATAGAGTTTTTTGATGAGGTAACAGAGAGGGTAGATGAGGGCAATGCAGTTGATGTGGTGTATATGGACTTTCAAAAGGCGTTTGATAAAGTGCCGCACGGTAGGCTTATCATCAAGATTGCGGCTCATGGAATAAAGGGGGCAATAGCAACATGGATACAGAATTGGCTAAGAAACAGGAAACAGTGGGTAGTGGTGATCGGTTGTTTTTCGGACTGGAGGGAGGTGAACAGTGGTGTTCCCCAGGGGTCGGTGCTGGGACCATTGCTTTTCTTGATATATATTAATGACTTGGACTTGGGTTTACAGGGCACAATTTCAAAATTTGCAGATATCACAAAACTTGGAAGGTTAGTAAACAGTTAGGAGGACAGTGATAGACTTCAAGAGGATATAGACAGGCTGGTGGCATGGACGGACACGTGGCAGATGGAATCGAATCTAACGCAGAAAAATCCAAAGTGATACATTACGGTAGGAAGAATGGAGAGAGGCAATATAAACTAGAGGGCGCAACACTAATAGGGGTACAGGAACAGAGATCTGGGGGTACATGTGCACAAATCGTTGAAGGTGGTAGGGCAGGTTGAGAAAGTGGTTAAAAAAGCATACCGGGATCCTGGGCTTTATAAATAGATAAACCGCAACATCGTCATCAAACCAGCGGACAAAGGAGGAGCCATAGTCATACAGAACAGAACGGACTATTGCAAAGAAGCATACCGACAACTGGACAACCAGGAACACTACAGACGGTTACCCGCAGATCCGACCAAAGAACACACCCACCAGCTCAACAAACTGATCAAGACCTTCGATCCAGACCTTCAAAGCATCCTATGCACTCTCATCCCACGTACTCCCCGCGTGGGAGACTTCTACTGCCTCCCAAAGATACACAAAGCCAACACACCCGGACGTCCTATCGTATCAGGCAACGGAACCCTGTGTGAGAACCTCTCTGGATACATCGAGGGCATCCTGAAACCCATCGTACAGGGAACCCCCAGCTTCTGTCGCGACACTACAGACTTCCTACAAAAACTCAGTACCCACGGACCAGTTGAACCAGGAACACTTCTCACCACGATGGACGTCTCGGCACTATACACCAGTATCCCCCACGATGACGGCATCGCTGCGACAGCATCAATACTCAACACCAACAACAGCCAATCTCCGGACGCCATCCTACAACTCATCCGCTTCATCCTGGATCACAATGTCTTCACCTTCGATAACCAGTTCTTTACCCAAACACACGGAACAGCCATGGGGACCAAATTCGCACCCCAATACGCCAACATTTTCATGCACAAGTTCGAGCAGGACTTCTTCACTGCACAAGACCTCCAACCAACACTATACACCAGATACATCGACGACATTTTCTTTCTATGGACCCACGGCAAGGAATCACTAAAGAGACTACACGACAACATCAACAAGTTCCATCCCACCATCAAGCTCACCATGGACTACTCCTCAGAATCAGTTTCTTTCTTGGACACACGAATTTCCATCAAAGACGGGCACCTCAGCACCTCACTCTACCGCAAGCCCACAGACAACCTCACGATGCTCCACTTTTCCAGCTTCCACCCTAACCACGTCAAAGAGGCCATCCCCTATGGACAGGCCCTGCGAATACACAGGGTCTGCTCAGACGAGGAGGAACGCGATGGACACCTACAGACACTGAAAGACGCCCTAGTAAGAACGGGATATGACGCTCGACTCATCGATCGACAGTTCCGACGGGCCACAGCAAAAAATCGCATAGACCTCCTCAGGAGACTAACACGGGACGCAACCAACAGAGTACCCTTTGTCGTCCAGTACTTCCCCGGAGCGGAGAAACTACGCCATGTTCTCCGCAGCCTTCAACATGTCATCAATGACGACGAACACCTCGCTATGGCCATCCCCACACCTCCACTACTCGCCTTTAAACAGCCACCCAACCTCAAACAGACCATCGTTCGCAGCAAATTACCTAGCTTTCAAGAGAACAGTGTCCACGACACCACACAACCCTGCCACGGTAACCTCTGCAAGACATGCCAGATCATCAACACAGATACCACCATCACACGAGAGGACACCACCCACCAGGTGCATGGTTCATACTCCTGTGACTCGGCCAACGTTGTCTACCTCATACGTTGCAGGAAAGGATGCCCCAGAGCATGGTACATTGGCGAGACCATGCAGACGCTGCGACAACGGATGAACGGACACTGCGCAACAATCGCCAAACAGGAGGGTTCCCTCCCAGTCGGGGAACACTTCAGCAGTCATGGACATTCATCCACCGACCTTCGGGTAAGCGTACTCCAAGGCGGCCTTTGAGACACACGACAACGCAAAATCGTCGAGCAGAAATTGATAGCCAAGTTCCGCACCCATGAGGACGGCCTCAACCGGGATCTTGGGTTCATGTCACGCTACACGTTACCCCACCAGCGAACAAATGTTATCTGTTTTTAATATAACGGGTCAGTTGCTGTCTTTTCTATGTTTCTACCTCTCTATCTCTGTTTTTTTTTGTTTGTTGTTTTTTTTGGTGATTTGTATATTCTGAGACCTTGCAGGTAACACCTGTCTGTCTGCACACTGATTGCCTTGGCAACGGGCAGTTGAAAAAACTGTCTGTAATCACCAAGCATTGTTCTGTGAATTATAAATGCGATTTCATTTCGACATCGTTCACCTGAGGAACATAAGAACATAAGAACATAAGAAATTGGAGCAGGAGTAGGCCAATCGGCCCCTCGAGCCTGCTCCGCCATTCAATAAGATCATGGCTGATCTGATCCCAACCACAAATCTAAAGAACACAAGAAGTCGGAGCAGGACCCGGCCACATAGCCCCTGGGCCCTCTCCGCCACCCACAGGGCATTGACCGATCCGAACTCAGCTTCATGTCCAATTTCCTGCCCGCTCCCCATAACCCCTAATTCCCTTTACTTCTAGGAAACTGTCTATTTCTGTTTTAAATTTATCTAATGATGTAGCTTCCACAGCTTCCTGGGGCAGCAAATTCCACAGACCTACCACCCTCTGAGTGAAGAAGTTTCTCCTCATCTCAGTTTTGAAAGAGCAGCCCCTTATTCTAAGATTATGCCCCCTAGTTCTAGTTTCACCCATCTTTGGGAACATCCTTACTGCATCCACCCGATCAAGACCCTTCACAATCTTATATGTTTCAATAAGATCGCCTCTCATTCTTCTGAACTCCAATGAGTAGAGTCCCAATCTACTCAACCTCTCCTCATATGTCCGCCCCCTCATCCCCGGGATTAACCGAGTGAACCTTCTTTGTACTGCCTCGAGAGCAAGTATGTCTTTTCTTAAGTATGGAGACCAAAACTGTATGCAGTATTCCAGGTGCGGTCTCACCAATACCTTATATAACTGCAGCAATACCTCCTTGTTTTTATATTCTATCCCCCTAGCAATAAAAGCCAACATTCCGTTGGCTTTCTTGATCACCTGCTGCACCTGCATACCAACTTTTTGATTTTCTTGCACTAGGACCCCCAGATCCCTTTGTACTGCACTACTTTCCAGTCTCTCGCCATTAAGAAAATAACTTGCTCTCTGATTTTTCCTGCCAAAGTGCATAACCTCACATTTTCCAATATTATATTGCATCTGCCAAATCTCCGCCCACTCACCCAGCCTGTCTATATCCCCTTGCAGGTTTTTTATGTCCTCCTCACTCTCTACTTTCCCTCCCATGTTTGTATCATCTGCAAATTTTGATATGTTGCACTCGGTCCCCTCCTCCAAATCGTTAATATAGATTGTAAAGAGTTGGGGACCCAGCACCGACCCCTGTGGAACACCACTGGTTACTGGTTGCCAGTCCGAAAATGAACCATTTATCCCAACTCTCTGCTTCCTGTTTGATAACCAATCCTCCACCCATGCCAGAATATTACCCCCAATCCCGTGATTTTTTATCTTAAGTAATAATCTTTTATGTGGCACCTTGTCGAATGCCTTCTGGAAGTCTAAATACACTACGTCCACTGGTTCCCCTTTATCCACCCAATACGTTATATCCTCGAAGAACTCAAGCAAATTTGTCAGACATGACTTCCCCTTCATAAAGCCATGCTGACTTTGTCCTATTAAATTATGCTTATCTAAATGTTCCGTTACTGTCTCCTTAATAATAGACTCCAAAATTTTAACCACCACAGATGTTAAGCTAACTGGTCTATAATTTCCAGCCTTCTGCCTACTACCCTTTTTAAATAACGGTGTTACATTAGCAGTTTTCCAATCTGCCGGGACCTCTCCTGAGTCCAGGGAATTTTGGAAAACTATCACCAAAGCATCCACAATCCCTACTGCCACTTCCCTCAAGACCCTAGGATGGAAGCCATCAGGTCCAGGGGATTTATCCGCCTTGAGTCCCATTATTTTACTGAGTACCATCTCTTGAGTGATTTTAATCGTATTTAGCTCCTCCCCCCCGAGAGTCCCCTGTTTGTCCAGTGTTGGGATATTCTTAGTGTCCTCTACTGTAAAGACTGAAACAAAATATTTGTTCAGCATTTTTGCCATCTCCATGTTTCCCACCATTAATTTCCCGGTCTCATCCTCTAAGGGACCTATGTTTGCCTTAGCCACCCTTTTTCTTTTTATATAACTATAGAAACTCTTGCTATCTGTTTTTATATTTTTTGCTAATTTCTTTTCATAATCTAACTTCCCTTTCTTAATCAATCCTTTAGTTACTTTTTGCTGTCTTTTGAAGAATTCCCAATCTTCTATCCTCCCACTAAGTTTGGCCTCCGAAAGCTTGTGAATTTAAAATAAAATTGCTGGACTATAACTTGGTGTTGTAAAATTGTTTACAATTGTCAACCCCAGTCCATCACCGGCATCTCCACATCATTTATAATTAGAGGCATAGAGTACAAAAGTACAGAAGTCATGATGAACCTCTATAAAACACTGGTTCGACCACAACTGGAGTATTGTGTCCAGTTCTGGGCACCGCACTTTAGGGAGGATGTGAAGGCCTTAGAGAGGGTGCAGAAGAGATTTACTAGAGTGATTCCAGGGATGAGGAACTTTAGTTATATGGATAGACTGGAGAAGCTGGGATTGTGCTCCTTGGAACAGAGACGGTTGTGAGGAGATTTGATAGAGGTATTCAAAATCATGAAGGGTCTAGACAGAGTAGATAGAGAGAAACTGTTCCCATTGGCGGAAGGGTCAAAGAACCAGAGGACATAGATTTAAGGTGATTGGCAAAAGAACCAAAAGTGACATGAGGAAAAACTCTTTTACACAGCGAGTGGTTAGGATCTGGAATGTACGGCCCGAGGAGGTGGTGGAGGCAGATTCAATCATGGTCTTCAAAAGGGAAGTGGATAAGTACTTGAAAGGAAAAAATTTGCAGGGCTACGGGGAAATGGCGGGGGAGTGGGACTAGCTGGACTGCTCTTGCACAGAACCGGTGGGGACTCGATGGGCCGAATGGCCTCCTTCCGTGCTGTAACCTTTGTATGATTCTATGATTCTCCCGTGTGTTGCCAGTATCCTCTGAAAGGGAACAGTAACCCTATAGATAACAGCAGTCAATCTCTTTTGATGCCTCTCATTCCACTGCTCTTTTTTTTTGTTTTTCTTTGAAGTTTTGTCATGTGTATTCAGTGTGAAAACTCCCCCAGAGAAAGGGATGACTTGCATTTATACATAGTGCCGTATCACATCCCTCAGTACCATTTTAAAGTGCTTCACATAACACTAAATTGCTTTTAGGTGAAGTGGTTGCTATGTACTGTTATGGCGTGTTGCCCTGTATTCCCAGCAGAAGAAGCCACATTAAGTGGTGTAAGTGGCCAGCCAGGAAGATAGAGTGCCAGCCCCTGCTATCAAAATGAGGGAGCCCCCCCTCACCTCACAACTCCATATTTAAGGGGACAGCTCCTAATTTTAAAACAAAATTCCCCTTCTCCGCAGGGCCCAGGCCCTGATCCTGGCCTTGGAACAACAATGGAGGTTGGTACATTACTTCAGCATCAGCATGCCAGCTTTTAATTTTACGCTAGGTCCCCCTGTAGGCTGAGACCGCAGTAACTACCAGTGTGGGAGTCTCCACTGACTCCAGTGGCCAAGTAAAAGGAGTGTGGAGGTTCTGCCCCTTACTGGGCCCTGCAGGAACTCCTAGAATTCAGGGGTGGGGGGTGGGGTGGGGTTACCACCGGCCTTCCACCAGAGTTACAGCAGGAGTTCGGCAGAACCCCGGAGGAAATTTGGGACCATGATGTCTAAGCTTAAAGTTTTGGGACAGCCACATCTGAGATCAGAAATATCCATTTCTAAAAACAAATACAGAGTTAGTGGGGAAATTAGACTATATTATCAAATTAACTTCACAGCACAGGGACATCTGATTCCTGGCCTCCTAGCAATGGCAGATGAATTTTCTGTTTTTATTTTCTCAATAAGACAGGCAGCAAATTTAAAATAATACTTACTCCTTCCAACTGACTCCTGGCACATGCTAACATGGGTATTCCTTAATCACGCTCTCCTGAAAACAATAACTTAATTTGAAAAATGGTGTATTCTGGTTATTTTTACACCTTTTTACCTTATAGGTGGTTGATTTTTAACGTGGGATGAGGTTGGTTACCTCAGTGCTTTAAATCAGGGTCATAAAAAAAGGGAGCATTTTTACTGAGTCAGTTCTGCACTTTTTACTGGAACTTGCATTATTATTTTTTAATGCAAGAGTCCAGAATGTATTTTTACTACAAGAGTTCAGCGCTTTTGAATTCAGTTTTTACAATCATTTTAATGCACAATTCTATCAATATTTTACTCAGTAATCCTCAATCCGTTCAATACCCTTCATATAATTTAAAACTCTTGTAAAATTAGCAAATTATATATTCCTACCAGAGACTGCTCCCCACTCAATTAAAGTGCCTTTGTTGTGCAGTATTCTTTATGTCAGCAAGTGGCAAAAAAGGGTCCACGGGTGTGACTCTCCGTGTGACCGATATGTGCTTTGGTGGCTATGGAGTATAATCACCCCATTACAGATCTGTGAATCTATCTCAGCATGGAGTCTCCTCCTCGGAATAAACTCTCTGCTTCGAATAAGGTCACCCTAACTCTGAATGCAACCGTAACCCCGAATCTAACTCTAACTCTCCATTCCTGTTGAAACTCCAACTCCCTCAAAACTTTCTGATAAAACTCGAACTAATTCTTGTTTCTCAAAACTCCAACTCCCTGTTAACACTGCAACTTTTTCTTAGACAACAAGAAGAACTTGCATTTATATAGCGCCTTTAACATAGTAAAAAGTCCCAAGGCGCTTCACAGGAGCGTTATCAAACAAAATTTGACACTAACCCACATAAAGAGATATTAGGACAGGTGACCAAAAGCTTGGTCAAAGAGGTAGATTTTAAGAAGCATCTTAAAGGAGGAGAGAGAGGTAGAGAGGTTTAGGGAGGGAATTCCAGAACTTAGGGCCTAGGCAGCTGAAGGCATGGCCACCAATGGTGGGGCGATGGAAATCGGGAATGCGCAAGAGGCCAGAATTGGAGGAGTGCAGAGATCTCAGAGGGTTGTAGGGCTGGAGGAGGTTACAGAGATAGGGAGGGGCGATGCCATGGAGGGATTTGAACACAAGGATGCGAATTTTAAATTCAAGGTGTTGCCAGACCGGGAGTCAACACAGGTCAGCGAGCACAGGGGTGATGAGTGAATGGGACTTGCTGCGAGTTACGATACAGACGGCACAGTTTAGGATGAACTGAAGTTTATGGAAGGTGGAAGGTGGGAGGCCGGCCAAGACAACATTAAAGCCCTCTCTTGTAACTTAAGCTGCTCTCCAAAGGGTAAATTCTCCTCTGGGTGGAGTCTTGCAATTTTAGAGCTATTAATTGGGGAGTTTTGAAAGGTCATTTTATTTAGCTTTTTTCTGCCAGTATCTTTCATGACGAATGCCAACAGACAGCATTCAGTAGCATTGACACTCACACTGAAGGACAAATGATTCTAACATAAATTTGTTTTGCGATAACCAATAGTTGATTGTCAGGAAAACAAACCGTCAGCTTATATATTAAAAGGAAGTATGTTTTTGAAAAATTATTTTGCACTACTAAAACTTGGCAACATTAGATATTGGCCATGGGATGTCATGCATCCACTTGGATACCGATGACAGTTTTGAAGTATGAGCTCGGGCCGGAAATTGCTTAAAAAGGAACGGTGAGCTCAACAGCGCTCACCATTGTTAGTGGCAAAATGGAGGAGCAATTCTGGCATTCGCACATGTGCAGTGAAATGCGGAAATCCAGAACTTGCTCCTACTGGTTCGCCGGCGATATGACAGCTTCGAATTAAAGGGATATTGCCGGCTGGAATCAGTGGAATCAATGGGCCAGCGCCAACTTGCTCTTCTGCTCAGCTGGAAAGTAACTAATATTGCCACAAAATAGGTACGCTTAAAATTACCAGGGCCCAAAAATCGCTCAGAGTGGTGAACTAACAGTGCTTGCCCTCCATAGATTTATACTGACCCACTAACACATGTGCGAACACCGGGACTTGCTCCTTAATTTCGCCACTAACAACCGTGAGCATTGTTGAGCTCACCATTCCTTTTTAAGCAATTTCCGGCCCTAGCTTGCAGAAACCGTTCGCAGCTTGTCAAAAATGCTGCAATCTGATTGGTTTAGGGGTGAACGTGATCCTCTCGCTTTTCATAGAATCATAGAAATTTACAGCACAGAAGGAGGCCATTCGGCCCATTGTGTCCATGACAGCTGAAAAAGAGCTATCCACCCTAATCCCACTTTCCAGCTCTTGGTCCGTAACCTTGTAGATTGTGGCACATCAAGTGCACATCCAAGTACTTTTTAAATGAGTTGAGGGTTTCTGCCTCTACCACCCTCTCAGGCAGTGAGTTCCAGACCCCCACCACCCTCTGGGTGAAAAAAACATTTCCTCAGCTCCCCTCTAATCCTTCTACCAATTACTAAAAATCTATGCCCCCTGGTTATTGACCTCTCTGCTAAGGGAAATAGGTCCTTCCTATCCACTCTATCTAGGCCCCTCATAATTTTATACACCTCAATTAAATCTCCCCTCAGCCTCTTCTGTTCCAAAGAAAATAACACCAGTCTATCCAATCTTTCCTTACAGCTAAAATTCTCCAGTCCTGGCAACATCCTCGTAAATCTCCTCTGCACCCTCTCTAGTGCAATCACACCTTTCTTATAATGTGGTGACCAGAACCGTACACAGTACTCCAGCTGTCCCATGGATCCTGGCTTCAATGGAGCTAACGCTGGGCTCTTCTCCGCTTCCTATTAGAGGAAGTGCACCCAGTAAAGACCGCGGTAAGTTAATGGGTTAGTAAAAATCTATGGAGTGGCAAGCACTGTTGGTTCGAGGCTCCGAGCAATTTCTGGGCCAAGGGGTACTATGTGGACATTATTTCCCGCATCGAAAAAACTGAGGAAAATAAGGAATCATTAACTGAGATAGGTGGCATAACAAATTGGTGCTTCAACAAATTGCACCAAGGAGTGGTGGGACGTGGACTTTTGCCCATTGTCCCGTACACAGCAAGTCCTTAATCTCCACTGCACTGACTGGCAGAAGGAGGGGCTCAAGCAGAAGGTGGGCACTCCCCCCGTCCCTCAGGGAAGTAAAATTGAAGGGTGGTGCACCTCAGGTCAGGGTAACATGGAGTAAGTTGCCCACTTTCCATTCATTTGGGGAATGGTATTGGTTGTCTGCATAGGCCTAAAGAGAAAAACAAACACAATAAAAAGAGATGACGGCAAAAAAGAAAACTTAAAAGGATTTGCTTAATAAATAAATATTATTTGTAAAATGAATGTAAATAGCTCTTTAAATCTGCTGCTGTGCCTGATATCTTCCAGCACAGCAGAAGACCATTCAGTCCATCATGCTTTGAAAAAGCTATCCCATTAGTCCCACTCCCCCTGCTCTTTCCCCATAGCCCCGCAATTTTTTCCTTTTCAAGTATTTATCCAATTCCCTTTTGAAAGTTACTATTGAATCTGCTTCCACCACCCTTATCCCATCCCTGCACCCTGCACAATCCCAACATAATCCATGCTTAAATAACTGGACTTTGCAAAATCCTGTGGGGTCCTCACCCTGCGTTTTCAACATAACATGCACTCGTGTGCTGTCTCAGGCTTGCCGCACTGCTTCTGGAACAGAAAATCAGTCCTAAGTCTCCAAGACAAATTTATCTTGGCACCTTCTGATTCCAAATTGAGGGGAAACATTCACACAAAGAAGTGCACCTGTGCAAACTTGACTGTGCATCCTTGCGACCCTGTACACCAGATAGGAGCTCTGACACACACATAGGAACATAAGAACAGGAGTAGGCCATTCAGCCCCTTGTGCCTGCTCCGCCATTTGATAAGATCATGGCCGATCTGTGATCTAACTCCATATACCCGCCTTTAGCCCATATCCCTTAATACCTTTGGTTACCAAAAAGCTATCTATCTCAGATTTAAATTTAGCAATTGAGCTAATATCAGTTGCCATTTGTGGAAGAGAGTTCCAAACTTCTACCACACTTTGTGTGTAGAAATGTTTTCTAATCTCGCTCCTGAAAGGTCTGGCTCTAATTTTTAGACTGTGCCCCCTACTCCTAAAATCCCCAACCAGCGGAAATAGTTTCTCTCTATCCACCCTATCTGTTCCTCTTAATATCTTATAAACTTCGATCAGATCACCCCTTAACCTTCGAAACTCCAGAGAATACAACCCCAATTTGTCTAATCTCTCCTCGTAACTTAACCCTTGAAATCCGGGTATCATTCTAGTAAACCTACGCTGCACTCCCTCTAAAGCCAATATGTCCTTCCGAAGGTGCGGTGCCCAGAACTGCTCACAGTACTCCAGGTGCGGTCTAACCAGGGTTTTGTATAGCTGCAGCATAACTTCTGCCCTCTTGTACTCTAGTCCTCTAGATATAAAGGCCAGCAGCATTCCATTAGCCTTATTGATTATTTTCTGCACCTGTTCATGACACTTCAATGATCTATGTACCTGAACCCCTAAGTCCCTTTGGACATCCACTGTTTTTAACGTTTTACCATTTAGAAAGTACCCTGTTCTATCCTTTTTTGATCCAAAGTGGATGACCTCACATTTGTCTACATTGAATTCCATTTACCACAGTTTTGCCCATTCACCTAATCTATCAATATCGCTTTGTAATTTTATGTTTTCATGTACACTGCTTACAATGCCACCAATCTTTGTATTATCGGCAAACTTAGATAAGAGACTTTCTATGCCTTCATCTAAGTCATTAATAAATATTGTGAATAATTGATGCCCCAAGACAGATCCCTGTGGGACTCCACTAGTCACATCCTGCCAATGTGAGTACCTACCCATTATCCCTACTCTCTGTCGCCTTTCGCTCAGCCAACTTCCTAACCAAGTCCGTACTTTTCCCTCGATTCCAGGGGCTTCTATCTTAGCTAACAGTCTCTTATGTGGGACCTTATCAAACACAGGAAAGTCGCAACAGACACACTCACATGTGTGCACTCCTTTCAGCTGGCTTTATCCCTCACTTTTAGAAGCAGCAGGGAAAAAATACTTTGCCTGCATACACGTGTGGTTAGTCAGTACTAGAACAGAGCTCTATCAGTGACTGCTCTTATCTGTAGAGTTACTGTTCCTTTTCAGTGGGTGCTGTCAGCACATTGGAACGTTTCCAACTGGGCTTTAGTGCAAAGTTGTCCAATACTTTAGTCACTAGCCATATGTGGCTAATTGGGAATCAGCAGTGGATAATTGCATTTCTGATTAATAAAAAATGAGTAATAGACACTGTAATTGGGCATGTGACCTCAATTCTCATATTTGCACAGCATATGCATGTGTACTTTAACCTTTTTGTGCGTTTGTTGGTAGAATGGTGAGTCAAAAGGCAAATTGTGTGAGTGCTTCCTTGGTTACTGAATGGTGGCAGATGTTTGTTAAGTAAATATACACATGTGAAATACATTTGTCTGCCGTGTGTGAGGCATTTTCTACTAAAATTCGTGCACATGGCTAAAACGTTGTCACCGTAGCCACACCTGTGGATAGTCAGCAATCTCTATTAGACGACTCTGCTTTAGTGAAAACCTCTGACGACAGCCAAACTCAGCTCAATACTGAGGTCTGTGGGAAATTTCCTTTTGAAGTAAATGCCGTTGGCAGAAGCTTCTTATGGAAGGCCGTTGTGTGGCAGAGGGGGGAGCGTTAGCATTCAATTGCTGTCTAACATCCTTCTACACTACTTTCTGCACACCTTGAATTACCGCCAGCAGGCAGACAACGTGCAGTTATACTGCCATTTTTGCGTCTCATTGAAGTGCTTTCCACTTGGCAGCGATGTAAAAGTGACAGTGTAACTCCAGGTCCCAATATTGCTCTGACCTCAGAATGCAGCAGTGTGGAACCCCTTTAAGGAGGCTGCCACCCCCACCCAAATCGCCTAGACTTGGTGCTACGTGGAGTATAAATCCATTCATGCATTAAATCCATAGGTCCTCCTACGTACTTTATAAACTTAAGCAGAATATTCTTAGTGTTGAAAATGTTACATTCAAAATGTGATGGCAGGGAGCAGAGCTCAGCACTTGCCTGTAAGCATGCAATTCCAGCAAAGGCAGTATAAATCACACATTGTTAACAGTGAACTGATTCTGTAGTTGCCTGCCTCAGACTAGTATAACTGTAGCCTAAGGCATCCCGTCACTCGATTTAATGAATCGTATTAACAAGAAATGAATCTCTTTGAAGTGTAGCCTTTCCGCAATGTGGTGTCCTTTTCAGTGGGGTAAACAAAGTGGATAAATCATCACTTTATCACAGGACTCAAGTAATGGGAGGTACCTAACCTCTTAGTGATCATATATACACACTGAAGCAAACCATGCAATGCAAGTTTCTCTGTTGCAGACATGAAAGTTGTCTTTGCTTGGTTCCAAACAACTAGTCGCAAGTTATACAAGACAGGTCACATCTAAATACCTTGACATACACTACACATTAACATATTACTACACAGACTCAGCATTTACTGGTATTGTACCTAATTAGTTACTTAAAGCTGCAAGGTACATTTAAGTTGCTCCATGCCTATTAAACAGTAATACATTAACTGCACAATCCAGCCTTGTGCTTCAGTCTCTCTTGAATAGCAATTGGCCTTGGCTCCATAGATTTACCTCATTCAATGTATTTCCAGTACTCTGGACTGCCCAGCGCTCACTTCTACCTGGAGTCTGTATTCTGCCTACAATCACTGACCCTTATTGGTTGCTGCTCCTTGGCTCCTGGGCCCACTCTCCTGCTTGATCTAGTCCTTCTGCACCCACTCCTCATCTATCCCTCCGACTCATCCCACGACAGACCCTTTAATTCCTGACCTCCCGAAAGAGTGAAGCCCAGAATACATTAAGATCAGCTCCCTCTCGCAGCTGCACAGATCTTAATTAATTGGCGGATCTCCCGTGGCATCACTCACGGTAAGTTACGGCAGGGGCCGTAAAATGAGCCGTAGTGGGTCAGACACCCGTTATTCACACACCCCACACCCCCCCACCCCAGGCTGCCATTTTCCTTTCCATTGAAGTCGATGTAAAGGAAAATCGAGCAGGGTGTACATAGGGCAGCCAATCCACTACCACCCGCTTTACACCTCCATCAAAGTCAAAAGTTCTGCCCACTGTTTTATAACTGGAGCTTGATGCCATGTGATGCACAATGAATTATTCTGTTGCTGAACTGCAGCTGTGTTTAATGAGGCCTGCCCCTTTAAGGCCACAAGGTCTAATCGCTGTAAATCGGACACCTGACATCAATTAAAACTTAATTGCTGTTGGTGGGGGAAATTTGCAGTTGTTTGTAAATTTCCAGCTCCAGGTCGCAGTAAACTATGCTATTCCTATGTTCCTAAACTAGCCGTCAAATGACAGCCCTTGTTTTTTAAAAAAAATAGTTTTGACACTTTGAAGAGTACATCTGAAGTGTGATATTTGTTGTGTGACAGACTGATTTACTTACACTTACTTGACATGTTTACAAGTTAACTTGGCGAATAAAGTCATGTGGAATAACTCAGCGACGTTCCCCCGGCAAGGAACGGCCTCTACAACCAGCAACCCCACCGAATCATGGACATGTCTCAGCATGTGTCTCTGTACGCTTTGTGTATTCTGAAATGTAGCATGTACTTTGTAATGTAACACGTAGAAAATTTTTGTATTACTCTTTACAAAAACAGATTAACCAGGTTATTCCTTCCTGAAGTTGTCACCCATTTCATCGATTAAATTCAGTTCCTTGGGGTTAAGCACTGTGTAATTTCATTCATTGAAAATCGCTCTGCCTCATCACAGGTCAAATTGCCCAGTTAATTAAGTACCCTCAGTGCTAGTCATTGTTTTGGCTGCTTAGCATTGTTACTGATTAAATACATTAATAAATTTTGTCTATAGATCAAATTATAAAGTCATCAAAACAGATTATCTGGTCATTAGTTCATGTGGGAGCTTGCTGTGCACAAATTGGCTGCCGTGTTTCCTACATCACAACAGTGACTGCACTTCAAAACTACTTCATTGGTTGTGAAGCACTTTAGGACATCCTGAGGTGGTGAAAGGTGCTGTATAAATGCAAGTTCTTTCTTTTCTTTTACTTGAATAAATTAAACTTGTTTGGTTTTCCATCCCTATTTATTAATAATTAAGAGTTTAACATAAACTTTATGGGACCAATTTTAACTTGCCAGAATCGGCATTAACGGGGCAGTAACGGTCTCAAACTGGGGTCGGTAGACTTACTGCCCCATTAACACCGATCCTCTGCTCACTGCCATTTTCACAGGGGCCTCCCACTGGATGGCCATGGCGCCTGCCTGTTTCAGGTAGGAGGCCCCTTTTAATATGCAAATCAGGGTCCCATGACGAACATGGGATCACGATTGCCACTTTAGAACAGAATTGGTTGGAGCATGCGCTGTGCACTCTATGACCAGTTTTAAAGGTGATACAAGAAAAGGTAAGTTTTAAATTGTGGGGCCAGGAGGAGCCCCCCCTCCCAACTTACCTTGTTACCCAGTATTGGGTTAGCCTAAATCCGGTGAATTACATCAGGACACCTATCTAAGGCGAGCAGCTTGACCGTTCTATTCAAATGTATCCTGGGCCTCAAAAAGGCTCCGGCCTCTTCGATGCCCGAACAGTCAGGCTGTCAATGCCCAAAACTTAAAATCGACTCCAACGGGCGGAACTTTCAACTTCGCCAGGGGCGTAAAACTGGTGGTATTGGATTGGCCACCCGTTATACACCCCATCCCAAAGGAAAATCAGGCAGGCTGTATAATGGGCGCTCGATCCATCATCACCTGTTTTATGCCATCGTCGAAAGTTAAAATTATCTTCCTAAAAACCAGAGGGACTTAGTTGGATGCACTGGTTGATCTCATAACATACTCTCAGATACCCAATTGTGATATTGGGCCCGATATTAGGAGGGCGGCAGGATCGCATCGGGGGGTCGACTGGGCACGTGGGTAACGCGGCCAGTGAAATCGGGGTGCTCCTCATGCAATTGCAGGCTAATTGCAGCCAGGGGGAAGGCTGCTCCCAGGTTTAATGCCTCACTCCAGGTATTATTGGATGGGGTGAGGAGGAGGAGGGGGAGGACAGAGATCTTCCCCCCGGCGGGCGGGAGGAAGCGGCCTGCCTCTGCCACCAAGAAGGCCTGGCTCGAGGTGGCAGAGGAGGTAACCTGCACCACCAACATATCGCCCACCTGCATACAGTGCAGGAGGTGCTGCAATGACCTAAGTAGGTCAGCCAAAGTGAGTACACTTACTCCTTCTGCCACATCACCGCCTCCACCCCACATCTCCTTCTGCACTGCCAACACTACTCTATCACATCACTTCTCACACCCACTCAAAGCTCATCCTTATCTTACCTGCACTTACTCACCTCGCCAGTACTCATCCTGCCACGACCACTCAACCCAATCCTCATACAATCTCATGGCTCTATCTCATACTCACCCTCTCATGCATCTCTTTCACGGTCAGCCTCACTCAACCTGCCACTACCTGTGCTGCAGCCACAGGGCATGCATCACATATGTGCAGTAGGAAGCGTAAGGCAAACGTGTCGTGAGCATGAAGGGGATGCACAAGGGTGTTTGAGGGTTTGTCATGGTTGTTACTTATATTGAATTTCTGATCAACTCACATTACATATTATATTGTCACCACTACTGCCACGACTTGTGCAATAATGCCCTTTCCTGAGGATCACAATGAAGACCCACAACTGATGCCACCCATTGTGTCACTGCAGAGTGGGTGTAGGTGTATTTGCAGGGCTCTTTTGTGCAGACAACTGAGAGACGTCGGCAATGTCCCCGATGGCACCCTGGAAGGATGCGGAGGAGAAGTTGTTGAGGGCAGTGGTGACTTTGACAGTGACAGGTAAGAAGATGGTGCTCAGGCCAGCTGGGAGCAGCTCGGCATGAAGGAGGCTGCAGATGTCCACGACTACATGTCGAGTGACTCTGAGCCTCCGTGTGCACTGCTGCTCAGAGAGGTCCAGGAAGCTGAGCCTCGGTCTGTAGACCCTGTGGCGAGGGTAGTGCCCTCTGCGACGCATCTCTCTCTGCGGTTGCCCTCCCTCCTGCTGTGCAGGTGGATGTGTCACAGCACTGTGTTGTGAGGCTCCACGTGTCAGAGGTGGACGGCGTGGCCGGCGAGGCTGGTGATGCTGTTCGTCCTCTGAGGAGGTCATGACTGCAGCTACGGCGGCCCCCATCCGGAAGATGTACATCTGAGGAGGCCCGCAAGGTAGGTACATGTGTCTGGACACCGGGGTAAGTGTGCAAGTTGGTGAATTTTGTTGTTAGGAGGAGGGTGGTGGAGGCCAAACTTTGTCCAAAGTGACAAAGTGGCCTCCTGCAATGAGTGAGGGTCTCCCCCCCCACACCTGTCAAATGGACCTTTGCAGCTGCCACAGGCTGATGGCTACAACACGTCCATTTGAACTGGGAGTGTTTTCCCCAGTACGGGAGACAGTCCCAGTTGTTTGGAAAATCCCACCCATCCTAAAATATCATGTTAATCAGGTCTCTAAACGACCTGAAGTACCAAAATAATTACCTTAAGTGGCACCCGGCTGGCTTTAATTGCCGACAGGAGGCCCACATGCGGGGGCTGCGCGCGCATGTCAGCGCATCTGTGGGGAACCCGGAAATGGGCGGGTTGGAGCCGGGCTCCGGACCTGCCCCGGGAATCCCTGATTTTTGCAGCCCCCCTGCCACAAACGCACCCGCTCGGGGGGGTGAAAATAGAGCCCATTATCTCCTTTTACTTTCACATTGACTTCAGCCCCTATTGAATTAATGTAATAATATTGTGTTACCTTGGGACTTGCTGCCACCTATTGGGTTATACTGGTAATACTGTTTCCTCAGGACTTCTTGTTTCCTCATACAGTCTCACCTCTTACATTACTGGTTCCTCCTGCTTTGGTGAAGCTGTTACCTGGGGTTGCCCCTATCTGGGTTTGAACTACACAGCGTGGTTCTTGAGTGAGGTGTTCAGAAATTTCTAAACTGTAAACCAGACACTGAAACAGATCTTCATTTACTTCTCTGTCCTGTTAATAGTTTTAGTAGAAATACTGATTGGGAGGAATTCTTCATGAACACATTTATGAAGTCAATACACATATTCCCTGAATTTCCTTGGAGCTATGACTTAGCCGGAAGAGTGGTCGAACCCCTGTTTACTTCTGCCACTCTGATGAAATTCCTGCTGATAATGTACTGTGTAGCAGTTATATAATGTATTGTGCAGCAAATATATATGTCTCATACAGCACACTGTTGATGGAAAATTTCGTACAATCGTCCCTGTAGCGCAAGACCTAACACAACAAGGACTTTCGTAGTAAATTCTCTCCCCTCCCAAGTAGGAAACTTTTGCTCGGTTGTTGACCTGAAGAATCTTAACTTCCATAAGGAATTTTGGGTGAATGCTTTAGTTAAAGTGGGGGACAGAGGAATTTCACACAGATGCATTAATGCACCATTGCTGATATCGCACAGTATAATTTCAACCCATTTGTAGTCATTTGTAGAAATTTGCTTATGGTACTCATTCTTACAGTAATCCTCCTCTTCAAATGCTCCATGGGAGAGTTGCTGTGCCAAACAGGGTTCCCCGTTGATTTGGTAGCCATGCTTTGAGCTAGTTTGTAAAAAGAATATCAGATATTGTTTACAGTTTTTACAATATCACTGTCATTGCAGTGTAGTTAATGTAAATGATCTTCAATAATTCTGCTTTTCAGTAGTATCCTCACACCTGCACTGAAAGATAAGTCGCACTGCATTAGACTCCTAATAAGCTTTCTAACACAAGAGAAAAAAGTCCAATGATCAGGAGACATGTCACAGGGACGTGGCACTTCCTAACCCACCTGGGATCTCCTGCCATTGTATCAGAACACCTTTTCTTTCTGAATGTGGGATGGTGGCTATCTCCTTTTCAACTAGTGAGTGGGAGTGGAGGTGCAGTTAGAAATGGGCAGTGAAATATCTGCAGCAAAAAAGTACTCAATTACTTTGACTGCAGAGCCTCTGAATGAATACAAATGGGTTGAAATTATACTGTGCGATATTAGCAATGGTGCATTAATGCATCTGTGTGAAATTCCTCTGTCCCCCACTTTAACTAAGGCAGTCACCCAAACAGGCGTAGGAATTTCACACAAATACATTCGATATTAACATCCCAGTTTCAACCCACACCTCTGTTAGAAATGTAGTTAAATTACATTCTTTATCTTTTTTATTAATTTGAATGATTTCAAACTTAAGAAACTCCTTGGGTGAGGAAGGGGGACCAGATTGCCAGCTTGAATTGAAGGGGGAAAGGAGGAAGTGTGGCAGCAGGAAGTAAGGGAGGGGAAAATTGCACAAGCTTGAACAGAGAAGGAGGAAGAACAACTGAAAGGGAGACACAAAAGAGTGTCAATACGAACTGGGGGCGGCGGGGGGGGAACAGCATTAGCTTGAACTGGGGTGCAGGCAGAGAAGGTAGCTAGCTTCAATTGAATGGGCAGAAGGAGCAAGGCCAGCATGAACTTGGCAAGGGTTAAGGGTTGAGTGCCTCTGTGAATGGAAGGGGGGGTGGGTTTGAAGGGCAAACAAATGGCTTAAATATGAGTGATGGAATAGTGGTTAGACCTGCAATTCCACTGCATTTCAGCATAACTTGTTTTACATTATCACTGGCCTGTAGTCAGGGACTATTTTATAATATCGTTAACTTTTTTGAATCTGTTGCTCAGTTTTTGCTGGTTTTCTACATTGGCCTGCATGCTGGCCTTGCATCCAGCAGAGGTCTGTACAAGGTGACAGTGCATTTAGAAAACATTAAGCAAATTTAAGTAAGACACTTACGTTGGTTCAGAATGGAGCAGCAACTACATATCGAAGTGTGCAAATTAATCCAACAAACAAGAGCTGAATTCTTTGAGGATAGCAAATGGCTCCAGCACACTGGCTTGTGTAATTGCTGCTGATGCTGAGTAAAAATACAGTTCTGTAGGAAGGGGGAGGGCCAGAGAGGAAGAAATAAGATTGAGGTCGAGACAAAAGAGTGATGCTAGCATCATTGTGTACAAACTAATGAAAAGCTCAAGGAGGTTGTAAATCAAGAGGTTGTCATTTTGATGTGAGTAGTGTTTGAAAGAGAATGTGAAACAGCAGTAAATATGAAAGCTTTGCAAAAGGTGGTATATTATAAATGAGCACAAGGTGGGCTGGGCTTTGCTTTGTGGATAGTAAACTATGTTTGCGAGGGGGTGGGGGCAGGGCCTGTTGCTCCTGGTTGGATCGATGTACAGGTGATCGGGGTGCAGGCCGGTGGCTGGCCCTGTTGTGTTACTTCTGTTGGGTGCATTGTCTTTGGAGAATTTGCTGCACCAAGAGAGGAATTGCAGAGGGAGGATATGATCAATGTTTAAGATGAACCCCTCACAATTTCCCTAAACACACACTTTTGCCCCAAACTCTGACGTAAATTTATAGATTGATATAAATTTATAGGATATATTGGGACAATACATTTTCTTTTGTAGATTACATTGTAGATTGAATTCTATAATTCTGTGACAACTGTAAATGACTGGCTATATAATAGCATCATTGTAGGTACAGCACAGGAGGAGGCCATTCAACCATCATGCCTGTGCCGGCTCTTCCAAAGAGCTATCCAATTAGTCCCAATCCCCGGCACTTTTCCCATAGCCCTGTAAATTTTTTCCTTTCAAGTACTTATCTAATTCCCCTTTGAAAGTTACCATTGCATCTGCATACACTATCTTCCACCTCCTTTACGTATGATTTAATTTTGATGTCTTGCCATTCTTAAAGTTGAGAATCCAATGTAAGGCGGTTTGGGAGGCGCGAGGGTGGGAGTCGGGTTTCGCTGCACTTGGGCAGTCCTGCAGTTTGATAGCACTGGGGACGGCCCAGATCTTTGCTGGCACTGGGGAACCTGCTAGACTTTGGTGGAATTGGAATGGGAGTCCTGGAGTTTGGCAGCACTGCAGTGCAACTCTTTGGGTTTGGCAGCACGGGGTCATCTTATCACCAGGCACCACTGTACAGGGGAACTTGAGATTTGGCAGAACTGGCGGGTGGAATGCGGGGGTTGACTCAGTGGTGAATTCCTGGAGTCTGTCAGCAGTAAGGGGAGCAACAGGCCCTGGTCTGACAGCACTGAGTGGTGGTGTGGTGGTCTCTGGCCTGGCAACACTGGTTAATATTTCCTTAGAGACTTCTGCAGATATTAAATTTGGTGTTTTGTGATAGGTTCTTGTATGTCCATCTGTGCATTTCTCTCTGCCTGCTCCTCTATCATTATCTCTATCTGCAAGTCTCTCTCTGGGTCCCTGTCTCTTTGACTATCTCTCCATCTCTCTCTCTCCCTATTGTTGGAATTGGCACTGAGAGGAGACAGTCCTGGTCCAATAGATTAGCAGGCGCATTCGTCTGGGAGAGGGACTGGGGAGAGAGGGGCCTCGTCAATCACGATTTTTAACAACAAACGCTGCTCAGGCCTCACATGACGATTGGCAGGTTGGCATCCATGAGAATTTGCGACCTAAAATTTCAGTAACATTCCAATACTCTTGTCATAAAATTGCGGGCAATTTGACTTATTGAGTCAATATAAATCAATGGGCCTGATGTTGTAGTTACTTGGTATAAAGAGTATCTTCTGAGTCACCGCAAGCGAAGGCAGATGATATTTGCAAGTTGGTAATAATAACTATTGACAAATGTATTGTGGAGACAAAATAGAAAAGGTAAATCAAGAGGTTGTCATTTTGATGAGAGTAGTATTTGAAAGAGAATGTGAAGCAGGAGTAAATATGAAAGCTTTGCAAAAGGTGGAATGTTTTAAAAGTGCAAAATATGGAACGCTTCACGAATTTGCGTGTCATCTTTGCGCAGGGCCCTTGCTAATCTTCTCTGTATCGTTCCAATTTTAATATATGTGCTGCCGAAGCGAGCACAAATGAGGGAAAAGTCTCAGGACCTTATAAAGGATGGAGAATGTAATCACTTTTATGTAGTGCTGTGCTCAGTCTGCTTCTGAAATCTCACGTTCAGTAAAGCACCCGGCTAACCAATGCTTCACAATGTTTTCCTGGAAGGTAAGGTGGTTTGGGAGGTGCCAGGGTCAGAGTGGGGTTTTACTGCACTTGGGCAGTCCTGCGGTTTGACAGCTCTGGGGACGGGCCAGAGCTGTGCTGGCACTGGGGATCCTGCTGGCCTTTGGCGGAATTAGAATGGGAGTCCTGGAGTTTGCCAGCACTGCAGTGCAACTCTTTGGGTTTGGCAGCATGGAGGCATCTTATCACCTGGCACCACTGTACAGGGGAACTTGAGATTTGGCAGAACTGGAGGGTGGAATGTGGGGGTTGACTCAGTGGTGAATTCCTGGAGTCTGTCAGCAGTGAGGGGAGCAACAGGCCCTGGTCTGACAGCATTGAGTGGGGGTGAGGTGGTCTCTGGTCTGGCAACACTGGTTGATATTTCATAAGACATTTCTGTAGACATTAAATTTTGTGTTTTGTGACAGGTTCTTGTATGTCCATCCGTGCATTTCTCTCCGCATGCTCCTCTATCATTATCTCTTTCTGCGTTTCTCTCTCTGGATCCCGTCCCTTTTTTTATCTCTCCATCTCTCTCTAGTGTTGGTCATGCCACTGAGAGAAGGCAGTCCTGGTCCAATACAGTAGCAGGCGCATTTTTCTGGGAGAGGGACTGGCACATTGTCCAGGCCCCAAACGATGATCATCAGGTTGGCATCCATGAGAATGTATGCCCAAAAATTTTCAGGAAAACTCCAATACTCTTGTCATAATATTGAGTCAATCTAAATCAATGAGCCTGATTTTGTAGTTACTTGGTATGAAGGGTATCTTTTGACTCACCGCAAGTGACGGCAGAAAATATCTGTATGTTGTCAATAATAATTATTGACAAATGTATCACGATGTCATAGTATAATGGTAGATACAGCCCAGGAGGAGGCCATTTGGCCCATCGTGCCTGTGCCAGCTCTTCTAAAGTGCTATCCAATTTGTCCCATTCCCCTGCTCTTTCCCCATAGCCCTGTAAGTTTTTCTCTGCAAGTATTTGCCTAATGGGAATCATGGAGAAAACTCTCCAGTGGCTGGAGTCATACCTAGCACAAAGGAAAATGGTAGTGGTTGTTGGCGGCCAATCATCTCAGCCCCAGGACATTTTTTTTTATTCGTTCATGGGATGTGGGCTACAGGAGTTCCTCAGGGCAGTGTCCTTGGCCCAACCATCTTCAGCTGCTTCATCAATGACCTTCCCTCCATCATAACGTCAGAAATGGGGATGTTCGCTGATGATTGCACAGTGTTCAGTTCCATTCGCAACCCCTCAAATAACAAAGCAGTCCGAGACTGCATGCAGCAAGACCTGGACAACATCCAGGCTTGGGCTCATAAGTGGCAAGTGACATTCGCGCCAGACAAGTGCCAGGCAATGACCATCTCTAACAAGAGAGAGTCTAACCACCTCCCCTTGACATTCAACAGCATTACCATCGCTGAATCTCCCACCATCAACATCCTGGGGGTCACCATTGACCAGAAACTTAACTGGACCAGCCATATAAATACTGTGGCTATAAGAGCAGGTCAGAGGCTGGGTATTCTGCGGCGAGTGACTCACCTCCTGACTCCCCAAAGCCTTTCCACCATCTACAAGGCACAAGTCAGGAGTGTGATGGAATATTCACTCCCTTCACCACTGGCGCACAGTGGCTGCAGTGTGTACCATTCACAGGATGCACTGCAGCAACTCGCCCCAAGGCTTCTTCGACAGCACCTCCCCTCCAAGTCACACACCATCTTGACTTGGAAATATATCGCCGTTCCTTCATCGTCGCTGGGTCAAAATCCTGGAACTCCCTTCCTAACAGCACTGTGGGAGAACCTTCACCACACGGACTGCAGCAGTTCAAGAAGGCAGCTCACCACCACCTTCTCAAGGGCAATTAGGGATGGGCAATAAATGCCGGCCTCGCCAGCGACACCCACATCCCATGAACGAATAAAAAAAAATTCCCTTTTAAAAGTTAATATTGAATCTGCTTCCATCACTCTTTCAGGCAGTGCATTGCAGATTATTACAATTTGCTGCATAAAAAAATGTTTCCTCGTGTCACGTCTGGCTCTTTTGCCAATCACCTTAAATCTGTGTCCTCTCGTTACTGACCCTTCTGCCAGTATGAACATAAGAACGTAAGAAATAGGAGCAGGAGTAGGCCATACGGCCCTTCTAGCCTGCTCCGCCATACAATAAGATCATGGCTGATCTTCGACCTCATCTCCACTTTCCAGCCCGATCCCCATATCCTTTGATTTCTTTAGAGTCCAAAAATGTATCAATCTCTGTCTTGAATATACTCAATGCCTGAGCATCCACAGTCCTCTGGGGTAGAAAATTCCAAAGATTCACCACCCTCTGAGTGAAGAAATTCCTCCTCATTTCAGTCCTAAATCGCCCATCCCGTTTCCTGAGACTATGCCCACTAGTTCTAGACTCCACAGCCAGGGGGAGCAGCCACTCCGCCTCTACCCTGTCAAGCCCTCCAAGAATTTTGTACATTTCAATGAGATCACCTCTCATTCTTCTAAACTCCAGAGAATATAGGCCCATTGTTCCCAATCCCTCCTTATAGGGCAACCCTTTCATCCCAGGAATCGATTTAGTGAACCTTTGTTGCACCTGCCTCTAAGGCTAATATATTACCCCAACCCCATGACCCATGTGTGTAACAACCTTTTATGAGGCACCTTATCAAATGCCTTTTGAAAATCCAAATATACTATATCCACTGGTTTCCCTTTATCTACCCTGCTAGTTACATCCTCAAAAAACTCCTAATAGATTTGTCAAACACGATTTCCCTTTCATAAAACCATGATGACTTTGCCTAATCATATTATGATTTTCTAAGTGGCCTGTCACCACTACCTTAATAGTGGATTCCAGCATTTTCCTGACGACTGATGACAGGCTAACTGGCCTGTAGTTCCCTGTTTTACCTCTCCCTCCTTTCTTGCTGGAAACAGTTTCTCCTTATTCACTCTATCAAAACCGTTCATGATCTTGAACACCTCTATCAAATCTCCCCTTGACCTTCTCTGTTCTAAGAAGAACAACCCCAGCTTCTCCAATCTGTCCACAAAACTGAAGTCCCTCATCCCTGGTACAATGCTAATAAATCTCTTCGGCACCCTCTATAAGGCTTTGACATCCTTCCTAAAGTGTGGTGCCCTGAATTGAACACAATACTCCAGCTGAGGCCGAATCAGTCTTTTATAAAGTTTTAGCATAACTTCCTTGCTTTTGTACTCTATGCCTCTATTAATAAAGCCCAGGATCCCATATTGTTTTTCAACAGCCCTCTGAACTTGGCGTGCCACCTTCAAAGATTTGTGTATGTGCACCCCCAGGTCTCTCTGCTCCTGTACCCCATTAGAATTGTACCATTTAGTTTATATTGCCTCTCCTCATTCTTCCTACCAAAATGTATCACTTCACACTTCTCTGCATTAAATTTCATCTGCCATGTGTCTGCCCATTTCACCAGTCCGTCTATTCCTCCTGAAGTCTGTTACTATCCTCCACATTGTTTACTACATTTCTGAGTTTCGTGTCATCTGCAAACTTTGAAATTACACCCAAGTCCAGGTAATTAATGTATATCAATTGTAAACAATTTTACAACACCAAGTTATAGTCCAGCAATTTTATTTTAAATTCACAAGCTTTCGGAGATTTTCTCCTTCCTCAGGCAAATGTTTCAAGAGCTCTTGAAACATTTGCCTGAGGAAGGAGAAAATCTCCGAAAGCTTGTGAATTTAAAATAAAATTGCTGGACTATAACTTGGTGTTGTAAAATTGTTTACAATTGTCAACCCCAGTCCATCACCGGCATCTCCACATAATGTATATCAATGCATTGTGGAAGCAAAATAGAAAAGATCACGAGGTTGTCATTGTGGTGCAAAGTGTTTTAAAGTGAATATGAAGCAGGAGTAAATATGAAAGTTTTGCAGAAGGTGATGTGTTTTAAAAGTGCAAAATATGGAACGCTTCACGAATTTGCGTGTCATCCTTGCGCAGGGGCCATGCTAATCTTCTCTGTATCGTTCCAATTTTAGTATATGTGCTGCCGAAGCGAGCACGATTAATGAAAGAACGTCAGTGTCTTATAAAGCATCAGTATTGTGAACACTTTTATGTGATGCTGACATATTTTTTCTCGAATCTTGAATTAACTTTGTACTACGACATAATACACAAGACGAGATTGATCTATATTGAAAAATGTCTACCTTTGTCTTTTATGATTTCTTAGCATAAATATTGAAAGTATAGCAAATGTCCCCGCGCAGTGGATTATGGTCGGTGATAGGTTCTAAATGTAAATAAGGGCAGGGGGCGGGGCTTTAGTTCACGGCGGTTGGGCTCAGGGGGCGGGGCCTGTTGACGGGCTCGGCCTGCGGTGAGTTGTGAGGCGGACGCGGTTTATTTGGGCTCGTTACCCTGTCGCTCCTCGTCAACCGGGACCGAGAGGCCGCGGGGTAGTGAACTGGGCTGATGCTGCGGGGCCCGGTGCAGTTCACAGTCCCAGTGTGGGGAGCGCGGCTGGTCATGGTCGGCATTTCAGGGGCCGGGGCCGCCTCTTCCACACATCGGCCGGGCTTTCGGGTCCGGTTCCCGGTCCCAGCCCCAGCTGTGCCCGCCTTTTCCACAGACATCGGTGTGGGCCACGGCCCTCCCGTCCCCTCAGCGCTGCTCCCCATGCTCCTCCTCAGCGCTGCTGCCCTCACTGCCCCTCTCCCTGAGCTACAGGGCAGTTTTTGATTTTAAATTCGCAGTGGGACCCTGGAATGAAGCTGGGATTCAGGAGGGAAAAGCTGCCATTAAAGTGCCAGATCACTGTAGGAATAGCTGATGGCCCCAGCTGACAGGAATGAATTGACATTGATATACATTGTAAATAATTGAGATCCAAGCACTGATCCCTGTGGCACTCCACTTGTTACATCTTGCCAACCTGAAAATGACCCATTTATGCCTACTCTCTGTTTCCTGTTAGCTAACCAATCCTTTATCCATGCCAATATGTTACCCCCTACACCATGAGCTCTTATTTTGTGTAGTAGCCTTTGATGTGGCACCTTGTCAAAAGCTTTCTGGAAATCCAAGTACACCACATCCACAGGATCCCCTTTATCCACGTTGCTTGTTACTTCCTCAAAGAACTCTAATAAATTAGCCAAACACGATTTCCCTTTCACAAAGCTGTGTTGACTGTGCCTGATTGCTTTGAGATTTTCTAAGTGCCCTGCTATAACCTCCTTAATAATAGATTCTAGCATTTTCCCTATGACGGATGTTAAACTAACTGGCCTATAGTTTCCTGCTTTCTGTCTCCCTCTCTTGAATAGAGGAGTTACGTTCACTATTTTCCAATCTGATGGAACCCTAATGGGCCATGCTAATCTTCTCTGTATCATTCCAATTTTAGTATATATGCTGCGAAGCAAGCACAAATAATGATGGAACGTCAGTGTCTTATAAAGCATCAATATTATGAACACCTTTATCAACATATCATTTGCCTTCCTAATTGCTTGCAGTACCTGCAAGTTAACTTTCTTTGATTCGTGAACCAGGACACCCAAATCCCTCGGAATACCAACATTTCTTAGTCTCTCACCTTTTAAAAAATATGCTGCTTTTCTATTCTTCCTACCAAAGTGGATAATTTCACATTTCGTCACATTATACTCCCATCTGCCACCCTCTCTATATCCCTTTGCAGCTTCTCATCGTCCTCCTCACAGCTTACTTTCCCACCTATCGTCAGCAAACTTGGATACGATAGACTCGGTCCCTTCATCTAAGTCATTGATATATATTACAATCGGCTGAGGCCCAAGCACTGATCCTTGTGGCACCCCACTGGTTACAACCTGCCAACCTGAAAATGATCCCTCTATTCCTTCAAACACACACTTGTGATACAAACTAAGTTATAAATTTATAGACTTGTAAGTGAGTATATAATGGAACATATTGGAAAATTGAAGCCCATGAGATTAAAGAGGCAGTTGCTGCTTTGAATTTTTGCATTAAAATGAATGATATATTCTGGTTAACTTTAAGCACTTTCATACTTCACAATTGATAGATTTTTAATGAACAATGCAAAAATAAAGTGACATTTTGGATTTTCAACAGACCATGAAGTAAAGGAGGAGCTAAATGAATAAGTTGATTTTGTGGCATAACTTGTGTCTGAAAGTTTTGCAGAAGGTGATGTGTTTTAAAAGTGCAAAATATGGAACGCTTCACGAATTTGCGTGTCATCCTTGCGCAGGGGCCATGCTAATCTTCTCTGTATCGTTCCAATTTTAGTATATGTGCTGCCGAAGCGAGCACGATTAATGAAAGAACGTCAGTGTCTTATAAAGCATCAGTATTGTGAACACTTTTATGTGATGCTGACATATTTTTTCTCGAATCTTGAATTAACTTTGTACTACGACATGATACACAAGACGAGATTGATCTATATTGAAAAATGTCTACCTTTGTCTTTTATGATTTCTTAGCATAAATATTGAAAGTATAGCAAATGTCCCCGCGCAGTGGATTATGGTCGGTGATAGGTTCTAAATGTAAATGAGGGCAGGGGGCGGGGCTTAATTTCACGGCGGTTGGGCTCAGGGGGCGGGGCCTGGTGACGGGCTCGGCCTGCGGTGAGTTGTGAGGCGGACGCGGTTTATTTGGGCTCGTTACCCTGTCGCTCCTCGTCAACCGGGACCGAGAGGCCGCGGGGTAGTGAACTGCGCTGATGCTGCGGGGCCCGGTGCAGTTCACAGTCCCCCAGTGTGGGGAGCGCGGCTGGTCATGGTCGGCATTTCAGGGGCCGGGGCCGCCTCTTCCACACATCGGCCGGGCTTTCGGGTCCGGTTCCCGGTCCCAGCCCCAGCTGTGCCCGCCTTTTCCACAGACATCGGTGTGGACCACGGCCCTCCCGTCCCCTCAGCGCTGCTCCCCATGCTCCTCCTCAGCGCTGCTGCCCTCACTGCCCCTCTCCCTGAGCTACAGGGCAGTTTTTGATTTTAAATTCGCAGTGGGACCCTGGAATGAAGCTGGGATTCAGGAGGGAAAAGCTGCCATTAAAGTGCCAGATCACTGTAGGAATAGCTGATGGCCCCAGCTGACAGGAATGAATTGACATTGATATAGATTGTAAATAATTGAGATCCAAGCACTGATCCCTGTGGCACTCCACTTGTTACATCTTGCCAACCTGAAAATGACCCATTTATGCCTACTCTCTGTTTCCTGTTAGCTAACCAATCCTTTATCCATGCCAATATGTTACCCCCTACACCATGAGCTCTTATTTTGTGTAGTAGCCTTTGATGTGGCACCTTGTCAAAAGCTTTCTGGAAATCCAAGTACACCACATCCACAGGATCCCCTTTATCCACGTTGCTTGTTACTTCCTCAAAGAACTCTAATAAATTAGCCAAACACGATTTCCCTTTCACAAAGCTGTGTTGACTGTGCCTGATTGCTTTGAGATTTTCTAATTGCCCTGCTATAACCTCCTTAATAATAGATTCTAGCATTTTCCCTATGACAGATGTTAAACTAACTGGCCTATAGTTTCCTGCTTTCTGTCTCCCTCTCTTGAATAGAGGAGTTACGTTCACTATTTTCCAATCTGATGGAACCCTAATGGGCCATGCTAATCTTCTCTGTATCATTCCAATTTTAGTATATATACTGCGAAGCAAGCACAAATAATGATGGAACGTCAGTGTCTTATAAAGCATCAATATTATGAACACCTTTATCAACATATCATTTGCCTTCCTAATTGCTTGCAGTACCTGCAAGTTAACTTTCTTTGATTCGTGAACCAGGACACCCAAATCCCTCGGAATACCAACATTTCTTAGTCTCTCACCTTTTAAAAAATATGCTGCTTTTCTATTCTTCCTACCAAAGTGGATAATTTCACATTTCGTCACATTATACTCCCATCTGCCACCCTCTCTATATCCCTTTGCAGCTTCTCATCGTCCTCCTCACAGCTTACTTTCCCACCTATCGTCAGCAAACTTGGATACGATAGACTCGGTCCCTTCATCTAAGTCATTGATATATATTACAATCGGCTGAGGCCCAAGCACTGATCCTTGTGGCACCCCACTGGTTACAACCTGCCAACCTGAAAATGATCCCTCTATTCCTTCAAACACACACTTGTGATACAAACTAAGTTATAAATTTATAGACTTGTAAGTGAGTATATAATGGAACATATTGGAAAATTGAAGCCCATGAGATTAAAGAGGCAGTTGCTGCTTTGAATTTTTGCATTAAAATGAATGATATATTCTGGTTAACTTTAAGCACTTTCATACTTCACAATTGATAGATTTTTAATGAACAATGCAAAAATAAAGTGACATTTTGGATTTTCAACAGACCATGAAGTAAAGGAGGAGCTAAATGAATAAGTTGATTTTGTGGCATAACTTGTGTCTGAAGGTAATATGTTTTAAAAGTGCAAAATATGGAACGCTTCACGAATTTGCGTGTCATCCTTGCGCAGGGGCCATGCTAATCTTCTCTGTATCGTTCCAATTTTAGTATATGTGCTGCCGAAGCGAGCACGATTGATAATGCAAAGCCAGTGTCTTATAAAGCATCAGTATTGTGACCATCTTTAGGTGATTCTGATACACTTTTTTTGTCGAATTTTGAATTAACTTTGTTCTACAACGTAATACGAAGGACGATATTTATCTATATTGAAAAATGTCTACTTTCATTATTAATGATTTCTGAACATAAATATTGAAAATATAGCAAATCTCCGCGCAGTGGATTATGGTCGGCGATAGGTTCTAAATGTAAATGAGGGCAGGGGGCGGGGCTTTAGTTCACGGCGGTTGGGCTCAGGGGGCGGGGCCTGTTGACGGGCTGGGCCTGCGGTGAGTTGTGAGGCGGACGCGGTTTATTTGGGCTCGTTACCCTGTCGCTCCTCGTCAACCGGGACCGAGAGGCCGCGGGGTAGTGAACTGGGCTGATGCTGCGGGGCCCGGTGCAGTTCACAGTCCCCCAGTGTGGGGAGCGCGGCTGGTCATGGTCGGCATTTCAGGGGCCGGGGCCGCCTCTTCCACACATCGGCCGGGCTTTCGGGTCCGGTTCCCGGTCCCAGCCCCAGCTGTGCCCGCCTTTTCCACAGACGTCGGTGTGGGCCACGGCGCTCCCCTCAGGAACATTGCCCCTTCTCCCCTCTCTTTGTCCCACCATTGGTGGCTGTGTCGGCTCTAAGCTCCGGAATACCATCTCTAAACCTACACCCCTCTTTCCATTGGGACATTAAGGCTCTTCTTAAAATCCATGACTTTAACCAAGATTTTGCTAATGCCTCCTAATATCTCCTTTGTCTCGGTGTGATATCTGTGATTATGATAATGTAAAGCTTCTTGGGACGTTTATCTGCGTTAAAGGCGCTATATAAATGAAATTTATGAGAAAAGCATATTACTGATCCGTGTTATCTCAGCCTCTTAAAGAATTGGATGGGCAGCCTTTTTTTCAATTTAATACTTTTGTACAGTTCAATAACCATTTAAATTGGATGGGTACGAACATAAGAAATAGGAGCAGGAGTAGGCCATACTTTCACTTGAGCCTGCTTCGCCATTCAGTGAGTTCATGGCTGGATCTTCTTCAACTACGCTATCCCACCCTACCCTTGATTTCCTTAGTGTCCAAAAATCTATTGATCTCAGTCTTCAAATACTCAACGACTGAATATGAACAGTCCTCTTGGGGTAGAGAATTCCAAAGATTTTACCCTCTGAGTGAAGACATTTTTTCTCATCTCAGTCTTAAATGGCCAACCCCTTATCCTGAGACTATGACCCCCTAGTTCTAGATTCTTCAGCCAGGGGAAACAGCCTCTCAGCATCTACCCTGTCAAACCCTCTAAGAATTTTATATGTTTCAATGAGATCACCTCTCATTCTTCTAAACTCCAGAGAATATAGGCCCATTCTACTTGATCTCTCCTCATAGGACAACCCTCTCATCCCAGGAATCAATCCAGTGAATCTTTGTTGCACCCCCTCTAAGGCAAGTATATCCTTCCTTAGGTAAGGAGATCAAAACTGTACACTACTCACCAGAGCCCTATATAAATGCAGTAAAACCTCCTTACTCTTATACTCCAACCCCCTTGCAATAAAGGCTAACACACCATTTGCTTTCCTAATTGCTTGGTGTACCTGCATGTTAACCTTCTGTAATTCATGTTCAAGGACACCCAAATGCCACTGACGACCAACATTTCTTAGACTCACCTTTTAAAAAAATATTCTGCTTTTCTATTTTTCCCACCAAAGTGGATAATTTCACATTTCCGCATATTATACTCTATCTGCCACCTTCTTGCCCACTCACTTAATCTGTCTATATCCCTTTGCAGACTCTGTGTCCTCCTCACAGCGTACTTTCCCACCTAGCTTTGTATCATCAGCAAACTTGGATACATTACACTCGGTCCCTTCATTAATATATATTGCATACAGTTGAGGCCCAAGCACTGATCCTTGCGGCACCCCACTACTTACAACCTGCCAACCCGAAAATGACCCATTTATTTCAACGCTCTCTTTTCTGTCTATTAACCAATCCCCAATCCCATAATCTTGTGTAACAACCTCTTTTATGGCACCTTATCAAATGCCTTTTGAAAATCCAAAAATGCTACATCCACTGGTTCCCCTTTATCTACCCTGCTAGTTATACCCTCAAAAATCTCTTAATAGATTTGTCAAACATGGTTTCCCTTTCACAAAACCATGTTGACTCTGCCTAATCATATTATGATTTTCTAATCATAATATGATTATGATTTTTTGTGTCTTCTATCCCCCTGACTATACTGTCCCCTAACACTACTGCATTCCTTTTCACGCCCCCTACTTGAATGGCCTCCTGTACCACAGTGCTGTGGTCAATTTGCCCATCCTCCCTGCAGTCTTTGTTCTCATCCACAGAGGTAGCAAGTACCTCATACCTGTTGGACAAGGGCTGAGGCTCCTCCATCTAGGGTCCCCTTACCTGCCTGACTCGCAGTCACAGCCTCCTATCTCTGACCACTAACCAAATCTAAACCACTACCTAACCTGAGGGGTGTGACTGCCTCCTGGCTCAAAGTGTCCGGATAACTCTCCCCCTCCCTGATGCATCGCAATGTCTGCACCTTGGACTCCAGCTCAACAACTCTGAGCTGAACTTCCTCGAGTTGCAGACACTTACTGCAGATGTGGTTGCCTGGGATCACGCTGTTCTCCACAATCTCCCACATGCTGCAGTTACGGCGCGATACTGCGCTGCCATCTCTATCTAACCTTGCTTTATTTATTTATTTAATTACAGTTTTTATGTAATTAATTCACTTGATTTATTTTTAATTTTTTTTAAGCTAATTAATTTATCTAATTTAAGTAATTAATTTAATAAAGTGTTAGCAAGTTATAGCTTCCTAATTTAAGCCACTCCCTTAGCTTAGAGAGCAAAATAAATGTATTACTCACCAACCAGTCACCAACCTGCTGTCCTCTGATGTGACTCTTCCAAATTTCTGCCTGTGATTGAGTTGGTCTCAGCTTTATGTCCCCGCTCTGTTCTCGGTCGCTGGTCCCACTCCTTCTGCCCACTAACAATGGTATAATATACACTGAATAATTTTGCATCAAGTGTGCATTTCACACTTCTAAGAAAGCTGCAGTGCTCAGAAGCATGGAATGTTTTTCACACTAATGAAAGTCCAAAGCTGCAGCAAGATTGAGCAGATAATAGTTAATATACTCAACGAATACTGCAAGGAAACTTTAACTATTTTCTTTTCATTTCCATTGGCATCCATTAATGTTCTTGCCTCTTCCCTGCTGTTACAATCCTGGAGAAAATTCCTGCTGTTTTTAGCACCTGCAGCTGTATTTGTGTCGAGTTCCCTTCCTGGCCTTCTGACACCCTTTTGACTTCGGAAGCTTCAGAAGTTTGTTGCATTCTTCTCGTGGGTTGCCTTTCCCTTCTTCCAAAGCCTTTGTGAAGCTTTTTTTTTTCTTATTTCATTCTAGATTCTTTTCTTGCTCCACTGATGGTCACTTTTTTTTGTTTATGCTTACTAATCCTGGATTTGCATTTGACCTGCATATTCTCCATTAGGGCCTGGAAGGTACTCCATTTTCTGTTAACTGAGGTGTTAACAAATTAAAACAGTCCATTTTATTTGTTCCCTTACACTCTTGTAGATGCCTTTTTTCAAAAATTGTTCACTTGGGTGTTGGTCATCGGCAGTGTTGAATCCCAAATCATATTGAACAATCATCTTCTATTTGCTACCTCATCCTTTTGTTCAAATTCCTCCATGGCTTCGCCCCTCCCTATCTCTGTAACCTACAACCCTCCGCGAACTCTGCGTTCCTCCAATTCTGGTCTCTTGTGAGTCCCCGATTTCCTTCGCCCCGCCATTGGCGGTCGTGCCTTCAGCTGTCTAGACCCAAGCACTGGAATTCCCTCCCTAAACCTCTCCACCTCTCTACCTCTCTTCCTTTAAGACGCTCCTTAAAACCTACCTCTTTGACCAAGCTTTTGGTCACCTGTCCTAATATCTCTTTATGCGGCTCGGTGTCAGATATTGCCTGATAACGCTCCTGTGAAGCGCCTTGGGACTTTTACTATGTTAAAGGCGCTATATAAATGCAAGTTATCCTCTACACTGTCAGAATCATTCAAGTTACTGTTACTCACTGTGGGAATCTATCTTTGTTCCTCATCTAATCGGTACTTTCATTCTTTTTCCTTTTTAGGCAACTTGAATGTTGATCGAAAGAAGTGAAGAATACTGGATGTTCTGTTTGTAATGGATTTAAGACCCGACTCAACACTGCAAAGCATTTCATCCCTTCCCTCTGTGCAGTCTACTCCCAGGCTCTCGGGACTCACTCAGATCACGAGCAGTTTATATTTAAGCAGTGCTGTTGCTTCACATAACCAGAGTCTCTTGCTGGCCAGTGGAGTCACTTGTATAATCAGTGTGTCCCCAGAGGTGATCAGTTCTGTGTTTGCAGGCACTGAGTATATTAATATTTCTATTGCAGATTCTCCTGGTTCACAGTTAAGTGAGTACTTTGACATGGTAGCAGACAAAATCCACCATGTTGAAAAATTGCACGGAAAAACACTGTTGCACTGTGTTGCAGGGATCAGTAGATCCGCCGCTTTGTGCCTTGCTTACCTCATGAAATACCACCACATGACACTGCTTGAAGCTCACGTCTGGTTGAAGGCACGCCGGCCTATAATTAGGCCAAATATTGGATTCTGGAAGCAGCTGATTGAGTACGAAGACAGACTCTTTGGAAAAACCAGCATCAAAATGGTGACGTCACCTCTGGGAGTCATACCAGACATTTATGAAGAAGAAACGAGAGGAATGATTCCATTTTAATATTGTACACCCCACCCATAATGTTTATTTTGTCTAGGTATGCATGTGTTATAAGTTACTACTGTATATATTTGGCTGTAAAGGCATCTGTGGATAAGATAACCTTTCCTCAAGTACCTCTCAAAAAAAGTCCCACAAAACCCATGACCCTAATGTAACATAAAGGGTCAACATTAGAAAGCTCCTACGCACCAAATTTCTCTCCTTTATAATGGTTGGGGTCCACAAATGCCTTCTCTCTGCCACTCTCATTTCAACCATTCCATGCCCATCCACTCTTGTTTTGCTCGACCAGTGCTATGATATTTAAATGGCAATTCTCCCTTCTGCCGTCAGTCCTGGCTCCTGCTGCTGACTTGAATCTCCTCTCCCTGTAGCTATGCTGCTGGGCAGTTTTTGATTTTAAACCTGCAGTGGGACCCTGGAATGAAGCAGGGATTCAGGAGGGAAATTAAGGTGTCAGAGCACTGGAGGAACAGCTGATGGTTACAGCCGATGGGAATACATTGGTGTAACTGTTGGGTGGACTGTCTTTGGAGAATTTGCTGCACTAGAAAGGAAATCCTGAGAGAAGATATGACCCATGTGTAAAATGACCCCCATGCCCTGAAACACACTCTTTTGCTCCACAGTAAAACATAAATTCATAGACTTGTATGTGAGTATATATTGGAACAATAAATTTTCTTTAGTACATTACATTCAACTCTAAAGGATTATTCATTTTACACACCTCTCAACACCTTGCACCTCCCAGCACCTCCCAAACCCGCGACCTCTACCACCTAAAAGGACAAGAGCAGCAGGCACATGGGAACAACACCACCTGCACGTTCCCCTCCAAGTCACACACCATCCCGACTTGGAAATATATCGCCGTTCCTTCATTGTCGCTGGGTCAAAATCCTGGAACTCCCTTCCTAACAGCACTGTGGGAGAACTGTCACCACACGGACTGCAGTGGTTCAAGAAGGCGGCTCACCACCACCTTCTCGAGGGCAATTAGGGATGGGCAATAAATGCTGGCCTCGCCAGCGACACCCACATCCCGTGAACGAATAATAAAAAAACACCTTGTCTTAATGAATCGCAGCACAGCTCAGAGTAAGAGGGTGACCAAAGTGATAAATTTGGAACTGTTTACAAACTACATATATATAGTGTATCTAGTGCAGACAGTGGATTGTCAAGCGCCTCTTCTTATCTGCTACCCACCTTGGTACACTTCATAACCACTGGTGATGGAGTTTAAAGATACAGTAATACTATTTAAGTCACAACTTAAAAGGAATATTGGAATGTGCAGCAGACCACTTAATATCTAAGAAAGTCAGATTAATGTTTTGTGAGAGACCAATCAGCAGAACGTAGGAAGGGCCACAGCTGAAAGGTTAATATATTTTCCACTCTCAAACACTGACAGCTGCCATGTGCTCCCAGTGACTTTTGTTTTTATTTTTTCAATCAGAACAAATTGTTTAAGGGTGATATTACGATTGGGACTTGGGGACGGTCTCTATCATATAAAACCACATTTGTCTCAGTGCCACTTGTGTTTAATATGTGTTGGCCAATTGTAATCTCATCCTTCGCTTCCTCCGCTACATTTGCAGCCACTCTTTCAGCTGGGGTGGCCCTGCCCTCTGGAATTCTCTACTCAGTTCTGTCTGTCTTGCAACTTCCCTCTTTCAAAAACCTTCTCCAAACCCTACCCATTGACCATGTCATTCCTCCCCATCCTAATCTCTGTTTTGTTTCCCTTTACCCATGCTTGGTGTGTGTTGTATCCTTTCCTTCCATATTGTAAAACACTCTCAAATATCTTGCTGCACGTGAGGATCGGCATATAAATGCAAGCTGATTTTGTGGGATTGCAAATAAACAGTGCGCTGAAATTAAAGGAAAATTGTATGTCGAAGAATGGAACACTTTCCCACATTGCGTGTAGTGTAGGTTGGACATACAGTCAAGCTGTCTCTTACAATACCTCATCTCCAGGTTCCAAAGTCTACCAGTATCAGCAAAATGATTACAGCACTTGAATTTTTACCACAACTTCCTCCCAGGCAACAGTAGGAGACTTGGAAAGGATCAGCCAGTTTGCAGTTCCAGGGGTCACAGATACCCTGTTGGGACATGCTGGTTACTACACTATATTCAGCATGAGGATGCAGCAAAACAGGCGAACATGTTTTTTTTTGAAGGAGATGGTACTTCCAGGGTAGCACTGGGTTCTATTCACTGCACCCATGTTGCCATTTAACAACTATGTAGTGCCCCATGTCATTCATCAACAGAACAGCACCAATGTGTAAACGTCCAAATGGTTGCAACAATCAGCAAAGAATTCTGCCTGTCAGAGAATTCATACATGACGATGTAAAAAAGCTAGTAAAAGGTAAGCTTCAGCTTGGGAAAAAAAGCTAACACAGACCTCAAAAAACTAACAACTTGAGAACAGCCCTTGATATGTGAAAACAAGTAGCTTACATGGGCTTTATGACTAGCTGTAAATATGAGGGAGGAATTTCTGAAGTGTGTTCAGGAGAACTTTCTTGATCAGTATGTTTCTGGCCTAACGAGGAAGGAGGCATTGCTGGATCTAGTTCTGTAGAATCAAGTGGAGCAAGTATCAGTGGAGGAACATTTAGGGAACAGTGATCATAGTATCATAAGGTTCAGATTAGTTATGGAAAAGGACAAGAAGCAATCTAGAGTAAAAATTGGAAGAGGGCCAATTTCAGTGGGTTAAGAACGGATCTGGCCCAGGTAAATTGGAATCAAAGATTGGCAGGCAAAACTGTAATCGAACAATGGGCGGCCTTTAAACAGGAGATGGTTCGGGTACAGTCTAGGAAAGGTAAGGCAACCAAAGCCAGAGCACACTGGATGACAAAAGAGATAGAGAGTAAGATGAAGCAGAAAAAGGGGGCGTATGATTGATGTTGGGTTGATAATACAAGTGAGAACCAGGCTGAATATAGAAAGTACAGAGGAGAAGTGAAAAAGGAAATAAGAGGGGCAAAGAGAGAGTATGAGAATAGACTGCCGGCTAACATAAAAGGGAATCCAAAAGTCTTCTACAGGCATATAAATAATAAACAGGTAGTAAGAGGGGTGGGGCCGATCTCCAAAAAGGGGATCTACGCATGGAGACAGAGCGCATAGCTGAGGTACTAAATGAGTACTTTGCATCTGTCCTTACCAAGGAAGAAAATGCAGTCAAAGTCACGGTAAAAGAGGAGGTAGCTGCGATACTGGATGGGCTAAAAATTGATAAGGAGGAGGCACTAGAAAGGCAGGCTGTACTTAAAGTAGATAAGTCACCCAGTCCGGATGTGATGTATCCTAGGTGGTTGAGGGAAGTAAGGGTAGAAATTGCAGAGGTGCTGGCCATAATCTTCCAATCATCCTTAGATACGCGGGTGGTGCCAAAGGACTGGAGAATTGCAAATGTTGCACCCTTGTTCAAAAAAGGGTGTAAGGATAAACCCGGCAACTACAGGCCAGTCAGTTTAACCTTGTTGGAGGGGAAGCTTTTAGAAGCAATAACCCAGGACAAAATTAATAGTCACTTGGACAAAAGCAGATTAGTAATAGAAAGCCAGCACGGATTTGTTAAAGGCAGATCGTGTTTAACTAATTTGATTGAGTTTTTTGATGAGGTAACAGAGAGGCTTGATGTGGGCAATGCGGTTGATATGTATATGGACTTCCAAAAGGCGTTTGATAAAGTGCCACATAATAGGCTTGTCAGCAAAATTGAAGCCCATGGAATAAAAGGGGCGGTGGCAGCATGGATACAAAATTGGCTAAGTGACAGGAAACAGAGAGTAGTGGTGAACGGTTGTTTTTCGGACTGGAGCGAGGTATACAGTGGTGTTCCCCAGGGGTCGGTACTAGGACCACTGCTTTTTTTGATATATATTAACAACTTGGACTTGGGTGTACAGGGCACAATTTCAAAATTTGCAGATGACATAAAACTTGAACGTGTAGTAAACAGTGAGGAGGATAGTAATAGACTTCAAGAGGACATAGACAGGCTGGTGGAATGGGCAGACACGTGGTAGATGAAATTTAACACAGAGAAGTGCGAAGTGATACATTTTGGCAGGAAGAACGAGGAGAGGCAACATAAACTAAATGGTACAATTCTAAAGGGGGTGCAGGAACAGAGAGACCCGGGGGGTTTATGTGCACAAATCTTTGAAGGTTATGGGACAGGTTGAGAAAGTGGATAAAAAAAGCCTAAGGGATCCTGAGCTTTATAAATAGAGGCATAGAATACAAAAGCAAGGAAGTTATGTTCAACCTTTACAAAACACTGGTTCGGCCACAACTGGAGTATTGTGTCCAATTCTGGGCATCGCACTTTAGGAAGGATATGAAGGCCTTACAGAGAGTGCAGAGGAGATTTACTAGAATGGCTCCAGGGATGAGGGACTTCAGTTATGTGGATAGACTGGAGAAGTTGAGGTTATTCTCCTTAGAGCAGAGAAGGTTGAGAGGGGATTTGATAGAAGTGTTCAAAATCATGAAGGGTTTAGATAAAGTAAATAAGGAGAAACTGTTCCCATTGGTGGAAGGGTCGAGAACTAGATTTAAGGTGATTGGCAAAAAAACCATGGTGATATGAGGAAAATCTTTTTCACACAGCGAGTAGTTATGATCTGGAATGAGCTGCCTGAAAGGGTGGTGGAAGCAAATTCAATTGTGGCTTTCAAAATGGAATTGGATAAATACATAAAAGGAAAAAAATTGCAGGGCTACGGGGAAAGAGCGGGGGAATGGAACTAACTGGATTGTTCATACAAAAAGCCCGCACAAGCTCGATGGGCTGAATGGCCTCCTTCTGTGCTGTAACCATTCTATGATTTTATATGCACAAAAACATTCCCTGGCATTGGAGGAAAGTACAAAATCGATGGTCCGTTTCTATAGGGGGTTTGGGTTTATGTTCCCCCAGAAAAGCTTGAATTTTTGCATTAAAATTAATTAAACATTATGGTTAACTTTAAGCAATTTCATACTTCACAATTGATAGATTTTTAATCAACAATGCAAAAATAAAATGACATTTTAGATTTTCAACAGACCATGAACTAAAGGAGGAATTAAATCATAGAATCATAGAAAGATTACAGCACAGAAGGAGGCCATCCAGCCCATCGAGTCCGTGCTGGCCCTATGCAAGAGCAATCCAGCCAGTCCCACTCCCCTGCCCTATTCCCTTAGCCCTGCAATTTTTTTCCTTTCAAGTACTTATCCAGTTCTCTTTTGAAGGCCATGATTGAATCTGCCTCCACCACCGCTTCTGGCAGTGCATTTCAGATCCTAACCACTCGCTGTGTAAAATGTTTTTCCTCTTGCCATCTTTGGTTCTTTTGCCAATCACCTTAAATCTATGTCCTCTGGTTCTTGACCCTTCCGCCAATGGGAACAGTTTCTCTCTATCTGCTCTGTCCAAGCCCTTCATGATTTTGAATACCTCTATCAAATCTCCTCACAACCGTCTCTGTTCCAAGGAGAATAACCCCACCTTCTCCAGTCTATCATCCATGGAATCATTCTAGTAAATCTCTTCTCTAAGGCCTTCACAAGTGCAGTGCCAAGAACTGGACACAATACTACAATTGTGGCCAAACTATTGTTTTATAAAGGTTCATCATGACTTCCTTGATTTTGTGGCATGTCTTGTGTTTGTAAGTGAATGTGAAGCAGGAGTAAATATGAAAGTTTTGCAGAGGGCGATATGTTTTAGAAGTGCAAAATATGGAACGCTTCACGAATTTGCGTGTCATCCTTGCGCAGGGGCCATGCTAATCTTCTCTGTATCGTTCCAATTTTAGTATATGTGCTGCCGAAGCGAGCACGATTGATAATGGAACACCAGTGTCTTATAAAGCATCAATATTTGAAGCATTTTAAGGTGGTAGTTGATGATTTTTCGTTTATCGATTGTTAAATTTGATTTATGTTCCATAATTGTGCACAAAATAATACTAAACTATAATGACTGTTTTGTACTTGTATATTTTATCATTTGGTAACAAATAATAAAAGAAAATTAGATTTGCGAGCGGTGGATTATGGTCGGCGATTGGTTCTAAATGTAAATGAGGGCAGGGGGCGGGGCTTTAGTTCACGGCGGTTGGGCTCAGGGGGCGGGGCCTGTTGACGGGCTGGGCCTGCGGTGAGTTGTGAGGCGGACGCGGTTTATTTGGGCTCGTTACCCTGTCGCTCCTCGTCAACCGGGACCGAGAGGCCGCGGGGTAGTGAACTGGGCTGATGCTGCGGGGCCCGGTGCAGTTCACAGTCCCAGTGTGGGGAGCGCGGCTGGTCATGGTCGGCATTTCAGGGGCCGGGGCCGCCTCTTCCACACATCGGCCGGGCTTTCGGGTCCGGTTCCCGGTCCCAGCCCCAGCTGTGCCCGCCTTTTCCACAGACATCGGTGTGGGCCACGGCTCTCCTGTCCCCTCAGCGCTGCTCCCCATGCTCCTCCTCAGCGCTGCTGCCCTCACTGCCCCTCTCCCTGAGCCACAGGGCAGTTTTTGATTTTAAATTCGCAGTGGGACCCTGGAATGAAGCTGGGATTCAGGAGGGAAAAGCTGCCATTAAAGTGCCAGATCACTGTAGGAATAGCTGATGGGCCCAGCTGACAGGAATGAATTGACATAAGAAATAGGAGCAGGGCCCTCGAGCCTGATCCGCCATTCAATAAGATCATGGCTGATCTTCTACCTCAACTAGACTTTCCCGCCTGTAAGCGAGGAAAATATGGAAGGTAAAACAGAACCTTCAGGTGTTACCCAGATCAGTAGTTTATTACGAGTGCACACGGGAGAACAATCTCAGCCACCCCAGCTGGAGACCTCGTTCTCAAAGGAAAAGTGGCAATACAACTTAGTTTATACAGTTTATTAGACAACACCCACTAATTACTAATGGGGGTGTATACATGGTAATATTGATACATCATTAGTTTATAGGGTTAATCAACTTCTAGGCCTGCCCTTTGAAGTCGAGTACCCCCTGTGAGAAGCTTATGGGCTGCAGAGGCTTCACTCTAACTTTGCATTTTTGAGCTATCTCTTACCCTTGTCATCACTATAGGGAGGTATCTTCAACAGGAACATGGCCTGCTTGACTACAAAGCTCTATTGAATTATGCAGCCAACTGACTCCTTTCCCAGACCATCAGCAGATGTTTCATCAATACGCCTTTGTACTCTTATCTCTTAGGAACAGACCCCTTCTAAACATTCCTTAAGTAAAGCTTGGAATGTCCTTGGTCAGCTAAACCTATCTATGTTAGTTTGAAAAGGGCTAACATGGTCAAGTATCCCATGGTGCTTTGTGTTTTGTTTCCAGCCGAACAAGACTGAATGGTACCTTTCAGACCGTTTTATACCGGTGAATTGGGGCCCACCCCTTTATATCCCTTAATCCAAATTTTATCCCTACACCGCCCTATCCCCATGTCCCTTGATTCCCTTAGATTCCAAAAATCTATCGATCTCAGTCCTGAATATATTCAACGACTGAGCATCCACAGCCCTCTGGGGTAGAGAATTCCAAAGATTCACAACCCTCTGAGTGAAGAAATTTTTCCTTAGCTCGGTCCTAAATGGCCAACCACTTATCTTGAGACTATGACCCCTAGTTCTAGACTCTCCAGCCGGGAGAAACAGCCTCTCAGCCTCTACCCTGTCAAGCCCTCTAAGAATTTTATACGTTTCAATGAGTTCACCTCATTCTTCTAAACTCCAGAGAATATAGGCCCATTCTACTCACTCTCTCCTCATAGGACAACCCTCTCATCCCAGGAATCAATCTAGTGAAACTTAATTGCATCCTCTTTAAGGCAAGTATATCCTTCCTTAGATAAGGAGACCAAAACTGTATACAGTACTCACCAGAGCCCTATATAATGGCAGCAAGACCTTCTTACTCTTATACTCCAACCCCCTTGCAATAAAGGCTAACATACATACGAATTAAGGGCAGGAGGAGGCCATTGGGCCCCTAGAGCCTGGTCTCCCATTTGATAAGATCATGGTTGATCTGATTGTGACCTCAACTTTCCCTTCTACCTACTATAACCTTTGACTCCCTTGTTAATCAGAAATCAATCTAACTCAGCCTTAAAAATATTCAATGACCCTGCCTCCACTACTCTCTGGGGAAGGGAGTTCCACAGACTAATGACCCTCTGAAAGAAAAAAAATCTCCTCATCTCCATCTTAAATGGGAGACCCCTTATTTTTAAACTGTGGCTCCTAGTTCTAGTCTCTTCCCACAAGGGAAAACACCCCCTCAGCATCTACCCCTTCAAGTCCCCTCAGGATCTTATATGTTTCAATAAGATCACCTCTCATTCTTCTAAACTCCAGTGTATACAGGTCCAACTTGTCCAACCTTTCCTCATAAGATAACCCCCTCATCCCAGGAATCAGTTGAGTGAACCTTCTCTGAACCGCCTCCAAACCAACTATGTCCTTTCTTAAATAAGGACACCCAAACTGCACACAGTATTCTAAATGTGGTCTCTCCAATGTCCTGTACAACTGTAGCAAAACATCTCCACTTTTATATTCCATTCCCCTTGCAATAAATGACAGCATTCTATTTGCCTTCCTAATCACTTGCTGTACCTGCATACTAACTTTCATGTATTAGGACACCCAGATCCCTCTGTACCTCAGAGTTCTGCAATCTCTCTCCATTTAAATAATGTACTGCTTTTCTATTCCTCCTGCCGAAGTGGACAAGTTCACATTTTCCCACATTATACTCCATCTGCCAAATTTTTGCCCACTCACTTAACCTATCTATATCCCTTTGCGGAATCCTTATGTCCTCTTCACAACTTACTTTCCTACCTACCTTTGTATCATCAGCAAATTTAGCAACCATACATTCAGTCCCTTCATCCAAGTCATTAATAAAGATTGTAAGTAGCTGAGGCCCAAGCACTGATCCCTGTGGCACTCCACTTGTTACATCTTGCCAACCTGAAAATGACCCATTTATACCTACTCTCTGTTTCCTGTTAGCTAACCAATCCTTTATCCATGCCAATATGTTAACCCCTACACCATGAGCTCTTATTTTGTGCAGTTGCGTTTGATGTGGTACCTTGTCAAAAGCATTCTGGAAATCCAAGTATACCACATCCACAGGATCCCCTTTATCCATGTTGCTTGTTGCTTCCTCAAAGAACTCTAATAAATTAGCCAAACACGATTTCCCTTTCACAAAGCTGTGTTGACTCTGCCTGATTGCATTGAGATTTTCTAAGTGCCCTGCTATAACCTCCTTAATAATAGATTCTAGCATTTTCCCTATGACAGGTGTTAAACTAACTGGCCTATAGTTTCCTGCTTTCTGTCTCCCTCCTTTCTTGAATAGAGGAGTTACATTCCAATCTGATGGGACCCTGCCAGAATCTAGGGAATTCTTGCGCAGGGGCCATGCTAATCTTCTCTGTATCATTCCAATTTTAGTATATATGCTGCGAAGCAAGCACAAATAATGATGGAACGTCAGTGTCTTATAAAGCATCAATATTATGAACACCTTTATGAACATATCATTTGCCTTCCTAATTGCTTGCAGTACCTGCAAGTTAACTTTCTGTGATTGTGAACCAGGACACCCAAATCCCTCTGAATACCAACATTTCTTAGTCTCTCACCTTTTAAAAAATATGCTGCTTTTCTATTCTTCCTACCAAAGTGGATAATTTCACATTTCGTCACATTATACTCCCATCTGCCACCCTCTCTATATCCCTTTGCAGCTTCTCATCGTCCTCCTCACAGCTTACTTTCCCACCTATCGTCAGCAAACTTGGATACGATAGACTCGGTCCCTTCATCTAAGTCATTGTAATATATATCAATCAGCTGAGGCCCAAGCACTGATCCTTGTGGCACTCCACTGGTTACAACCTGCCAACCTGAAAATGACCCCTGTATTCCCTCAAACACACACTTGTGATCCAAACTAAGATATAAATTTATAGACTTGTAGGTGAGTATATAATGGAACATATTGGAAAATTGAAGCCCATGAGATTAAAGAGGCAGTTGCTGCTTTGAATTTTTGCATTAAAATGAATGATATATTCTGGTTAACTTTAAGCACTTTCATACTTCACAATTGATAGATTTTTAATGAACAATGCAAAAATAAAGTGACATTTTGGATTTTCAACAGACCATGAAGTAAAGGAGGAGCTAAATGAAGAAGTTGATTTTGTGGCATGACTTGTGTATGAAAGTGAATGTGCAGCAGTAGTAAATATGAAAATTTTGTATAAGGTTATGTTTTAAAAGTGCAAAATATGGAACGCTTCACGAATTTGCGTGTCATCCTTGCGCAGGGGCCATGCTAATCTTCTCTGTATCGTTCCAATTTTAGTATATGTGCTGCCGAAGCGAGCACGATTGATAATGCAACGCCAGTGTCTTATAAAGCATCAATATTATGACCACCTTTAGGTGATTCTGATCCACTTTTTTTTGTTGAATTTTGAATTAACTTTGTTCGACAACGTAATACGAAGGACGATATTTATCTATATTGAAAAATGTCTACTTTCATTTTTAATGATTTCTGAACATAAATATTGAAAATATAGCAAATCTCCGCGCAGTGGATTATGGTCGGCGATTGGTTCTAAATGTAAATGAGGGCAGGGGGCGGGGCTTTAGTTCACGGCGGTTGGGCTCAGGGGGCGGGGCCTGTTGACGGGCTCGGCCTGCGGTGAGTTGTGAGGCGGACGCGGTTTATTTGGGCTCGTTACCCTGTCGCTCCTCGTCAACCGGGACCGAGAGGCCGCGGGGTAGTGAACTGGGCTGATGCTGCGGGGCCCGGTGCAGTTCACAGTCCCCCAGTGTGGGGAGCGCGGCTGGTCATGGTCGGCATTTCAGGGGCCGGGGCCGCCTCTTCCACACATCGGTGTGGGCCGTGGTCCTCCTCTCCCCTCCCCTCAGCACTGCTGCAGGGCAGTTTTGATTTTAAATTTACAGAGAGATCCTTGAATGAAGCTGTGATTCAGGAGGGGAAAAGCTGCCATTAAAGTGCCAGATCACTGTAGGAATAGCTGATGTTCTCAGCTGACAGGAATGCATTGGTGCTTCTGTTAGGTGCACTGTCTGGAGAATTTCCTGCACTGGAAAGGAAATCCTGAGAGATGAATCCTCTCATTCCCCCCCTCCCCCCCAAACACACACCTGTGGTCCAAACTAAGACATACATTTATAGACTTGTATGTATTGGAACAATACACTTTCTTTTGTACTTTGCGTTCAACTCTAAAGGACTATTCATTTTACAGGGGTGGCCTTACATTAAGCTGTGCTGCAATTTATTAAGAGGGTGACCAAAGTGATAAATTTGAGACTTTTTACAAACTACACATAAGTAGTGTTTCAGTTTGCAGGTTTCCACCTTTGTACAATGCCTGGCTTTAATAAGACCAAACACTGATGATGGAGGTTAAACACATAGTAATACCATTTAAGTCAGAAGAAAAAAAAATACTGGAATGTACAGCACACCGATAAGTATATTAAAGAGAAAGCCAGGTTAATGTTTTGGAAGGGATCTTTCAGCAGAACAGAGGCCATAGCGGAAAGGTTAATTTTCCACTTTCAAACACTGGCTGACCTGCTATGTGATCCCAGTATTTTCTGTTTTTGTTTTTATTTTTTTCAATCAGAACAATTTGTTTAAGGGTGATATTATGATTGGGACGGGTCCAGCCTTTATCATATACAACAACAGCTTGCACTTATATAGCACCTTTTAACGTAGTAAAACATCCCAAGGTGTTTCACAGGGGCATTATCAGACAAAATCTGACACCTAGCCACATAAAGAGATATTAGGACAGGTGACCAAAAGCTTGGTCAAAGAGGTAGGTTTTTAAGGAGCGACTTAAAGGAGGAGAGTAATGTGGAGAGGTTTAGGGAGGGAGTTCCAGATCTTAGAGCCTTGGCAGCTAAAGGCGTGGTCACCAATAGAGGAACGAAGGAGATTGGGGATGCAAAAGAGGCCAGAATTGGAGGAACGCAGAGGTCTCAGAGGGTCGTAGTGCTGGAGGAGGTTACAGAGATTGGGAGGGGCGAGGCCCTGGAGGCGTGGCCGGACCAGGAGCCAATGTAGGTCAGCGAGCACAGGGGTGAACAATCCATGTCTCAGTGCCACTTCAGTTTGATATGTGTTGCCCAATTGTAATCTCATCCTTAGCTTCCTCAGCTACATTTGTGCCTGCACTGGAATTCTCTACTCAGTTCTGACTAGCTCGCAACTTCCCTCTTTCAAGAACTTTCTACAAACCATTTTGACCATGCCTGTCCTCCTAACCTCTCTTTTGTTTCCCTTTACCCATGCTTAGTGTCTATCATATCCTTTGCCTCCATATTGTAAAGCACTCTAAATCGTCTTCGCTGTATGTGAGGAGCGGCATATAAATGCAAGCTGTTTTTTGTTGTAATGCAAACAAACAATGCTGAAATTAAAGAAAAATTGGATGTCGGAGAATGGAACACCTTTCCACTTTTTTTGACCAAACAGCTCCCAGGCCTGGTGTAGTGTGGGTTAGACATACAGTCAAGCTCTCTTACAATACCTCACCTCCAGGTTCTGAAGTCTGCCAGTATCAGCAAAATGATTACAGCACTTGAAAATTTGCCACAAGTTCCTCCCAGGCAACAGTAGGAGACTTGGAAAGGATCAGCCAGTTTGCAGTTCCAGAGGTCACAGACACCCTGTTGGAGCATGCTGGTTACTACATTAGTAGTATCATGAGGATGCAGCAAAACAGCTGAACATGTTTTTTTTGAAGGAGATGGTACTTCCAGGGTAGCACTGGGTTCTATTCACTGCACCCATGTTGCCATTTAACAACTATGTAGTGCCCCATGTCATTCATCAACAGAACAGCACCAATTTGTAAACTTCCAAATGGTTGCAACAATCAGCAAAGAATTCTGCGTGTCAGAGTATTCATACATGACAATGTAAAAAAGCTAGTAAAAGGTAAGCAACAGCTTCAAAAAAAAGCTAACACAGACCTCAAAAAGTTAACAACTCAAGAACTTCCCTGACATACGGTGAACAACAGATTATGAAAGGATTTGATAGGGTAGACAGAGAGAAGATCATAGAAAGGTTACAGCATGGAAGGAGGCCATTCGGCCCATCGAGACCGTGCAGGCTCTATGCAAGAGCAATCCAGCCAGTCCCACTCCCCCGCTCTTTCCCTGTAGCCCTGCAAATTTTTTCCTTTCAAGTATTTATCCAGTTCTCTTTTGAAGGCCATGTTGAATCTGCCTCCACCACCCCCTCGGGCAGTGCATTCCAGATCCTAACCACTCGCTGTGTAAAAAAGATTTTCCCCATGTCACCTTTGGTTCTTTTGCCAATCACCTTAAATCTATGTCCTCTAGTCCTTGACCCTTCCGCCAATGGGAACAGTTTCTCTCTATCTACTCTGTCTAGACCCTTCATGATTCTGAATACCTCTATCAAATCTCCTTGCAACCGTCTCTGTTCCAAGGAGAACAACCCTAGCTTCTCCAGTCTATCCATGTAACTAAAGTCCCTCATCCCTGGAAGATATTTCCACTTGCGGGGGAGACCAGAACTAGATGCCATAAATATAAGATAGTCACTAACAAATCCAGCAGGGAATTCAGGAGAAACTTCTCCATCCAGAGAGTGGTAAGAATGTGGAACTGGCTATCACATGGAGTAGTTGAGGCGACTAGCATAGAGGCATTTAAGGGGAAGCTAGATAAACACGAAGGAGAAGGGAATAGAAGGAAATGTTGATAGGATTATTGTAAACAATTTTACAACACCAAGTTATAGTCCAACAATTTTATTTTTAAATCCACAAGCTTTCGGAGGCTTCCTCCTTCGTCAGGTGAATGTGAGGAAGGAGGAAGCCTCCTCCTTTCACCTGAGGAAGGAGGAAGCCTCTGAAAGCTTGTGGATTTTAAAATAAAATTGTTGGACTATAACTTGGTGTTGTAAAATTGTTTACAATTGTCAACCCCAGTCCATCACCGGCATCTCCACATCATTGATAGGATTAGATGAAGAAGGATGGGAAGAGGCTCTCGTGGAGCATAAACACTGGCATAGACCTGTTGGGCCGAATGGCTGGTTTGTGTGCTGTATATTCTTTGCAATTCTTTGTGACATATGGAAACAAGTAGTTTACATGGGCTTTATGACTTTAGCTGTAGGTATGCACAAAAACATTTACTGGTACTGGAGGAAAGTACAAAATCGATGGTCCATTTCTATAGGGGGTCTGGGTGTATGTTCCCCCAGAAAAATTTGAATTTTTGCATTAAAATTAATGATACATTCTGGTTAACTTTAAGCACGTTCATACCTCACAATTGATAGATTTTTAATAAAGAAAGGAAAAATAAAGTGACATTTTGAATTTTTACCAGACCATCACTTACCCAAAATTTGCCTCAACAAGCACATCCCACACCCCCAATTTACAAAGTCAGTCCACACCCTCTGGCTCAGTTCACAGACACACTATACCCCATCCAACTCCTTAACACTTTCACAGAAAAACTCTCCTCTCCTTATAATGTAGTTAAACTGGTATTCTTGTTCTATTCAGATTGGCACTCCCTCTTCAATTGAAAATTTCAAAAATGAGATTGATAGATTTTTGTTAGGCAAAAGTATTCAAGGTTACGGAACCAAAGCAGGTAGATGGAGTTAAGATTTCAGATCAGCCATGATTTGTGTTTGAAAGTGAACGTGAAGAAGAAGTCTGAAAGTTTTGCAGAAGGTGATGTGTTTTAAAAGTGCAAAATATGGAACGCTTCACGAATTTGCGTGTCATCCTTGCGCAGGGGCCATGCTAATCTTCTCTGTATCGTTCCAATTTTAGTATATGTGCTGCCGAAGCGAGCACGGTTGATAATGCAACGCCAGTGTCTTATAAAGCATCAGTATTATGACCACCTTTAGGTGATTCTGATCCACTTTTTTTGTCGAATTTTGAATTAACTTTGTTCGACAACGTAATACAAAGGACGATATTTATCTATATTGAAAAATGTCTACTTTCATTTTTAATGATTTCTGAACATAAATATTGAAAATATAGCAAATCTCCGCGCAGTGGATTATGGTCGGCGATTGGTTCTAAATGTAAATGAGGGCAGGGGGCGGGGCTTTAGTTCACGGCGGTTGGGCTCAGGGGGCGGGGCCTGTTGACGGGCTGGGCCTGCGGTGAGTTGTGAGGCGGACGCGGTTTATTTGGGCTCGTTACCCTGTCGCTCCTCGTCAACCGGGACCGAGAGGCCGCGGGGTAGTGAACTGGGCTGATGCTGCGGGGCCCGGTGCAGTTCACAGTCCCCCAGTGTGGGGAGCGCGGCTGGTCATGGTCGGCATTTCAGGGGCCGGGGCCGCCTCTTCCACACATCGGTGTGGGCCGTGGTCCTCCTCTCCCCTCCCCTCAGCACTGCTGCAGGGCAGTTTTGATTTTAAATTTACAGAGAGATCCTTGAATGAAGCTGTGATTCAGGAGGGGAAAAGCTGCCATTAAAGTGCCAGATCACTGTAGGAATAGCTGATGTTCTCAGCTGACAGGAATGCATTGGTGCTTCTGTTAGGTGCACTGTCTGGAGAATTTCCTGCACTGGAAAGGAAATCCTGAGAGATGAATCCTCTCATTCCCCCCCTCCCCCCCAAACACACACCTGTGGTCCAAACTAAGACATACATTTATAGACTTGTATGTATTGGAACAATACACTTTCTTTTGTACTTTGCGTTCAACTCTAAAGGACTATTCATTTTACACGGGTGGCCTTACATTAAGCTGTGCTGCAATTTATTAAGAGGGTGACCAAAGTGATAAATTTGAGTCTTTTTACAAACTACACATAAGTAGTGTTTCAGTTTGCAGGTTTCCACCTTTGTACAATGCCTGGCTTTAATAAGACCAAACACTGATGATGGAGGTTAAACACATAGTAATACCATTTAAGTCAGAAGAAAAAAAAATACTGGAATGTACAGCACACCGATAAGTATATTAAAGAGAAAGCCAGGTTAATGTTTTGGAAGGGATCTTTCAGCAGAACAGAGGCCATAGCGGAAAGGTTAATTTTCCACTTTCAAACACTGGCTGACCTGCTATGTGATCCCAGTATTTTCTGTTTTTGTTTTTATTTTTTTCAATCAGAACAATTTGTTTAAGGGTGATATTATGATTGGGACGGGTCCAGCCTTTATCATATACAACAACAGCTTGCACTTATATAGCACCTTTTAACGTAGTAAAACATCCCAAGGTGTTTCACAGGGGCATTATCAGACAAAATCTGACACCTAGCCACATAAAGAGATATTAGGACAGGTGACCAAAAGCTTGGTCAAAGAGGTAGGTTTTTAAGGAGCAACTTAAAGGAGGAGAGTAATGTGGAGAGGTTTAGGGAGGGAGTTCCAGATCTTAGAGCCTTGGCAGCTAAAGGCGTGGTCACCAATAGAGGAACGAAGGAGATTGGGGATGCAAAAGAGGCCAGAATTGGAGGAACGCAGAGGTCTCAGAGGGTCGTAGTGCTGGAGGAGGTTACAGAGATTGGGAGGGGCGAGGCCCTGGAGGCGTGGCCGGACCGGGAGCCAATGTAGGTCAGCGAGCACAGGGGTGAACAATCCATGTCTCAGTGCCACTTCAGTTTGATATGTGTTGCCCAATTGTAATCTCATCCTTAGCTTCCTCAGCTACATTTGTGCCTGCACTGGAATTCTCTACTCAGTTCTGACTAGCTTGCAACTTCCCTCTTTCAAGAACTTTCTACAAACCATTTTGACCATGCCTGTCCTCTTAACCTCTCTTTTGTTTCCCTTTACCCATGCTTAGTGTCTATCATATCCTTTGCCTCCATATTGTAAAGCACTCTAAATCGTCTTCGCTGTATGTGAGGAGCGGCATATAAATGCAAGCTGTTTTTTGTTGTAATGCAAACAAACAATGCTGAAATTAAAGAAAAATTAGATGTCGGAGAATGGAACACCTTTCCACTTTTTTTGACCAAACAGCTCCCAGGCCTGGTGTAGTGTGGGTTAGACATACAGTCAAGCTCTCTTACAATACCTCACCTCCAGGTTCTGAAGTCTGCCAGTATCAGCAAAATGATTACAGCACTTGAATTTTTGCCACAAGTTCCTCCCAGGCAACAGTAGGAGACTTGGAAAGGATCAGCCAGTTTGCAGTTCCAAGGTCACAGACACCCTGTTGGAGCATGCTGGTTACTACATTAGTAGTATCATGAGGATGCAGCAAAACAGCTGAACATGTTTTTTTTGAAGGAGATGGTACTTCCAGGGTAGCACTGGGTTCCATTGACTGCACCCATGTTGCCATTTAACAACTATGTAGTGCCCCATGTCATTCATCAACAGAACAGCACCAATCTGTAAACTTCCAAATGGTTGCAACAATCAGCAAAGAATTCTGCGTGTCAGAGTATTCATACATGACAATGTAAAAAAGCTAGTAAAAGGTAAGCAACAGCTTCAAAAAAAAGCTAACACAGACCTCAAAAAGTTAACAACTCAAGAACTTCCCTGACATACGGTGAACAACAGATTATGAAAGGATTTGATAGGGTAGACAGAGAGAAGATCATAGAAAGGTTACAGCATGGAAGGAGGCCATTCGGCCCATCGAGACTGTGCAGGCTCTATGCAAGAGCAATCCAGCCAGTCCCACTCCCCTGCTCTTTCCCTGTAGCCCTGAAAATTTTTTCCTTTCAAGTATTTATCCAGTTCTCTTTTGAAGGCCATGTTGAATCTGCCTCCACCACCCCCTCGGGCAGTGCATTCCAGATCCTAACCACTCGCTGTTATAAAAAGATTTTCCCCATGTCACCTTTGGTTCTTTTGCCAATCACCTTAAATCTATGTCCTCTAGTCCTTGACCCTTCCGCCAATGGGAACAGTTTCTCTCTATCTACTCTGTCTAGACCCTTCATGATTCTGAATACCTCTATCAAATCTCCTTGCAACCGTCTCTGTTCCAAGGAGAACAACCCTAGCTTCTCCAGTCCATCCACGTAACTAAAGTCCCTCATCCCTGGAAGATATTTCCACTTGCGTGGGAGACCAGAACTAGATGCCATAAATATAAGATAGTCACTAACAAATCCAGTAGGGAATTCAGGAGAAACTTCTCCATCCAGAGAGTGGTAAGAATGTGGAACTGGCTATCACATGGAGTAGTTGAGGCGACTAGCATAGAGGCATTTAAGTGGAAGCTAGATAAACACGAAGGAGAAGGGAATAGAAGGAAATGTTGATAGGATTATTGTAAACAATTTTACAACACCAAGTTATAGTCCAACAATTTTATTTTAAAATCCACAAGCTTTCGGAGGCTTCCTCCTTCCTCAGGTGAATGTGAGGAAGGAGGAAGCCTCCTCCTTTCACCTGAGGAAGGAGGAAGCCTCTGAAAGCTTGTGGATTTTAAAATAAAATTGTTGGACTATAACTTGGTGTTGTAAAATTGTTTACAATTGTCAACCCCAGTCCATCACCGGCATCTCCACATCATTGATAGGATTAGATGAAGAAGGATGGGAAGAGGCTCTCGTGGAGCATAAACACTGGCATAGACCTGTTGGGCCGAATGGCTGGTTTGTGTGCTGTATATTCTTTGCAATTCTTTGTGAGATATGGAAACAAGTAGTTTACATGGGCTTTATGACTTTAGCTGTAGGTATGCACAAAAACATTTACTGGTACTGGAGGAAAGTACAAAATCGATGGTCCATTTCTATAGGGGGTCTGGGTGTATGTTCCCCCAGAAAAATTTGAATTTTTGCATTAAAATTAATGATACATTCTGGTTAACTTTAAGCACGTTCATACCTCACAATTGATAGATTTTTAATAAAGAAAGGAAAAATAAAGTGACATTTTGAATTTTTACCAGACCATCACTTACCCAAAATTTGCCTCAACAAGCACATCCCACACCCCCAATTTACAAAGTCAGTCCACACCCTCTGGCTCAGTTCACAGACACACTATACCCCATCCAACTCCTTAACACTTTCACAGAAAAACTCTCCTCTCCTTATAATGTAGTTAAACTGGTATTCTTGTTCTACTCAGATTGGCACTCCCTCTTCAATTGAAAATTTCAAAACTGAGATTGATAGATTTTTGTTAGGCAAAAGTATTCAAGGTTACGGAACCAAGGCAGGTAGATGGAGTTAAGATTTCAGTTCAGCCATGATTTGTGTTTGAAAGTGAACGTGAAGAAGAAGTAAGTCTGAAAGTTTTGCAGAAGGTGATGTGTTTTGAAAGTGCAAAATATGGAACGCTTCACGAATTTGCGTGTCATCCTTGCGCAGGGGCCATGCTAATCTTCTCTGTATCGTTCCAATTTTAGTATATGTGCTGCCGAAGCGAGCACGAAGTATAACTGAAAAATGAGTGTCTTATAAAGCATCAATATTGGAACCACTTTAAGCTAATAGGAGAAACTTTCTCGTTTGACGACTTCTTGAATTAACTTTATGCTACAGAATTGTGCACAAAATAATATTGAACTATAATGACAGTTTTGTACTTGTATATTTTATCATTTGGTAACAAATAATAAAAGAAATTTGGATTTCTGCGCAGTGGATTATGGTCGGCGATAGGTTCTAAATGTAAATGAGGGCAGGGGGCGGGGCTTTAGTTCACGGCGGTTGGGCTCAGGGGGCGGGGCCTGTTGACGGGCTGGGTCTGCGGTGAGTTGTGAGGCGGACGCGGTTTATTTGGGCTCGTTACCCTGTCGCTCCTCGTCAACCGGGACCGAGAGGCCGCGGGGTAGTGAACTGGGCTGATGCTGCGGGGCCCGGTGCAGTTCACAGTCCCCCAGTGTGGGGAGCGCGGCTGGTCATGGTCGGCATTTCAGGGGCCGGGGCCGCCTCTTCCACACATCGGCCGGGCTTTCGGGTCCGGTTCCCGGTCCCAGTTCCAGCTGTGCTCGCCTTTTCCACAGACATCGGTGTGGGCCACGGCCCTCCCCTCAGGGACACTGCTCCTTCTTCTCCCGCCCCCCCCCCCCCCCCCCAGCACTGCTGTCCTTCTCTCTTCCCCTCAGTTCTGCTCCCATGTTAACTCCACATTTCCCTCAGTGCTTTTCTCCATTTTCTGCTTCTCCACTCAGTGCTGTTCCTGCTTTTTCTCTGTTCTGTGGTGGGGGATTAGAGGGGGTGAAGTGGGTCTGGAGAGTGAAGAGTGACTGTTGAGGTAGCTTTTGAGGGGGTGATGTGATGATTGCTCGAAACTTATTTTTTCAGTTTCTTTATATTAAAAATACAATAATTGTGAAGTAAGAAAAGGTGTTTGACGTTAACCTAAATGCACTATTTCTATATTTCTGAGCAGCACTCTCTGGAACTGCCCAGAAATACACCAGCAGTCAGCATGAGAGGGGAGGGATGGATATAGCATTTGAAAGGACTGCACAGTTCTACATTGCTGCCTGCAGCCCTGGATGGAATGATCAAGAATACTGATTTTGTGACAGGTTATCTGTTGATGGGAGAAAGACATTTTAAAATATGCTCCCAGAATTGGAACACTCCAGTGGTGGGTGGAGGGTGCAATCTGTGGAATAAATTATATTACTGATCGATGTCATCTCTCAGGCATTCTCACCCTATCGAATAAATGATAGTAGTACTAATCATTTCTCAGAATCTCTTGACATGAGGAACAGCCTTTCTTCAGTTTAATAACTTTTTTGTATAGTTCTGGAACTGTTTAAAGTGAAGTTTAATTATCCATCACCTTCATTTATAAGAAAGGCATACTGTTGAGTGTTTTACATGTGTACTGTCAGTATTTGTAAAGTTCTCGTGCTCGTAGACTATCTCGTATCCTTATGTACTAATTAGTTTCAAGCCATTGTTACTCAGTGTTTTTTCACCTATGTCCTTTTTAGGTTATCTGGTTTTGGCCTGCACTTTGAGTTCTCTGCTATCTTGCAATTGCAGCAGGTTGCTAGATCAATTTGGCCGTAGCTGCTGAGTCAATTGAAATTTTCAAGACTGAGATAGCTAGATTTTTTTTAAGATAAGTGTGATCAAAGGATATGGAGCAAAGGCAGGTAAGTGGAGCTGACGCACAGATCATGATCTAATTCAATAGCAGAACAGGCTCGAGGAGTTGAATGGCCTACTCCTGTTCTTATGGTAAATAACAGAAAATCTAATAATGTTTCAGATTCTATGTGATTCAGTAACAGTAATATTTCCACTTATATCTTGAGAAATGCTCATCAATATCACATTCAACACAATCCTTAATGCACAATTACAAAACTACTTTTTGTGTTGGGGAGCCAGTCATAGAGCTACAGAATTGTCAAAATCATCTCATTTTTGATACAGACAGCAGAGCTGATCTCGGTTTCTCGGCTTCCTCTTCACCTTCCACTCACATGTCTACCTGCCGTTGCCTGGCTGCTGTTTTCAGTTGCTGGGACTCACTGAGTATAAGTGTAGAAATTCATGGGCTGCTGTGCCTCGTTCTGTTCCTCCTTCCTCCGGTGGGTCAGCAGAGGGTGTTGTACATAAGATCGATTCAGGATTCGGAGTTGGGGTGGGGGGTCTCATAAAGCGTGGGAGCTTGGCTACACGCAGACAATCTGGATTAACATACATTCACTTTCCGACCTAGATTAACTTTTATAAAGAAGCACAATATTTCGCTTGAAAAGGAAGACAACCTGTGCAGTTTTCCGAATAGTTTTCATGGTTATTCATTACGGCGTCCCTGGGTTACGTCTGTGCTATCGTAGATTGAACATAAGAAATAGGAGTAGGCCATCTGACCCCTCGAGCCTGCTCCGCCATTCAACAAGATCATGGCTGATCATCTACCTCAACGCCATTTTCCTGCAGCATCCCCATATCCCTTGATGCCTTTAATATCTAGAAATCTAATCGATCTCTGTTTTGAACGTACTCAATGGCTGAGCCTCCACTGCCCTCTCGGCTAGAGAATTCCAAAGATTCACCATCCTCTGAGTGAAGAAATTTCTCCTCATTTCAGTCCTAAATGGCCTACCCCTTATTCTGAGACTGTGACCCCTGGTTCTAGACTCCTCAGCCAGGGGAAACATCCTCCCTGTGTTTATCCTATCGAGCCCTGTAAGAATTTTGTATGTTTCAATGAGATCACCTCTTATTGTTCTAAACTCTCGAGAATACAGGCCTAGTCTACTCAATCTCTCCTCATACGACAATCCTGCCATGCCAGGAATCAGTCTGGTGAACCTTCGTTGCACTCCCTCTATGGCAAGTATATCCTTTCTTATATTGTACACAATACTCCAGGTGTGGTGTCACCAAGGCCCTATATAATTGCAGGAAGACATCTTTACTCCTGTAGTCAAATCCTCTTGTAATAAAAGCTAACATACCATTTGCCTTCCTAATTGCTTGCTGCACCTGCATGTTAGCTTTCAGTGACTCATGTACAAGGATACCCACGTCCCTTTGAACATCAATATTTCCCAATCTCTCATCATTTTAAAAATACTCTGCATTTCTGTTTTTCCTACCAAAGTGGATAATTTCACATTTTTCCACATTCTATTCCATCTGCCATGTTCTTGCCCACTCACTTAGCCTGTCTATACCCCTTTGAAGCCTCATTGTATCCTCCTCACAACTCACATTCCCACTTAGTTTTGTGTCATCAGCAAATTTGGAAATATTACATTTGGTCCCCTCATCCAAATCATTGATCTATATTGTGAATAGTTGGGTCCCAAGCACCGATCCCTGCGGTGCCCCACTAGTCACAGTCTGCCAACCTGTAAAAGACCCGTTTATTCCTACTCTCTGTTTTCTGTGTGTTAACCAATTCTCAATCCATGCCAGTATATCACCCCCAATTCCATCTGCTCTAACTTTGTTCACTGACCTATGTGGGACCTTATCGAAGGCCTTCTGAAAATCCAATTACACCACATCCACTGGTTTCCCCCTTATCTATTCTACTAGTTACATCCTCAAAGAACTCCAATAGGTTTTTCAAACATGATTTCTCTTTCATAAATTCATGTTGACTCTGCCAAATCCTATTATTTTCTAAGTGTCCTGTTATCACATCCTTTATAATAGATTCTAGCATTTTCCCTACTACTGATATCAGGCTAAAAGGTCTGTAGTTCCCTGTTTTCACTCTCCTTCCTTTCTTAAATAGTGGGGTTACATTTGCTACCCTCCAATCTGCAGGAATCATTCCAGAATCTATAGAATTTTGGAAGATGACAACCAATGCATCCACTATCTCTATAGCCATCTCTTTCAAAACCCTGCGATGTAGATCATCAGGTCCTTGGGATTTATCAACTTTCAGTCCCATTAATTTCTCTTGTACCATTTTTATACTAATACTAATTTCTTTCAGTTCCTCATTCTCGCCATTCCCTTGGTTCTCTAGTATTTCTGGGAGGTTTTTTGAGTCTTCTACCGTGAAGACAGACACACAGTATTTGTTTAATTTTTTTGCCATTTCCTTATTCCCCATTATAAATTCTCCCGTCTCTGTCTGCAAGGGACCCACATTTACCTTTGCCAGTCTTTTCCTTTTTACATACCTATAGAAGCTTTTACAGATTGCTTTTGTTTCGTCTTAGCAAAATTATGTTTTTCAGACAAGAAAAGTCTTTGTATGAACACTTGTAAACAGTTAATACCTTTACACCATCCTAAAATATTTTTGTTAGTACATAATATGAGGTGCCAGTGTCTTGACAAAACAGTCCACTCTGAAAAGAGTTCTGTGGTTCTGAGAATAAATACAGTTTGCAGTCATTGAGCTGTAGGAACAGTGGCGTCTTCACGTTTGGTATCCATGCAGTTCTGTACAGGAGCTGCGATGCCTGGCAGCTCGGAAGACACAGAATTTTCCTCAGGTGCAACGGGGCCTGGTAAATTTGAGTCCACACAATTTAGCCAAAAGTTTGCACAGCTCGCATGATAGCGACAACCATTATAAAGCACTGAATTTTCTGTGTTGTTCAAGTCCTGTAAGGAGGGAATGAGAGAGTGAAATGTCTCTCTTAAATCTACTTGAAGAGGAAGTAAAAATACTTTAAAAGACCCAGGATAGTCACCTGTGATTTGAAAACTTCAATGATACATTATGTGAGAGACCCACAACATTTCCTTTATTAGTGCAAAACAAGATCTAATGTGTTATTATCAATAGGTGACATCTATTCTGAAGCTTTAAAATGCATCTAGGGCACATCCAGGGGAGTTAGTATTTGGGTTAGCCCAAAGTTGATGGGAGAAAGGTACAGCTTGAGGAAAGGACAAAACCAATTTGGTGCTGAAAATCCATAGCATCTATGAAACGTGCAGCGTCTCACAGGCCTGAAATATGACCTGTTTCTACTGAAATTTGTCAAAAATTCAATGCTGCAACAAGAAATGTACGTCAAAAAAATCCCATTAGAACCATTTATACTTGCATTAACTTCATTCAGTGTTCTGAGCAGACACACTCCACAGCTTTCATTCTGAGGATTTTCTGTTCCAGTTACAGCTGAACAGTCAAGGGTAGATTCAGAAGGCTGCGGAATATGAAAATAAAAACTTTATTTAGCTAGAGAATCATTACCTGCACAAATTTAAAGCAAAGAGGGATACGATTTAGCTGCTGTACTGTACCATAGTGGAGTATTACAGAATAATTCAGTGTGCTCAATAATGGAGATAAACTTAACCAATGTGTCAATTGGCAAACACAGATTCACTCAAAAAATGAATCCTGCCCCCCCCCCACACTTTAAAAAAATACTGCTGCAATAGCATTCTACTAGATACCACCAGGTGGCAGAGTCTACCAAATGCTAGTGACAAGTGCTGGAAATGACTAGTTCTGATGAAGGGTTACATCTGAAAAGTTCATTTTAAACTTGACATTCTGCGGGTCCAACCTGTTACAGCAGAGGGCCAGATCTATATGCCACCGCCATAGAATGGCCAGTGTATACTTAAAATGCTTTGGGATCAGGCAGAGTCCTGATTAACCCCATGTCCAACACAATCGCATTCCTTTCTCATAAAACATTTACGGATTGATTGGACAAACATTTGCACAAACTTACACAATTACCAGTTTTGCACACAAAATCTGGGCTTTGTATTTGCAGCAGAACATATTTACATTGGTTGGACAACCATTTTTCTGACAACACTACCAGTCAGTTTCTCAGTGCAAGAGTTGGGCTTTCTTCTCTTTGTAAGGTCTCTCGTTGGCTGTGGACAGCCATAGGATGTCCTGCAGATGCTCATTAGTGAGTGTTGAGTCGAAATGGAACTTCTGCTGATTCGTTTTATAAAAATATTTGTTTGTCCATGCGGTCTTGCAATGTTTTTACTCTTTTAACGCTGCACACAGTTTGCGACTGTGTTCCACAAAAAGGTACCAATCAGTCCACTCATCCAGAAGGTTGTGACCCTCAGAATATATTTTCCTTTATTTTGGAGTCCTGCCTTGCTATTTCAACCTGATGTGATAGCTAAAAAAAAGTAGACCCATAACTCAGGACACTGCCAAGGTTGAAAACTGTAGGAGAGAAGATGGGATAAATCAAGCAGTCGTGACCCAACCTTGGGCTTTAAAGGCCTATAGATTAAGGAGGAGGAAGGCTGAACTGTAATCTAAATACTGTGTCCGCAGGAATTAAAGTAACCAAAAATGTTGTAAGAAGGTCAACGAGTGTAGTTCTAACAGGACTTTGTGTCAAGGCTGCTGTGAGATGTAGAAGCTTTATAGTCTATTAATAGCATGACGTTTTTCTACATCGAAGGCAAGTTGTTGTAGCAGCAAACAGGACCCAGTTTATCCCATAATTCAGCTTCCATTTGCCACTATAAATGTGGTAAATATGTTTGCTCTGAATTTCTGAAACACAAACTTCCACTTCACTTTCCCACCGCAGAGCAGTGGCTGTGCTGAAAACTAATGCAGCCCCAGCCAAAACACTCTGCACTATCCATTGGTGTAAAAATTACAATTGACACTTTCTGGCTACAAGCCTACTCTGAAGGCAGAGGAAGATGTACACAGGCCAGAAACATGAAATACCACAGTGATGGTTGCCCAGTCTGTACTGAGTTCGCGGATCTTAACTGGGGCAGCTACAATTGGCCTCTAGTGTTACGACTGACTTTTCCCTCCGTATTCCAGGAGCACTGAGGCCATAACAGGGCTGTACTAATTCAGCACACGCTGGGGATAAAACCTGGGATCTTTCTGATCTATATGGTTCAGCTACTCACTGTCATAACCAGCTGAGTCAAAAAGGATGCTCAACATTGCTACATTAACAGTGATTGGAGCAATGTCAGCCAGGGTTCCCACTCTTGATCCTCATCCAGTGACTCCTGCTGGAAATGCATGTGTGTGTGGACATTGGGTGAGAACGTTGGGCTTGGCCGTGATGCCCCCCCCCCCCCCCCCCATGATAAAATAGCCTGTCAACATTGACTTGTCCAGATTCACACCCGTGGAGCAAGGTAAGGGAGAATATATGTGATTTATGAAAATGTATCCCAGCAAGGAGTCAGCACCGGCAGGAGGCGAGAGGAGAAATTAAAACATATTGCTGGTCCAATGTCACTGCCACCAGCCCTTGGCATTTGCTGCCACTGGAGTAGTAGCCAAGCACTACACCCTGAGGTGGTTCCATTGCTCCTCCAGTGACCCTGCCATTTCCTCATTTATATTGCAGCTCTGCCACTGAGATTGGGACTGCTGCTGTCAGAAGCGTTGTACTATAAAGGGAACATCGATCTCACCTCCTGCAAATCACTTGTACTATGGGTAACACACTCTCAAATGCAACACCATACCGAGCAGGTCCAATTTCAGTACCAAGAAATCAATAATTTGATCACTGCTATTTCAGTGAGCCTGAAGCAGGAGTTTGTATAAACAGCAACTCGTGATACTGGAGGTAAATAATGACTGGAAAATTAAACTTGGCACTGTGAAAAATATCTATAAATAATCACCTTCCTTTTGCGACAGAATATTCATCTGTAGAAAGATGCATGACAAGCAAAAAGCCTTCCATAAACTTGTAATTTCCCATCTTTGTATTTTATTAAATTTTGTTTTAAAAAGTGTATTTTATAGTTATAACTTAGCTCATTCATTTTGTAATTTTAATTTTAGAAGATTGCATATTCTAAATGTGGAGGATACACAGTTAAATAACAGATCACCCACAAACTCCAAACTACCAATGATTTAAAAAATGCTTTTGGAAGATTGGAGACCAGCTTCTCATCAATGTCTTCAACAGGTTAAAATACAGTGACCAAAACAAATTGATAAAAAGTAACGTCTAGAAATTACTGTGTGTGATATTAATGCATCAATTCCAAATGAGTCCAAAATAAACAATTTAATGCTTCTATTAAAGTAGCAAAGTAGTATCATCTGAACACTCAAAGCACCTTGTGCTAATACCACATGCAGTAATTTCTAGGCTTAACTGCACTTACCAGCATCCGTAACACAGAGGGGCTGAATGAGAGGAAAGCTTGCAGATTGTTCCAGATTATCTCAATGTCCCTCAGACTATGCTGGAGTGTTTCATTGCTAGTACGTAGGGTTTTCATTCCACCTTCCACCCTCTTTGCCACCCTATACACCTCAGTAACACCTAGGAATTTCAAAAAGAAATTGGAGAATGATAATGTGGTAGGTGGGCATTCACTTGATATTCCATGCATATGTCCGTGACAAAAATCAACTAACCCTTTCTGCTACGTATCAAGCTTTTGACTTCTTTGTTTGTCACAGGACATAAGAGTTTTAAAACCCACTCAAAGAAAATGACGCAGCTTGTTTTGTTACAAGCCCTGGAACAGATTGTCTGCAACAGATATGAGGATTGCCAAGCCATTCAATTCAAATAACAACTTACACTTCTATGGTATCTTTAATGTAGACTATGTCCCAAGGTGCTTTACAGAAGTGAGAGGAAAAAAAATAAGAGCAGCTAAAGTCTATGAAAGGATAGATTAGGAGAGGTGACAGGAAGGTTGGTCGAAAAGATGGGTTTTGAGAGTTTCTTTAAAAAAAAGATGGGGAACAAAGAATGGAGGCTAGATTTAGAGAGTAATACAAGCACTCTGTGGGTTTGTTTGAATATACGTCTGATTGACAGCGGAGTTTAAGGGATGCTGATTAAAATTTTGTTTGCCCCTGTCAAATTTTGAGAGTATATCTCAGCTCAGTTGCTCTAACTGAGTAGTCTGTCTGAAGCCATTGGAAAGATATAGACAGGTCAAAGAGATTCCAGCTCTTGTCATGTTAAGTAGTTGAGCGATAGGAATCAAAACATTTTCAGATTTGATTCCCACTCTGTACTGAGTTAGATGATCCCATGATCTTCCATGGATGGTCAGCGGTGAGCCGGATCTAATATTGTGCCAGGTCTACTGCCAGGCAATTCAGAGCTGCCTTTTGCATCTTCAAGGAGGGATAGTTAAGTATAGAACAGCTGTAAATCTGCCATATGTCATTGCTAGTGTTCACTTATCCAATTGCTGTTTAGAAAATTTATTTGGCAATTTATAGTCTTAAGCCACAGTCTAGTGAAGTATTTATTCTACCACCCTCCGAAGTCAAGGAAGATATCTTGAGGGCAAGCGATATAATTAATAAGCTTAAATAGAGTAACAAGGGTTTTTTTGTTTGACCCCCCTGGGCTTGTTACAAATGATCTAGCCACTGGGCAGGAAAAAGATCACTCTGATTCTCTGGGACTTATGTGAGAATCTGCACTCAAGAAAAATATCTGCAGTAAAACCCCCAAAATGTAACAGTCTTCACTTGTTTCCTTGGTTTAAAATATATTTTGAGTGCAGCTGAAGTTATTTCATCAGTAGCGCTTGAGGGGTTAAACGTAACATTAATTTAATAGCAATATATGTTTTCTCTCTAGCTTTTCCTGCTAATGTTCTCCCTTTCCCTCTCTATTGTGCATTTTCAGGGGTTCCCTCCAGTATTTCACTCTAGTGATCATTCTTTATGTATGAATCTAGACAGTGAGTGCTGGCAAGCTATTGGACCATTGGAGGCTTCACAGCCAAACCTGATCATCTGTCAATTTCGAGATATACGCTTCTGGTTAGCAATCAGTAGCGTAACTCCTGGTCAATTTTCCCCTCCCTACTCCAGGATCAATGAGGCAAATTGTCCCCTTTCCTCAATACTGTGATCATCTAACTCAGTACAGAGTGGGAATCAAATCTGAGACTTTTCCAATTCACATCACTCAATTACTCACTGTCTTAACTATCTGGAGAAGCTCAATCATAATGATTGGAGCAAAAGTCAGGCCTACCTTGGGGAAATATCTCTCTAACCCTTCTGCTGCTCAACATGAACAGAGCAATTAAGCAACACAAGAGCACGTTAAAGTTACATAAGCTTGTGGGCACCACGTGTTGACTTGCTTGGCAGGTTTCTCTCCTACCAAAAGTGGGACTGTGTCACCTCCACTTGGCATATGTCCAGAGTACCTTGTTCAAATTGGAACTCACCATATGAGAAATGACGGGCAAACAGTCTGCCTTCATGTTGGACTTCTGATTATCAGTGTCCCCAACTATCTGAAAGTCAACTTAAATTACAAACCTCAGTTCATTAATATTTTATGAGCATGGATGCTGAAATTATACATTTACTAATTGTACTGGGCTCTAATTATCTATTAAATACCATTCTCTGCAACCCTTCTTAAGGGTTTCTACCCTCCCCAATGCCCCCAAACCATGCACCATTTCCAGGCAAGAAAGGGTGTGTAGATGACATGCTCCCAGGCCTCTGTCAATAGCACTAAGCCAGCCACCAGGAGGTGCTCAAGAATAGCCTGAGGGTAACTCAACGCTGTGTGGCAGAGGAGGAAGTCAAGGGTGAGATGTTAATCTAAATACAAAGGAATTAGAAAAACAGGTTTGGGAAATATCTTTGAAAAATTTAATATTTTGAAAAGGAACCACAACAGCACAAAAAGAGGGAACCAGCAACATTGAGTCTTCTGTTCAGCTGACCACCAACCTTTCATTCATACTAATGGGAACGTTTTGATTCACTCTCCATTGTCAACTGTATGTTGCTATTCTACCATCTCTATGCTGCACTGAGTACTGGTGATTTACATATGTTGCTGCAGTCTCCATAACAACCTGGATTTGTTTATGCGAAAGGAGGCAACGGAACTTTTTTTTGTTTCAAAGAATTGCTCAATGAGAAACAGGATGGGAGAGTTAGTCATGGGTCTGAAGAAAGTAGACAGAATCTCGAGCCAGCAACCCTCAGCCTCAGTTCAGTACAAGTCACAGAGAAAGAGTTGTCTGGAAAGTACAGCTGTCAGAGATGGTAACCCCCATTCATCAGTGCGTACAAACTTAACATCTTAAGTTAAAAGTTTCATGTAAGCAGATGTTCCTTTTCTCCAAATCATTCGTTAACCCATTCACAGTTTGCTAAGTTTAAAAGGTACAAGATCATAGGATAGGTTCGGATGAAGAGGGCCCTCAAGCCAACTATACTACTTTCCCTTTACAGCATCCAGCTGTTTCTTAAATTAATTCAGGGTTATAGGAACATAGGTACAAAAGTAGACCATTCAGCGCCTCGAGCCTGTTCTGCCATTCAATTAGATCATGGTTGATCTGTATCTTAATTCCATCTACCTGCCTTGGTTCTGTAACCCTTAATACCCTTGCCTAGCAATAATCTATCAATCTCAGCTTTGAAATTTTCAATTGACCTAGCCTCAACAGCTTTTTGGGAGAAAGAATTCCAGATTTCCACTACCCTTTGTGTGAAGACATCTAGGCTTTAAGCAGCTTTCCTGCACATTGTTCCAGCTGTTGATCATAAAAATAGTTCCTGATATCTGTCCTAAACTTTCACTTTATAACCCTTAACCTGTGTCCTCTTGATCTACTCCCCTGGCATATCAAAGATTTGTCCAGTTTACTTCCTCTAAACTATTGAGTATCTTAACTATCTTCCTAAAATCCTGAGATGCTTCTTTTTGAGTCTGTCGAGCCCTAGCTTCTCTATGCACAATTTATGCTTTAATTAGCATTGCTGGCAGCATAATTATTAATATTGTGATCCTCCCAACCACAGCCATTAATTAAAAATGCTTTAAAAATCCCACTGAGTAGAATGCCTGCTAGTACTGCCACTTATAGATGAGCCAAGTAGACTAGTTCATGCTAACCATAATGTCCCAGCTGCCATGCTTTCCTTAGTAGCTAAGATGGTCCATATGGAAACTCTACTGCTGCCCTACATGGGGGTGCGGAGCCATTCCAGCATAAAAAGATAGCAGTCTCTTCCTCCGACAGCAGAATTTATATAGCAATGGGAGAGAAGTGGATGTTTTTTAATGGGGAGCTCGGCACCTCCAGAAGCAGCTGGCTTACGTTACAGTACTGCCCCCGAAGCGGGGACTGCTATTGCTAGTGGTGGTGGCAGGATGCTGTACAGTAAATGAGGTATAAGAGGCATGCAAATAGTTGCTGCAACACATTTAGCTTCTGTCAGTAAATCCGGAACATCAAATTTAAAACTGCTGTGCGAATGGAACTAAGGTAGTGCTAGGAAGTAGATATTAGAAACAGAGTGCACTCTGTTCGTAGAAGTTCACTGCACCCTGGAGTGTCTCTTTAATACAAATAGTCTCTTAATCTGCTAGTTATTTGAGCTGCCAGTTTTGTCCCTGTGGTGAAGTGTCACTCACCTGAGATGTAAGCAATTCCTTGTGAAGACAGCAGCACTTCACTACACACCGATGGTTGGCTGATGCCACACAAGGTATCATTTGCACTTCTAATAACCTAGAAAAGACCACAGCTGAGGTTAATGAAGACCTGTTTATGAATTTTTAAAATTAAATTCCCAAGAGTTTATCTTCACATCTATCTTTTATGAAGCCCTTGTACATTTTGGTTACACAGGAGTACATTGAGACTTACAGGTTTCTTGGTATAGGTAAGCCAGTGCTAGGAGCCTTCCAGATGTAGGAGCTGAGGTAACTTGTTTGTTCTTGGACACTGAGGATCAGTTAGGTTTGGGAGCAGGGGTCCTGACTACTGGTAGTTACGTTGATTATCTTTCCCTATTGGTAACAAGTCAGGTTCATGGAGTGAGCCTACCAGAACTGGTCCCAAACTACTTGGTATTTCACCAGTGCCAGACAGAGGCCAAACTACCCTCATTCTAACTAGGATGTGTCCCACATGCGATTCAGGCTCATTCTTCGTAGGGAGGTCTGCATGCCACCATTGTGGTGGTGGGAGTAGCACCTAGTTGTAGCTAGTGGTCAGAGTTGTGCTAAATTGCTTACTGTGGGGAGAGGGGGTGGGTTATCCTCGCTTTCCTGTGGGAAGGCCCAGAGGCATTGAGCCAGGTCCTCTGGAAATAAAAGGTCAGTCATGGTCCTCCTGGTCTCCCAGACTGCCGTCCAGAATGGTTGAATACGGAACATGACTAGAATATATGCAGGAGGTGCCCTTCTGGCCACAGGCCCTCTTAGTGATATTCAGAGTTTAAGGTGTTGAGTCAGATGTGTCAACAATGAATGTTTGGCTGCCATAGTCAAGAGAACTATACGTACTTAGTCATTACAAAGCAATTGATAATTACGCAGATTAAAAACCAGTGTGAGCAAGTGGTCATTAGTGTCCAGTCCTGATACTATGAGGTGCAGTAATTTATTTCACTCAGTTATTCCCATTTGATCTCTCCCTCTAGCACTTAATTTCCAAGCATCCTTGAGCGTGCTTGAATTGAAGTTTGCGTAGCAGTTCGGCCAACAGTGAGATCGTTACCACCTGGTGAGAGGAAAGGAAGAACAAAGTGGCCTTATGCACTCGGCTCCTAATAGTAACACATGTAAGACAGACCCAGGAGATCACTTTGCTTTCCAAGCCCCACCCATTTTCAGAATCAATTGGCCATCAGCTGCATTCTTAGAATCATAGAAATTTACGGCACAGAAGGAGGCCATCCAGCCCATCGTGTCTGTGCTGGCCGAAAAAAAGCTATCCAGCTTAATCCCACTTTCCAGCTCTTGGTCCGTAACCTTGTAGGTTACGGCACTTCAAATGCCCATCCAAGTACTTCTTAAATGCGATAAGGGTTTCTGCCTCTACCATCCTTTCAGGCAGTGAGTTCCAGACCCCCACCACCCTCTGGGTGAAAAAAATTCCCCTCAGCTCCCCTCTAATCCTTCTACCAATTACTTTAAATCTATGTCCCCTGGTTATTGACCTCTCTGCTAAGGGAAATAGGTCCTCCCTATATCCACTGTATCTAGGCCCCTCATAATTTTATACACCTCAATTAAATCTCCCCTCAGCCTCCTCTGTTCCAAAGAAAACAACCCCGGCCTATCCAACCTTTCCTCATAGCTAAAATACTCCAGCCCTGGCAACATCCTCGTAAATCTCCTCTGTACCCTCTCTAGTGCAATCACATCTTTCCTGTAAAGTGGTGACCAGAACTGTACACCATGATGGCCGCACCATCATGGCTAAACACTTCTTCCCACTCACTCACCCACCCACCCACCCACCCCTGCAGCCATGTAATTTCCTGGGAGAGGCAAAAAAAAAAACAGAAAAATCCCAGGGCCAATAAGGGAAAAAAATACTCTAGAAAATGCCTCTCCGACCCCCTCAGGCGTTATATACTGTATCCCAAAATATTATTTTCTGAAAAAAAATCTATCTAATTTGCATTGGAATGAATCAACACTATCTGCTTCCACCGTCTCCCTAGGTATCCTGTTCCATAGATTTACCACTCGCTCACTGAAGTATTATTTCTGCAGATTAGTTTTGAATTCACCTTGCTTCAAGCGCTGGCCATGACCGCTGGCTATTTCACCTTGTCCAGAACAGTAGAACCTCTGGTTCTACTGTTCTGGACAAGGTGAAGTAGCTTCTTTGGCTGACTGACTGGCAAACGGCCACAGAGAGGTCACAGAAACAACTGGAATGGGAAATAGAATTACCACAAGTTTTACAGGGCTATGGTGAAAGAGCAGGTGAATGGGACTAACTCTTTCAAAGACCCGGCACATGCACGATGGGCCAAATGGCCTCCTCCTGAGCTCTTTCCCTGTAGCCGTGCAAATTTTTTCCCTTCAAGTATTTATCCAATTCCTTTTTGAAAGCCACGACTGAATCTACTTGCACTACCCTTTCAGGCAGCGCATTCCAGATCATCACTCCTCGCTGCATGAAAAAGTTTATCCTCATGTCGCCTTTGGTTCTTTTGCCAATCGCCTTAAATCTGTGTTCTCTGGTTCTCGACTCTTCCGCCAATGGGAACAGTTTCTCTTTATTTACTTTATCTAAATCCTTCATGATTTTGAACACTTCTATCAAATCTCCTCTTAACCTTCTCTGCTGTCAGGAGAACAACCTCAGCTTCTCCAGTCTCTCCACATAACTGAAGTCCCTCATCCCTGGAACCATTCTAGTAAATCTTTTCTGCACCCTCTCTAAGGCCTTCACATCCTTCCTAAAGTGCAGTGCCCAGAACCGGACACAATACTCCAGCTTGGGCCTAACCAATGTTTTATAAAGGTCTTATGTTCTTAATAAAGGTTCAACATAACTTCCTTGCTTTCATACTCTATGCCTCTATTTATAAAGCCCAGGATTCTGTATGCTTTTTTAACCGCTTTCTCAACCTGTATTGTGAAAACTGTTCAAATACGTGAGACTTGCAATTTTAATGGAGGAGCAGTACGGGACGGAGGAAAGGAGGGTGAGGCAGCATTTGAAGAGGATGCACTCTACAAGATATTACTCCCAACCCAAAGAATTTACAGGCCGTTCAGATGCTAAGAAGGCCTTGGCGAAGAGCTCCGCATAAGAAGAATGCCTTTCACTGAAGGGGCTGTAGAAGAGTTGTGCCGCCTTCTGCATGAAGTCCTGCAGCCAAGGCCATCTGGCCAGTCAGCGCTGCCTATGGCAGTAAAATTAACCATGGCACTCAGTTTTTATGTCACCAGCTCATTATCTCTTTAATTTCAATTGATCATTTTTTGCTTGTGCTTATCATGTTAGCTGTAGAGAATGGGGCACTTTTCTAATTTAGATGACTGATGTCAGCATCAAGCATTCAATTAAAAAAAAAGATGGAGTATAGCGCAGCCAACCACAGAATCAAATCCTCTCTGCTCTACCCTCCCAATGGAGTCCTGTATCCTCAAATTAAATACTTGGGGCATGATTTTAGCCTGGAAAAACGGGTGGGTTGGAGGAGGGTGGGGGGGGGGGGGGGGCAGTAACAATTGCAAAAATCTAAAACCCAACTCCAATCCGCCCATTTCCAGTTTTCACAGGGGCGGCCAACCAACCCGCTCTCAGGAGGCGGGTCGGACATTAAAAGCTTTTATGGAGGCTGTGGCCTTCATTTTCAAAGCTCTTTCGATTTTAAACCCTGGGGGCCGGGATTCCCAGGCCTTCTACCTCACACCACGTGAGGAGACAAGAAGGCCCGAAATTGCAAGTAAGTGCCTTTATAGCACAGCTTGTGGGCCAGGAGGAGCAGGATGCATCCCCCAGACCCATCAAGCCTACCTGCAGCGACCCCCATCCCCAACGATCTCTGACCCTCCCCCACGATCTCCGACGCCCCCTCCCACGATCTCCGACGCCCCCTCCCACGATCTCCGACGCCCCCCTCCCACGATCTCCGACGCCCCCCCCCACGATCTCCGACGCCCCCCCCCACGATCTCCGACGCCCCCCCCCACGATCTCCGACGCCCCCCCCCACGATCTCCGACGCCCCCCCCCACGATCTCCGACGCCCCCCCCCACGATCTCCGACGCCCCCCCCCACGATCTCCGACGCCCCCCCCCCCACGATCTCCGACGCCCCCCCCCCATGATCTCCGACGCCCCCCCCACGATCTCCGACATCCCCCCACCTCCCACGATCTCCGACTCCTCGATGACCCCCGATGACTGAGCCTCCCCTGACGACTGGCAGCCCCCCCCGACCCCGGATGACTGACAGCACCCCCCTCCGAATATGACTGACAGCCCCCCCCCCCCCCCCCCCGGATGACTGACAGCCTCCACCCCCGATGACTGACCCCCTGAACACCCCCCCTCCCCAATCTAACACTTACCTGCTGTGCTCTTCCTTCCTCTTCTCCCGTCTGACTGAGAGCCAGCCTGTCAATCAGGCCGGCCTGTCAGGCGGGAAACCGGCAAAAAAACCCGACAGCCTTACGTACTAACGGGTTTCCCGTCAGGAATTCCACCCTCCCGCCCCCTTCCCGGCTTCGGGCTAAAATCAGGCTCTTGGTCTGAGCGTTAAGAGGGAACATTAGCAGAAATGTTTAAAGTCAATTGTACTATTAAAATAAAGATTCTATATTTTACCTTATAAATACTGTTGAGGCATGTCTGTAATCTGTTGACTTTGGCTTCCATGCTGTGCTGTACGTGAATACTGACTATCAGAATGAAAATGAAAACAGTTTTTAATTAATGATGGCCAGGGAGTAAAATGAAAATTGTGCTGTAGCACTCCTAGTGTGGTAGTCGACAAATGGTTAAAACACATTGTTGCTGGGAATTTTTTTTTCTCCAGAAGTTGTACTTTAGGAATCGACTCAGGCTCGGTCTCCAGATCCTGCCTTCCTTTTGGACAAAACAGTCTGAAACATTAAGCAATTCTCTGCTGTGTGTGGACAATGTATAACACAAGCTGGGAATCTTGCTATTCCTCCAGAATCTTTTGTACAAATTTGTGCCTCACTGCAAGCTGTCATGTATCTTTTATGGAGACACGTTAATAAACAAACTACAGTATATAGAGGCTACAAGTTATGGAGGTTGGATATTTTACTCCATACGTTTAAACATTCCTTGTATAATTACTGGTTTGATTATGTCCTTCCTGGTTACGTACTTAAGCAAAGCCAGGAGATTACCAATGTAACAGATAGAACATAATGATCCCAAAACAATCTGACAGCAACATTACTGAAATGTAAAACATTAAAGGAATGAGATGGATTATAAACTCATTTACACCTATATGAATGGCTTATTTATCATAGAATGGAACATGCAGAAAGAAACCAGTTGCGTTCAACATAAAATAGGGAATGATGCTCCAGAAGTGTGGGATCAGCAGTCTGGGATGATGAAAACATGAAGTAATACATTAAAGTTGGCAGAAGTTTAGAACATTCTGCACATTAGTTTATAAAAATGAAAGGAGTGTTTTGGGTGTTCCATTTGCAAAATCTCTGTCACATGCTTTCCATAATCCAAACACTAAGAGCCTAATAGCCACCAACAAGTAGTGACACGCTGCCCTTGCAACTCAAAGAGAAGTATCTTTACACTTAATGATGTCTTAGTTGCCTCTTTTTACTGTGTCTTTAAACTTGTCAGAATCAACCTGGGAGCAGACACTTTTTTTTGTGCAGGATCTACCCTGGTGGGACATCATTTCAGCAGCTTAGTGATGTCCTGACAGAAACAAGTGTGGCATGTTTTACATTATTCTACAACAACAACCAACTGATCTCCCTCATTTTGATGTGTAATGAAAGAAAGTTTATATTTCCCTTCACAAATCTAAAATCAAGAATTGTACATTACATTCTTTTCAATAAATGGGAGCTTGCTGTGTGCAAATTGACTGCCACATTTCCTACATTATAACAGTGACTACACTGCTAAATTGGCCTTGGAGTGCTTTGGGCGTCCTGAGGTCGTGAAAGGCACTATATAAATGCAAGTCAGTCTTTCTTCTTTATGTTTGAAATGGACCTTTTAAAGTGTAGTGCAAAGTATCCAAAATATATATCGCCAATAATAGCTTGGCTTCAACAGGTTCTATGTTGAAATAGGAGACTTCAGGCTGATCAAATGTTAAAAGGAAAGTAAGGACTTGCATTTAAATAGTACCTTTCATGACATCTCAAAGTGCTTTACAGCCAATGAAGTACTTTTGAAGTGTAGCTGCTGTTGTAAAACATGGCAGCCAAATTGCACACAGGAAGGTCCCACAAACAGCAATGAGATAAATGACCATAATCTGCTTTCATACCATGGGATCTTTTACATGTACCTGAGAACACAGGTTAATATCTCATCTGAGACAATGTACCTCCAACAGTGTAGCATGCCCTCAGTACTGCATTTAAGTGTCAGCCTGGATTATATGCACAGGTCTCCGAAGTGGGACTTGAACCCATGACCTTCTAACTCAGAGGCGAGAGTGCTACCACTGAGCCGAGGCTAACACCTAGCCTGGTTATTCCACTTTGTGCTGTAAATCAGTTCTCAGTCCCCTATTACAGCATAGGATGTGATGAGATATTATTATCACAAGAACAAAGATGCTTGGTCTGGCACCAGTGGATTTGAGCTAATGTGAACATAAGATATAGGATCAGGAGTAGGCCAAACGTCCCCTCGAGCCTGTCCACCATTCAATAAGATCATGGCTGATCTGCTACCTCAACTCCACTTTCCCGCTTTATCCCCATATCCCCTTAGCGTCCAAATATCAATCTCAGTCTTGAACATTCTCAACGCCTGAGCATCTACAGCCCTCTGGGGTAGAGAATTCCAAAGATTCACAACCCTCTGAGTGAAGACATTTTTCCTCAGTTCGGTCCTAAATGGCCGACCACTTATCTTGATACTGTGACCCCTAGTTCTAGACTCTCTGGCCAGGGGAAACAGCCTCTCAGCATCTACCCTGTCAAGCCCTGTAAGAATTTTATACGTTTCAATGAGTTCACCTCTCATTCTTCTAAACACCAGAGAATATAGGCCCATTCTACTCAATCTCTCCTCATGGGACAACTCTCTCATCCCAGGAATCAATCTAGTGAATCTTCGTTGCACCCCCTCTAAAGGCAAGTATATCCTTCCTTAGATAAGGAGACCAAAACTGTACACAGTACTCCAGGTGTGGTCTCACCAGAGCCCTATATAATTGCAGCAAGACCTCCTTACTCTTCTACTCCAACCCCCTTGCAATAAAGGCTAACGTGCCAATTGCCTTCCTAATTGCTTGCTGTACCTGCATGTTAACTTTCTGTGATTTGTGTACAAGGACCCAAATCCCTCTGAATACCAACATAGTCTCTCACCTTTTAAAAAATATTCTGCCTTTCTATTCTTCCTACCAAAGTGGATAATTTCACAATTCCCCACATTGTACTCCACCTTCTGCCACCTTCTTGCCCAATCATTTAAACTGTCTATATCCCTTTGCAGCCTCTTTGCATCCTCCTCACAGCTTACTTTCCCACCTAGCTTTGTATCGTCAGCAAACTTGGATACATTAACTCCCTGCACACAGCGAGACTGATCCCGACTGTGACCTGACACATCCCATAAGGATATGAGCAATGCCGTAAGGTTACCAAATCAATATATTTTTTAAAATACACAATATATCCATTACATTAAAATGTATTCAGTGTATTACACTCCCTTATACAATGCCACATACTACTGCAATGATATATATTATTCTTACCATGCCTGTCAAGTTGAGACCTGTCTGCTTTCTGTCAGTTATTACCTTGGAGTCAAATACATCACATCCATTTTGTAAATGATAAGTCAGCAGCAAACTGTGCAGGTTAATGAAACAAGTCCCAACCAGCAGTCCAGAGAGTGTTAATAATTTGGATTCCTCCTTTGAGGTGAGTCTCAAAACAGAATGGACTGAATCAACTCAGTGCCACAAAGTACATAAACTGCTCCTACAGTGCTCAGGCATTCAAAGCTTCTTTCGGACATCTGAGGAAGTTAAGTTCAGTGCACTTTGCCCTGAAATAAAGGATATCTGGGTTTGAACTTCCTGTTTTCCTAGGTCACGTGATTACTGGTTGGACTGCTTTCTGCACAGATGTGAGATTCCTTTGCCAATTTAAATTAACCAGGGCAAAATTAGACTCAGCTGTCTTTTGAAAAATGAATTGTACTGTACGTCCTTCACAACTTTAGTTCAAGCCTTTTAACTCTTTTCTTCACACTATATAAAGGCTCCAGTTGTTAGAGGGGCAGTGTTACAATTCCCTTTGACTGCACCTATTATACAACCTAACGTACAAAAAGAGAAACATATATATATAGTAAGTTCTATTGAATGCTTTTATTCAGATTTGGATCTGTTGTTTTGCCAAAAATGGCTCGGTGCAGAAGCTGACAGGCCTGATCATAGCCACGCTGAAGGATTAATGACTGCGAAATGTTAACATTTTTTGTAAACAAATCAACAATTGATTGTCAAGAAATAGTAACACCTTTGTATATCATATAGAGAATATCAAATACCTGGGAAAAAATTACTCTCTAGTAATCACAAGATGGTCATATAAAGTCACAATCTACAATGGGGAAGCTCCAGCATTTTGTAACTCTGAGATGAGTTTACTGTCTAGAATCACTCCCATGTTTGCATTTCTTTATAGTATACTAGCGGATCTCACATTGCACTGCTGACAATAAGTCAGATAATGTGCTATCTTGTAATAATCATAAATCATACAGATTCAACTTCTTCCCCTTCTAACGAAAGGCCATCGACCTGAAACATTAACTCTGTTTCTTTCTCCACAGATGCTGCCTCACTTGCTGAGCTTCTCCAGCATTTTCTGTTTTTATTTCAGATTTCCAGCATCCGCAGTATTTTGCTTTTGATATGGAATCCTACAGCACAGAAGGACGCCGTTCAGGAATCGTGCCTGTGCCATCTCTCTGAAAGAGCTATCCAATTAGTCCCACTCCCCTGCTCTTTCCCCATAGCCCTGCAAATTTTTCCTTTTCAAGTATTTATCCAATTCCCTTTTGAAAATTACTGTTGAAACTGCTTCCACCACCCTTTCAGGCAGTGCATTCCAGATCATAACAACTTCGCCCTGGTTCTTTTGCCAATTATCTAAAATCTGTGCCTTCTGGTTACCGACCCTCCTGTCAGTGGGAACAGTTTCTCCCTATCTACTCTATCAAAACCCTTCATAATTTTGAACACCTCTTTTAACACCACCCTTAACCTTCTCTGCTCTAGGGAGAACAATCCCAACTTCTCTGGTCTCTCCACATAACTGAAGTCCCTCATCCCTGGTACCGTTCTGGTAAATCTCTTCTGCACTCTCTCCGAGGCCTTGATATCTATTGACAACAATAGGATCACGATACCATATAAAATACTATATATTATTCTGCTGCTAAGTAGAGCTGTGTTTAACCTGACTGGTCCATTTAAAGCCACAAACATCCTCAGATTAATTGCTGTTGGCGAGAAAAATTTAGAGATTACCAGTTGCTTATAAATTTCTGGCTCCAGGTCAAATTGCAAATTTCTCTGACCAAAACCAGTTAGCGTTTAATCTAATCTAAACTGTGTTATTAGGACAGCGCTCAGGTACATGGAAGTGTGGGAACTGGATATGACAAACGGCTGCACAAATGGAATTTCAATATATAAAATTACACATAAATATATTATTACAAGTAAATTAGCATTATTTTCTCTGTCTGAGATCTGTCTATAATTTTACTGTATTTTACTGAATTTTGCACTATTCCAATGCTCTCCTGGCCGGCCTCCCTCCCTGCACCCTCCGTAAACTTGAGCTCATCCTAAATTCTACTGCCCGTATCTTAACTCACACCAAGTCCCTATCACCCCTGTGCTCGCTGATCAACATTGATTCCCGGTCCTGCAGCGCCTTGATTTTAAAATTCTCATCCTTGTTTTCAAATCCCTCCATGGCCTCGCCCCTCCCTATCTCTGCATCCTCCTCCAGTCGGACAACCCTCCGAGATCTCTGCGCTCCTCCAATTTTGGTCTCTTGCACATCCCCGATTTTCATCGCTCAACCATTGGCAGCCGTGCTCTCAGCTGCCTAAGCCCTAAGCTCTGGAATTCCCTCCCTAAACTTCTCTACCTCTCTCTTCTCCTTTAAAGCGCTCCTTAAAACCCTACCTTTTGACCAAGCCTTTGGTCACCTGTCCAAATGTCTCCTTATGAGACTCGGTGTCAAATTTTATTTGATAATTGTTCCTGTGAAGCGCCTTGAGACATTTTACTACGTCAATGCAAGTTGTTGTTGTATAACGTGTTCTCCCCCTTGTCTCTCTGCTATGGTCACATGGATAGAGAGAAGGTTGGAGGGCAGAACACCAAGGGGCGTAAAAGGAGGTGTCTTAAACTGGAAATATGTGGTGAGTGGTCATGGGGTTCTCTGTTGGGGTCGCTCTTATTTACTTCACAGATATGGACTAAGGAACTGAGGGAACAATATGGAAAGTTGCTGGTAACACCAAATGGCAGATTGTTAAAGATTGCAGGAGAACATGCAACAACTAGCAGGATGGGCAGATTGGCAGCAGATGTAAATTAATGTAGAAAAAATTTATATATAATCCTGGGCGGCAGTGCCGTCATTCCTGTCGGCTTTGGGCGGGAGTCAGTGTCGGGGCATGTAAATGAGGCTCGGGAGTTAAAATCTCCTGGGCCTCACGGCCAGACAGTTCACTGCCCACTTTGGTTCCCGCACCACCGATTCCCGGCTCAAGTTAAAATCAGCCCTTAGAAGTCAATGGTGTGAGCCCGACGGGGTGGTAATCTCATACTGCTTGTGCTCGACACTGCGTGGGATATAATTCCAATTCTGTGGTGGGCCAGGGTTAAAAATTGCTCAGGGTGTCCGTTGGGCCTGCTCGGCACTTTATAAAATTAAGTAGAGTTATTTTTAAAATGTTTAAGAAAGCAGTTGCTTTGCCCCACACTTTCAAAACATTCAAAGTTTACCAGTAGAGAGTGGAGCTCTGTGCATATGTCCAAGTACGTGCACTCCACCACAGCACACTCCTGCCCGCTATGAATGCGATTTGCAGCCCACAGCATAATTCAGGTGCTGCCATTGTAAACTGCTTTGAAGTTACCAGCCTTCGATCGATAGTGCTTCTTTGATGAAGTAACGGAGAGGGTTAATGAGGGTAGTGCGGTTGATGTGTATATGGACTTTCCAAAGGCATTTGATAAAGTAGCACACAATAGACTTGTTAGCAAATTAGAGGGGCAGTTGCTGCATGGATATGAAATTGGTTAAGGGACAGAAAGAAGAGAGCAGTGAACGGTTGCTTTTCACTGGAGGGAAGTGTACAGTGGTGTTCCCCCGGGGGTCAGTATTAGGATCACTGCTCTTTTTGATATATATTAATGATCTGGACTTGGGTGTACAGGGCATAATTTCAAAGTTTGCAGATGACACAAAACTCAGAAATGTAGTAATTAGTGAGGAGGATAGTAGCAGACTTCAGGAGGACATAGACAGACTGGTGAAATGAGTAGACACATGGCAGATGAAATTTAACGCAGAGAAGTGTGAAGTGATTCATTTTGGTAGGAAGAATGAAGAGAGGCAATATAAACTAAATGGTACAATTTTAAAGGGGGGGCAGGAACAGAGATACTTGGGGGTGTACATACACAAGTCTTTGAAGGTGGCAGGACAAGGTGAGAAGGCTGTTAAAAGGGCATACAGGATCCTTGGCTTTATAAATAGAGACATAGAGTGCAAAAGTAAGGAAGTTATGCTAAACCTTTGTAAAACACTGGTTAGGGCACAGCTGGAGTACTATGTCCTATTCTGGGCACCGCACTTTAGGAAGGATGTCAAAGCATTGAGAGGGTGCAGAGAAGATTTACTAGAATGATACCAGGGATGCAAGACTTCAGTCACGAGGAGAGACTAGAGAATCTGGGGTTGTTGTCCTTAGAGCAGAGAAGGTGAAGGAGAGATTTGATAGAGGTGTTCTAAATCATGACGGGTTTTGATAGAGTAAATAAGAAGAAACTGTATCCAGTGGCAGATAGTTCGGTAACCAGAGGACACAGATTTAAGGTAATTGGCAAAAGAACCAGAGGTGACATGAGGAAAAAAAAATTTACACAGAGATTTGTTATGATCTGGAATGCACTGTCTGAAAAAGTGGTGGAAGCAGATTCAATAAGAACATAAGGACATAAGAAATAGGAGCAGGAGTAGGCCATACATCCCCTCGAGCCTGCTCCTCCATGCAATCAGATCATGGCTGATCTTCAACCTCAACTCCACTTTCTTGCCCGATCCCCATATCTCTCGATTCCCCTAGAGTCCAAAAATCTATCTATCTCAGCCTTGAATATATTCAATGACTCAGCATCCACAGCACTCTGGGGTAGAGAATTCCAAAGATTCACAACCCTCTGCGTGAAGAAATTCCTCCTCATCTCCGTCTTAAATGGCCGACCCCTTATCCTGCGACTATGCCCCCTAGTTCTAAACTTTCTAGCCAAGGGAAACATCTACCCTGTCAAGCCCTCTCATAGTCTTATATGTTTCAATGAGATCACCTCTCATTCTTCTAAACTCCAGAGATTATAGGCCCATTCTACTCAACCTCTCTTCATAGGACAACCCTCTCATCCCAGGAATTAATCTAGTGAACCTTTGTTGCACCGCCTCCAAGGCAAGTATATCCTTCCTTAGCGAAGGTGAACAAAACTACGCAGTACTCCAGGTGAGGTCTCACTAAAGCCCTGTACAACTGTAGTAACATAGAAACATAGAAAATAGGAGCAGGAGTAGGCCATTCAGTCCTTCGAGCCTGCTCCGCCATTCAATATGATAATGGCTGATCCTCCAACTCAATACCATATTCCTGCTCTCTCCACATACCCCTGGATGCCTTTTGTGTCTAGAAATCTATCTAGCTCCTTTTTAACTATATTCAGTGACATGGCCTCCACAGCCTTCTGTGGTAGAGAATTCTACAGGTTCACCACCCTCTGAGTGAACAAATTTCTCCTCATCTCAGTCCTAAATGTCCTACCCCGTATCCTGAGACTGTGACCCCTCGTTCTGGACTCCTCAGCCAGGGGAAACATCCTCCCTGCATTCAGTCTGTCTAGCCCTGTCAGAATTTTATATGTTTTAATGAGATCCCCTCTCATTCTTCTAAACTCGAATGAATACAGGCTGAGTCGACCTAATCTCTCCTCATATGACAGTCCTGCCATCCCAGGGATCAGTCTGGTGAACCTTCGGTGCACTCCCTCTATGGCAAGTATATTCTTTCTTAGGTAAGGAGACCAAAACTGCACACAATACTCCAAGCGTTGTCTCACCAAGGCCCTGTATAACTGCAGTAAGACATCCTTGCTCCTATACTCAAATCCTCTTGCAATGAAGGCCAACATACCATTTGCCTTCCTAACTGCTTACTGCACCTGCAAGTTTGCTTTCAGTGATTGGTGTACAAGAACACCCAGGTCCCTTTGTACATCAACGTTCCCCAAATCTATCACCATTTAAATAATACTCTGCCTTTCTGTTTTTCCTTCCGAAGTGGATAACTTCACATTTATCCACATTATACTGCATCTTCCATGTATTTGCCCACTCACTCAACTTGTCTAAATTGCGTTGAAGCCTCTTTGCATCCTCCTCACAACTCACGATCCCACCTAGTTTTGTGTCTTCAGCAAACTTGGAAATATTACATTTGGTTCCCTCATCCAAATCATTGATATATATTGTGAATAGCTGGGGCCCAAGCACTGATCCCTTCCGTACCCCACTAGTCACTGCTTGCCACCCTGAAAAAGACCATTTATTCCTACTCTCTGTTTCCTGTCTGTTAACCAATTTTCAATCCATGCCAGTATATTACCACCAGTCCCATGTTCTTTAATTTTGCACATTAACCTCTTATGTGGGACTTTATCAAAGACCTTCTGAAAATCCAAATAAACCACATCCACTGGTTCTCCCTTATCTATTCTACCAGTTACATCCTCAAAACTCCAGTAGGTTTGTCAAACATGATTTCCCTTTCATAAATCCATGTTGACTTTGTCTAATCCCGTTGATATTTTCTAAGTGTCCTGTTATCACATCCTTTATAATAGACTCTAGCATTTTCCCTACTACTGATGTTAGGCTAACCGGTCTATAGTTCCCTGTTTTCTCTCTCCCTCCTTTTTTAAATAGTGGGGTTACATTTGCCACCCTCCAATCTGCAGGAACTGTTTCATAATCTATAGAATTTTGGAAGATGACAACCAATGCATCCATTATTTCCATGGCTACCTCTTTTAGTACTCTGGGATGCAGATTATCAGGCCCTGGGGATTTATCGGCTTTCAGTCCCATTAATTTCTCCAGCACTATTTTTTTACTAATACTAATTTCCTTTAATTCCTCCTTCTCACTAGTCCTTTGGTTCCTTAGCATTTCTGGAAAGTTATTTGTGTCCTCTTCCATGAAGATAGAACCAAAGTATTTGTTTAATTGCTCTGCCATTTCCCTGTTCCCCATTATAAATTCTCCCATTTCTGACTGTAAGGGTCCTACATTTGTCTTCACTAATCTTTTTCTTTTTACATACTTGTAGAATCTTATACAGTCCACTTTTATGTTCCTTGCAAGTTTACCCTCCTACTCTATTTTTCCCCTCTTAATCAATCTCTTGGTCCTTTTTTGCTGAATTCTATACTGCTCCCAATCCTCAGACTTGCTACCTTTTCTGGCAACTTTATATGACTCCACTTTGGATCTAATACCATCCTTAATTTCTTTTGTAACCCCCTTTATTGCGAGGGGGTTGGAATACAAGGGTAAGACTTCCTTACTCTTGTACTCCAAACCCCTTGCAATAAAGGCCAACATGCCGTTTGCTTTCCTAGTTGCCTGCTGTACCTGCATACTAACTTTTTGTGTTTCTTGTACCAGGACACCCAAGTCTCGCTGAACACCAACATTTAATAGTTTCTCACCATTTGAACAATATTCTGCTTTTCTATTCTTCCTACCAAAGTGAATAACCTCACATTTCTTCACATTATACTCCATCTGCCACCTTCTTGCCCACTCACTTAATCTGCCTATATCCCTTTGCAAGGATACAGATTGGGCCCGATATTACCAGGGCGGCGAGTTCACGGCAGGGGGGGTGATTGGGCGCGTGGGTAACACGCCCGGTGAAATCAGTCTGCCCCGCGCGCAATCGGAGGCTAATTGGATCCACTTACCTCTTGTTCCGGGTTCCCCGCTGCTGAGCTGCGCGGCGGGCGGGCTGCGCATGCGCAGTAAGGTCTGTCAGCTGGAGGAGCTCTATTTAAAGGGGCAGTCCTCCGCTGACTGATGCTGCAAGAAATAGGAAAAATTACACCATGGAGCAGCCCAGGGGGAAGGCTGCTCCCAGGTTTAATGATGCCTCACTCCAGCTCTTACTGGATGGGGTGAGGAGGAGGGAGAGGACAGAGATCTTCCCCCCGGCGGGCGGGAGGAAGCGGCCTGCCTCTGCCACCAAGAAGGCCTGGCTCGAGGTGGCAGAGGAGGTCACCTACACCACCAACATATCGCGCACCTGCATACAATGCAGGAGGCACTGGAATGACATAAGTAGGTCAGCCAAAGTGAGTACACTTACTCATTCCCCTACACTTCGTCTGCCACATCACCGCCCCCACCCCACATCTCCTTCTGCACTGCCAACACTACTCTGTCACATCGCCCCTCACACCCACTCAAACCTCATCCTCATCTTACCTGCACTTACTCACCTTGCCAGTACTCATCCCGCCACTACCACTCAACCCAATCCTCATACAATCTCATGGCTCTATCTCATACTCACCCTCTCATGCATCTCTTTCACGGTCAGCCTCACTCAACCTGCACTACCTGTGCTGCAGCCACTGGGCATGCATCACATATGTGCAGTAGGAAGTGTAAGGCAAACGTGTCATGAGCATGAAGGGGATGCACAAGGGTGTTTGAGGGTTTGTCATTGTTTTTACTTATATTTAATTTCTGATCAACTCACATTACATATTATATTGTCACCACTACTGCCACATCTTTGCGAATCTTGTCTGGTTTGTGCAATAATGCCCTTTCCTGAGGATCACAATGAAGACCCACACCTGATGCCACCCATTGTGTCACTGCAGAGTGGGTGTAGGTGTATTTGCAGGGCTCTTTTGTGCAGATGACTGAGAGACGTCGGCGATGTCCCCGGTGGCACCCTGGAAGGATGCGGAGGAGAAGTTGTTGAGGGCAGTGGTGACTTTGACAGTGACAGGTAAGAAGATTGTGCTCGGGCCAGCCGGGAGCAGCTCGGCATGAAGGAGGCTGCAGATGTCCACAACTACATGTCGAGTGACTCTGAGCCTCCGTGTGCACTGCTGCTCAGAGAGGTCCAGGAAGCTGAGCCTCGGTCTGTGGACCCTGAGGTGAGGGTAGTGCCCTCTGCGACGCATCTCTCTCTGCGGTTGCCCTCCCTCCTGCTGTGCAGGTGGATGTGTCACAGCACTCTGTTGTGGAGCTCCACGTGTCAGAGGTGGACGGCGTGGCCGGCGAGGCTGGTGATGCTGTTCGCCCTCCAAGGAGGTCATGACTGCAGCTACGGCGGCCCCTATCCGGAAGATGTACATCTGAGGGGGTCCGCAAGGTAGGTACATGTGTCTGGACACCGGGGTAAGTGAGCAAGTTGGTGAATGTTATTGTTAGGAGGAGGGTGGTGGAGGCCAAACTTTGTCCAAAGTAACAGAGTGGCCTCCTGCAATGGGTGAGGGTCTCCCCCCCACCCCACCTGTCAAATGGACCTTTGCAGCTGCCACAGGCTGATGGCTGCAACATGTCCATTTGAACTGGGAGTGTTTCCCCCAGTACGGGAAACAGTCCCAGTTGTTTGTAAAATCCCAACCCTCCTAAAATATCTCGTTAATCAGGTCTGTAAACGACCTGAAATACCAAAATAAATACCTTAAGTGGCACCCCGCCAGCTTTAATCGCTAGTGGGAGTCCCACATGCGGGGGCTGCGCGCGCATGTCAGCGCGTCTGTGGGAAACCCGGAAGTGGGCAGGTTGGAGCCGGACTCCCGACCTGCCCCGGGAATCCCCGATTTTCGAAGCCCCCCCCGCCAGGAACGCACCTGATCACGGGTGCTAAAATAGAGCCCATTATATCTATCTGTCCCCACAGCTTGCTTTGCCACCTAGCTTTGTATCGTCAGCAAACTGGGATACATTATACTTGGTCCCTTCATCTAAGTCATTAATATAGATTGCAATTAGCTGAGGCCCAAGCACCGATCCTTGTGGCACCCCACTAGCTACAGACTGCCAACCTGAGAATGACCCATTTATCCCTACTCTCTGTTTTCTGTCCTTTAACCAATCTTCTATCCATGCTAATATATTACCCCCAACCCCATGAGCCCTTACCTTGTGTAACAACCTTTTATGTGGCACCTTATCGCATGCCTTTTGAAAATCCAAATATACTACATCCATTGGTTCCCCTTTATCTACCCTGCTAGTTACATCCTCAAAAAACTCTAATAAATTTGTCAAACACGATTTCCCTTTCATAAAACCATGTTGACTCTGCCTAATCATATTATGATTTTCTAAGTGTCCTGTTACCACTTCCTTAATAATGGATTCCAGCATTTTCCCGACGACCGATGTCAGGCTAACTGGCCTGTGGTACCCTGATTTCTCTCTCCCTCCCTTCTTAAATAGCAGGGTAACATTTGCTACCTTTCATTCCACTGGGACTGTTCCAGAACCTAGAGAATTTTGGAAGATCATAACCAATGCATCCACTATCTCTGCAGTCACCTCTTTTAGAACCCTTGGATGTAGGCCATCAGGTCCAGGGGATTTGTCGGCTTTTAGTCCCATTAATTTGTCCAGTACTTTTTCTCTAGTGATAGCAATTGTTTTAAGTTCCTTACTCTCATTTACCCCTTGGTTCCTTACTATTTTTGATATGCTTTTTGTGTCTTCCACTGTGAAGACAGATGCAAAATATTTGTTTAACACATCTGCCATTTCCTGATTCCCCATTATAATTTCTCCTGTCTCAGCCTCTAAGGGACCAATGTTTACTTTTGCTACTCTCTTCCTTTTTACATACTTGTAGAAGCTCTTACAATCTGTTTTTATATTTCTTGCTAGTTTACTATTTTCTCCCTTTTTATCAACTTTTTGGTCAACCTTTGCTGGTTTCTACAGCTCTCCCAATCCCCAGGCTTACTACTCTTCTTGGCAACATTATAGGCCTCTTCTTTCAAACTAATACCCTCCTTAACTTCTTTAGTTAGCCACAGTTGGATCACTTTTCCCGTGGAATTTTTATTTCTCAATGGAATTTATATTTGTTGAGAATATTGAAATATTTCTTTAAATGTTTGCCATTGCTTTTCAACTGTCAAACCCTTTAATTTAATTTCCCAATCTACCTTTGACAACTCGCCCCTCATACTTATGTAATTGGCTTCAATAATGAATTTCAAAAGGGAATTGGATAAATAATTGAAGTGGAAAAATTTGCAGGGCTATGGGAAAAGAGCAGGAGGCGTGGGACTAATTGGATAGCTCGTTCAAAGAGCCAGCGCAGGCACGATGGGCCAAATGGCCTCCTTCTGCACTGTATTATTCTATGATTCTATGAGTGCACCAGAACTATAGCATAATACTTTCATATGATGCATGGGAAGGTAAATGGGAATTAATGAAAATTATTTAGCATTTCTGAAACAGAATTATAAGGAGATTAAGACTCTGAATTAGGTTATGCAGTGAATGTTGCAGAATTCTGCCCTTCAGTTTGATAAAAACAAAACTGATATTCTACCATATTTACAGATTAAAACTGGTCTGACAAAACCGGTTTGTCTGTATTTAGTGAGAATTTGCTTATTTGAGGCTTATTTGCTATGGCTTTTAATAAAGAAGTTAAGACCTTTATTACCATTGGTATTTTAATAAGTCACCACTTATTCTGCTCAGTTTCTGGCTACTAAAACTTTGGTATTTCCTTCTTTCAATTACTGCAATTGAAGAAATCCGCAGGCTAATCCTTGGGATTAGGACCATAGGAACAGAATTAGGCCAGTCAGCCCCTCGAGCCTGTTCCGCCATTCAGTTAGATCATGGCATTGGTACCTCAACTCCATTTACAACCTTTGCACCATTTCCCTTGATACCCTTACCTAACAAAAATCTATTGATCTCAGTCTTGAAAGCTCCAATTGACCCAGCATCCACAGCCTTTTGGGGGAGAGAATTCCAGATTTCCACTATTCTGCGTGTGAAGAAGTGCTTCCTGATTTCACTCCTAAATGGCCTAGCTCTAATTTTAAGAATTAGATGCCTCTTGTTCTGGATTCCCCCATCAGAGGAAATAGTTTCTCTGTATTTATGCTATCAAATCTGTTTACCATTTTAAACACCTCGATTAGATCACCCCTTCTAAGCTCAAGGGAATAGAAGCTGAGTTTATCCAACCTGGCCATATAATTTAACCCTTTATGGCCCGGAATCCTTCTTAAATAATGGAGTGACATTTGCAATTAACCAATCCAAAGGCACAATTCCTGAATCGAAAGATCTTTGGAAAATTATGCAACTTCCTCACCTATTTCTTTGGAATACTCTGAAGTGGAAACCACCAGCTCCTGGAGATTTGTCTATCTTAAGTCCTATTATTTTCTCCATGACCATTTTTTAACTTATACTAAATGCTCTAAGTTCCTTCCTTTGATTTATTTGTAGGTTCCCTTGTACCGCTGGTATTTTTCAATCTTCCTCTAATGTGAAAACTGATACAAAATACTCATTTATCAAATCTGCCATGTTCTTATTGTCTATTTTAATCTCACCTGCATCTTTACAACTCTCTTTCTCTTAATATATGTATAAAAACTTTTGTTGTTAGCTTTGATGTCCCTTGCAAGTTTTTTTTCACATTTCCTTTATGCATCTCTTATTACTTTCTTTGTATCCCTTTGTTGCTTTTTATAGCTCTCCAGTCTGCTAAATTTTCATATTTTTTCTGTATTTGTGTAAGCCTTTTCTTTTAGCTTGATACCGTCTCTTACTTTATTTCTTGACCATGGTTGCTTAATCACACAAATGGAGCCTTTGCCTTTTAAGGTATGTACTGATTTTCTATCGTACCAAGTACTTTGGATACTTCCCATTGTCTATCTGTAGGCTTATCCATTACCAGTTCAGCACAGTTTACTGTGCTCTATTTATTTCTTATCTCTTTGAAGTTTGCTCTACTTAAATGTAAAACTTTGGTTTGTGACTCTCGTTTCTCCCTCTCAAACTTAATATCAATCATATTATGGTCACTATTTGCAAGATGTTCCCTTATCATCCGATTGTTAACTAATTCTAGTTTGTTACTTCTCACCAAATCTAATATGGTCTGTTCCTTTGTCAGTTCTAAAAAATATTGTTCGAGAAAACTATCCCAAATACATTCTAGAAATACATTGCCTTGTGTTGTTCTGCTTCTCCAGTCTATGTGAAAATTGAAATCTCCAATTATAACCACATTCCTTTTGCTAGATGTTTCCCTGATCTTATTTATACATCTCCCCACTGCATCACTACCATCAGGAGGTCTGAAGACAACTCCTAGCAGATTCTTGCATCCTTTGCTGTTCCTTAACTCTACCCATGGTATTTGCACTGCCTGATCACCCTTGCTGAAATCCTTTCTTTCTACTGCTGTAATTGTATCTTTTATCAATATTGCTACTCCCGCTCCTTCCAATTTCTTTGTCCATTCTAAAGCTCCTATCGTCTGGAATATTTAGCTCCCAGTCTTGCCCGGCTTGTAGCCAGGTCTCTGTAATAGCTACTACACCATACCCTTTAAGGGATTGTGGTAGGAAGCTCCTTGGTACAACAAGTTTAGCAATTATTTAATGTTATCCCATAACTAGGTCAAAGTTCTGGATTAGAACTACTTTTTAATCTTTTCCCCCTAAGACTGTTAATACCAATTCACCGCTTTATGTGAAGGGCATATTTAGAGATTGTAACAAAATACAATGAAAGAAAGATAATGTAAGTACATTTAAACATGGGATGTTTCCTTATTCCAACATAAAGACCTTGAGCAGCTTTGGAATTGCGTGCAGGACAATCAATCTAAATAAGGACGTCACGCTTAATTCAACAGTCGTTAAATTTAATAGGAATTCCAGGCATAATCTGTGGGGTATCTTGGTGCTGTATAAACTTATTTTCTCCCACAGTGGAAACAATATTTCAGGGAGTGAATGGTCAATCTATGGAATAGGCTCTCTAGAGAGACGGTGGAAGCAGTTAGTATTGATTCATTCAAATGCAAATTAGATAGATTTCTTTCAGAAAATAATATTTCAGAAAATAATATACTTTTCCTATCTTCCGTTGTATTACTGAGCTTTTGCTGCATCTCTGTGTGCTGTATTCCTGTGCAAAATTATTAGCTCAAAAGTGTTCTCTCATCTCGCCATTCACTGTACCCATAATATAAGACTATTCATAATCTAACTGGAATTGGGAAACTCTCAGTACAATGCTTTCATCACTTGCAAACTGAACAAACAGCTGTCAGGTGTTTTAATTTACTTAGCTACTAGGTTTCTCAACATTAGGTCCCCATACGTAACAGTAATTAAACCTGCCATTTGAAAAATAAATTAGAGAGCAGATTGCTCTTTAATGGTTGCTTTAGTTAATAATGAAACTAAACACAGCAGTGCAGACTGGCACTGTTATCATACCACAAAAGTTATTAAGTGTGGGTTAGAATGGCTTATCGGCAATGGACATAATAGTACAGCCAATGTACATACCCTTTCAATAAGTTTTGAAAAATTTACACACTGATGAGCGCCAGGGAATAGAGTGTTCAGCAAAGTGCTGTCAGAATGAGTTTGAAGTGCTGTGTAAGCAAATGAGATGTTAATGAGTAGGAAGTGGGTTGCACAGCTGGGCAGGACTTGTATTCTTATTCATTGCCGCTTGCCTCTAGAGACCACAGTTCAAAGTCAGCATCTCCGCATCACGGCCACAAATAGGTTGAGTTCTGCAGGTGATGAACAAACGCTCACTGGATGTAAATACACAATGTGCCAACGGCACCAAATTCAGCCCTAAATTCACAAGTGATGAAAGGGCAAAGCAAATAGTAGCAAAAAAATAACAACTTTCTGTTGGTCATGAAGTAAGCAATGGGTTTGCGATGCAATGTTAAGATCTTTGTGTGTTGTTGTGCTGGCATTCTTGGCCAAATTGTAGGGCTTTTTAATCTGAACAGTTCCCTGTAAAACTTTGGAACAGAAGCCTCGGAATGGGATGGGTAAATGTTTCCTTTATGATGGAGGGAAGGTCATTGATGAAGCAGCTGAAGATGGTTGGGCCTAGGACATTGCCCTGAGGAACTCCTGCAGCGATGTCCTGGGGCTGAGATGATTGGCCTCCAACAACCACTACCATCTTCCTCTGTGCTAGGTATGACTCCAGCAACTGAAGAGTTTTCCCTCTGATTCCCATTGACTTCAATTTTACTACTGATGCCACACCCGGCAAAATGCTGCCTTGATGTCAAGGGCAGTCACTCTCACCTCTGTCCATTTTTGGACCAAGCTGTAATGAGGTCTGGAGCCGAGTGGTCCTGGCAGAACCCAAACTGAGCATCGGTGAGCAGGTTATTGGTGAGTAAGTGCCGCTTGATAGTACTGTCGACGACACCTTCCATCACTTTACTGATGATTGAGAGTAGACTGATGGGGCGGTAATTGGCCGGATTGGATTTGTCCTGCTTTTTGTGGATAGGACATACCTGGGCAATTTTCTACGTTGTTGGGTAGATGCCAGTGTTGTAGCTGGACTGGAACAGTTTGGCTAGAGGCGCAGTTGGTTCTGGAGCACAAATCTTCAGCACCACAGCCGAGATGTTGTCGGGGCCCATAGCCTTTGCTGTATCCAGTGCACTCAGCCGATTCTTGATATCACGTGGAGTGAATCGAATTGGCTGAAGACTGGCTTCTGTGATCATGGAGATCTTGGTAGGGGACAGAGATGGATCAAGACTCGGCACTTCTGGCTGAAGATGGTTGCAAATGCTTCAGCCTTGTCTTTTGCACTCATGTGCTGGATTCCATCATCATTAGGATGGGGATGTTTACAGAGCCTCCTCCTCCCGTTAGTTGTTTAATTGTCCACCACCATTCACGACTGGATGTGGCAGGACTGCAGAGCTTTGATCTGATCCATTGGTTGTGGAATCGCTTAGCTCTGTCTATTGCATGTTGCTTCCGCTGATTAGCATACATGTAGTCCTATGTTGTAGCTTCACCGGGTTGGCACCTCATTTTTAGGTACACCTGGTGCTGCTCCTGGCATGCTCTTCTACACTTCTCATTGAGCCAGGGTTGATCCTCTGGTTTGTTGGTAATGGTCTTTTCTGGGTCTATTGTAGACTAATTGATTGAGATTGATCGCTATGATTAGTCAACAACTCCATTATCGTTGTATCATGTGACTATCAAGATGGTAGAAGGCGAACTAGACAGACTGTGGTCTTTTTTCATCCAGCAATTCCTGTGTTCCTATGTGTTCCTGCCATTTCCTATCTTTTTTCTTGATTGCTTGAACTAGCATTAGGCTAGGGTATTGTAGCCCAGTGAGTAAGCTTTGGCACATCTGTGACGGTTCTGTCCCTTTAACCTCATTTTGCAGCATGGGGACCACTTCATGTTCACCTCCTATTTACCTGTGGTCCTTTGGCGGACTTGCTGCTCCACATGCTTCTGTGTCTCCATTCACGTTCTGTGCAGCTCCTGAATGTTGACCAAACTGGGATTAAGTGTTGCTTCTTCTCACACATGCAAACCGTCTGCTTTTTACATAGACGTTCAGGTGGGAGCTCCTGTCAGCAGGCGGCAAACTCAGAAATACAGGAAAGGTGGAGGTCCAGCCGAATTTTTTTACTCAGTTCCCTGCCCAGCAGCCAGAAAGATTGAGAGGCCGGCTGGCTGTCGGGTGGGAAAGCCTGTTTTACAAGGCCGCAGCCGGGGACTGGAGAGGAGAGAGGGAGAGATCACGGGGGAGAGAGATCGGATCCCGGGGGGAGAGGTCAGATCATGGGGGAGGGGGTGAGATCGGACCACGGGGCGGGGAGAGATTGGATCACGGGTGGGGGGAGAGATCGGATCACGGTGGGGGGAGAGATTGGATCACGGGGCAGGGAGAGATCGGATCACGGGTGGGGGGAGAGATCGGATCACGGGGGGAGAGATCGGATCACGGGTTGGGGGAGAGATCGGATCACGGGGGAGAGAGATTGGATCACGGGGCGGGGGGAGAGATCGGATTACGGGGGGAGAGATTGGATCACGGGGCGGGGGGAGAGATCGGATCACGGGGGGAGAGATCGGATCACGGGGGAGAGAGATTGGATCACGGGGCGGGGGGAGAGATCGGATTACGGGGGGAGAGATCGGATCACGGGGGGTTAGATCGGATCACGGGGCGGGGAGAGATCGGATCACGGTGGGGGGAGAGATCGGATCACAGGGCGGGGAGAGATCGGATCACGGGGGAGAGATCGGATCACGGGGCGGGGGGAGAGATCGGATCACGGTGGGGGGAGAGATCGGATCACGGGGGAGAGATCGGATCACGGGGCGGGGGGAGAGATCGGATCACGGTGGGGGGAGAGATCGGATCACAGGGCGGGGAGAGATCGGATCACGGGGGAGAAATCGGATCACGGGGGGAGAGATCGGATCACGGGGGGAGAGATCGGATCACGGGGGGAGAGATCGGATCACGGGGGGAGAGATCGGATCACGGGGGGAGAGATCGGATCACGGGGGGAGAGATCGGATCACGGGGGGAGAGATCGGATCACGGGGGGAGAGATCGGATCATGGGGCGGGGAGAGATCGGATCATGGGGGAGAGATCGGATCACGGGGAGAGAGATCGGATCATGGGGCGGGGAGAGATCGGATCACGGGGCGGGGAGAGATCGGATCACGGGGGGAGAGATCGGATCACGGGGGGAGAGATCGGATCACGGGGGGAGAGATCGGATCACGGGGGGAGAGATCGGATCACGGGGGGAGAGATCGGATCACGGGGGGAGAGATCGGATCACGGGGGGAGAGATCGGATCATGGGGCGGGGAGAGATCGGATCATGGGGGAGAGATCGGATCACGGGGAGAGAGATCGGATCATGGGGCGGGGAGAGATCGGATCACGGGGCGGGGAGAGATCGGATCACGGTTGGGGGAGAGATCGGATCACGGGGGAGAGAGATTGGATCGGCGGGGGGGGGAGAGATCAGATCACGGGTAGGGGGAGAGATCAGATCACGGGGCGGGGGGGGGAGAGATCGGATCATGGGTGGGTGGAGAGATCAGATCACGGATGGGGGGAGAGATCAGATCACGGGGCGGGGGGGGAGAGATCGGATCACGGGGCGGGGAGAGATCGGATCACGGGGGGAGAGATCGGATCACGGGGGGAGAGATCAGATCACGGGGGAGAGAGATTGGATCGGCGGGGGTGGGGGAGAGATCAGATCACGGGTGGGGGGAGAGATCAGATCACGGGTGGGGGGAGAGATCAGATCACGGGGCGGGGGGGGAGAGATCGGATCATGGGGGGGGGGGAGATATCAGATCGCGGGGGAGAGAGATTGGATTGGGGAGGGAGAGATCGGATCGGGGGGAGAGATCGGATCGGGGTTGGAACATCGCGGGGGGAGAGATCGGATCACGGGGGGGGGGAGAGATCCGATCGGGGAGGGGTCGGAAGATCACGGGAGGAGAGGTCGGATCACGGGGGGGAGAGATCGGATCGGGGAGGGGTCGGAAGATCACGGGGGGAGAAGTCGACTCACAGTGTGGGGGGCGTCGGTAGATCGCGGCAGATTTGCTTGGGGTGCCGTGGGGAAGCACTCCTGCTACTCCTGGCCCACAAGCAGTGCTGGGAAAGCATTTACTGGCTGGATCCGGCAGTTCTTGCCTCCCTGTTAGCTGCTGGGTTTCCTGTGCTGGAGGCGTTAAATTCAAATCGCTGACAAAATCTGAGGCACGGAACCTCATTAACATATTATAATTACTGACCCGCCTCTCCAAAGCGGGTCACTCGGCCGACCCCCATCTCACCCTGGTTAAACCAGAAGTAGGCGCCTTCGCAGCGGATTGGGGTCGGGTTTCCCATTTTTAACAATTTAACCGCTCCCTCCCCACCTCCTGACCCTCTCCCACCCATCCTAGGGCGGGTTAAAATGACGCCCTCAGTGTCTGAGGTCCTCGATTGCACTTATAGCCGTAATGTAGTACTAGTGGCCAATGTACGTATATTGGAAGTGGGAACTCTGTTGAGAATGGGAGTTCCTGACACCAGTATATGGAGCCTGCCAACCAAGTCATTAATATTGGGATCATACGAGGACCAGCAAGGCATTAACCACCAGACTCTGGTAGAAGTGAGCTGGTGGAAATGGATGCTAAGGGGAGGGAGGAGAATGAATGGCAAAGTGGGGGGGGACAAAGTGGAATGGAAGGGGAGGAGAGGGGTGGGTGGGGGCAAAATGTGAGGGGAAAGGGCAAAATACATGGCAGGAGGAGGGTAGAGACAGAATATATGGCAAAGGGAGGGGAGGGAGCAGAATGCAAAGCAAAGAGATGGGGCAACATTTTTTTAATCCATCACTGCAAAAATCGCACATTTATGTGCTTTGGTTTATTTTCTTATAATACAACTGATGAAATGTTGGGGCTTGCTGCAGCTTAAGTCATGATAAGTTCATAGACCACTGCACCCACATTGTAACTACTTCTTTTCATACGTCATACGTGAGACCACTGGGTTTCAGTTTCCACAGAAAAACAAACTGAATTGTGGAACGTGATCCCAAAACACTAATTAAAATCTTGAAATCCAATGTAATAAAAAGAATTTTAACTTAGATTAAGGAAAGGTGAATACAGAAAAGGAGAAAAAGATAGAAAAAGAAGAGAAAGACAGGGAAAAGAGAGGTGAGAATACTTTAACACCTCCTGGCCCATCTCCCGTTGCCCATTGTGATCGGTGCATCTTGAAGCTTTTAACCAAGTTTATGTTTTTTGACCTGAATCAATGCTTCCAGAATAAGGCATGATGGGCTGAATGGTCTCCTTTTGTGCTGTAAGATTCTATGATTCTATGAAATAATGAGCTCACAGTTCATGAGTCACAGGTACAAACCTGCGATTCATCACTTTATGGTGTAGTGTGTTGGAGCATTCCTGACTCTAGCTCTCAAACAAGACACTGCTTGGGATTATGGCCCTCAGCAAAACATGAATAACACTGTGAATTAAGCATGTATGTACAGCAGTTAATATCCTAACACTGCAAGGGCTACATACTTCAATGAACACATTTAAAAGGAACCTCAAATTATTTATGAAAATACCTTATCTGATTGGTTGACATTGACCAGCCAACACTTCCAATGATAGTGCTCATAATGAACATTATGGGGAGATATCGCTTAATTCTATTGCCTTATTTTTATGGTATATAATAAATGAATCTTTTCTTTATAAAGCCATGGCTTCTGCCTGGAGATTCTTATCAGGAACAAAGAGTGCACCAAGGTAAATATAAAATTTCGATCATGTGGGGATAATGAGTTATTTCCCAAATTAAAGAATAACATCACATCACACTTTTGTCCCTACACTTTTGATTAATATTATAAACACTGTCCCTCTGGCCTAGTCGGTAAAGGCACTGCTCGGTGTACCCCCAAAGCCACACACACCAGAAGGTCTCAGCTTTGACTCTTGGGCTGTGCTGAATTTGCTGATGGGGTCAGTTGGGATGGCAATTAGAGGCTACAATTGGTCTTAGCATCTTGGGATAGGGAGAATAAGAAAAAAATCAGCCTAGCTTCCCATTCTGATTACTACTCAGTGACTCCTGCTTGAAAGTGTACATGTGTGCACATCCGATGAGGACAGAATTAGGCTTGTCTTCCTACCCCAGAGGCACTGAGGCCAGTTGTATAAAAGCCCTTACCGACACCCCAGCTGAGGTCAGCTGACTCAGCATAGAAGGACCTGGGACCATCCAGGCTTGTATGGAATACACTGATGAAGAAGGAGTGTTAGGTATTCTGCTTTATATTTTGTTTTATATAATAAACATGATGAATAATCAGCTGATTAAAGAAGGCCCACTCAAAACATATAGCTTAAATAATAGAAAACCAAAACCGGACTATGTTCTTTATTAAGGCTGTCAGCACACAAAATAATTCTTGCTATAACATATACTTTAGAATTTCAGGGAATGATCATGTTGTAAAATATTAATGCCAGATGCCTCCGTTCCCACTCCCTGTTCTGGTTTCAGTTAATTTTGAAACACGTGGAAAATTTCACAGTGACCACAGAAGTCAATGAAAAGGAAAATCGGCCGGGTGTGCAGCGGGCGAGGTGTACAGCGGGCGAGGTGTACAGCGGGCGAGGTGTGCAGCGGGCTGGGTGTGCAGCGGGCTGGGTGTACAGCGGGTGAGGTGTGCAGTGGGCTGGGTGTACAACGGGCTGGGTGTACAACGGGTGAGGTGTACAGTGGGCTGGGTGTACAACGGGCTGGGTGTACAACGGGTGAGGTGTACAGCGGGCTGGGTGTGCAGCGGGCTGGGTGTACAGCGGGTGAGGTCTACAGCGGGCGGGGTGTACAGCGGGCGGGGTGTACAGCGGGCGGGGTGTACAGCGGGCGAGGTGTGCAGTGGGCTGGGTGTACAACGGGCTGGGTGTACAACGGGTGAGGTGTACAGTGGGCTGGGTGTACAACGGGCTGGGTGTACAACGGGTGAGGTGTACAGCGGGCTGGGTGTGCAGCGGGCTGGGTGTACAGCGGGTGAGGTGTACAGCGGGCGGGGTGTACAGCGGGCGGGGTGTACAGCGGGCGGGGTGTGCAGCGGGCTGGGTGTACAGCGGGCGAGGTGTACAGCGGGCGAGGTGTGCAGCGGGCTGGGTGTACAACGGGCTGGGTGTACAACGGGCTGGGTGTGCAGCGGGCTGGGTGTACAGCGGGTGAGGTGTACAGCGGGTGAGGTGTACAGCGGGCGGGGTGTGCAGCGGGCTGGGTGTACAGCGGGTGAGGTGTACAGCGGGCAGGGTGTGCAGCGGGCGGAGTGTGCAGCGAGCGAGGTGTACAGCGGGCGGGGTGTGCAGCGGGCTGGGTGTACAGCAGGCTGGGTGTACAGCGGGCTGGGTGTACAGTGGGCGGGGTGTGCAGCGATCGAGGTGTGCAGCGAGCGAGGTGTACAACGGGCGGGGTGTGCAGCGGGCGGGGTATAAAGCAGGCGGGGTGTACAGTGGGCGAGGTGTACAGCGGGGGGGGGGGTATGTACAGCGGGCGGGGTGTACAGCAGGCGGGGTATAAAGCAGGCGGGGTGTACAACGGGTGGGGTGTACAGCGGGCAAGGTGTGCAGCGGGCAAGATGTACAGCAGGCGGGGTGTACAGCGGGCGGGGTGTACAGCGGGCGGGGTGTACAGCGGGGGGGGGGTATGTACAGCGGGCGGGGTGTACCGCGGACGGGGTATAAAGCAGGCGGGGTGTACAGCGGGCGGGGTGTACAGCGGGCGGGGTGTAAAGCGGGCGGGGTGTACAGCGGGCGGGGTGTAAAGCGGGCGGGGTGTACAGCGGGCGGGGTGTACAGCGGGTGGGGTGTAAAGCGGGCGGGGTGTACAGCGGGCGGGGTGTAAAGCGGGCGGGGTGTACAGCGGGCGGGGTGTAAAGCGGGCGGGGTGTACAGCGGGCGGGGTGTACAGCGGGCGGGGTGTAAAGCGGGCGGGGTGTACAGCGGGCGGGGTGTAAAGCGGGCGGGGTGTACAGCGTGCGGGGTGTACAGCGGGCGGGGTGTACAGCGGGCGGGGTGTACAGCGGACGGGGTGTACAGCGGACGACCGATCTACCACTGCCGAAAGTCAAAATCGGCCCTCTTACATTTTGCAAGCTACTTTCTATTCGGAACAGTCAAAAAATGAAAAACACTCTAACCATTCATTTTCTAATTCCTTTGTGCCCTTGCTCCACCCTAACTGGACATTCTTCTCCTGCCCTACACCCCTGCCCTACACCCCTGCCCACACCCTTCACTTCTCTGACTCTGGATTTCTGCTCATCCTCACTCTCTCCACACCACCATCAGGGGGCAATCTTTCAGTAACAATGCCCCTATTTCTCTAGATTTCTGTCCAAATGCCACTCCATCTTGTTTTCTCCCTTCTTGCCTGCTCCACTTTGCCAGTTTTTCATGCTTCCATTTGAACCTGCCTTTCCCCCCCAACTCCTCAGCTATTCATATGTTCTGTGTCTCATAAATGTCTTTCTTTGATATCTCTCACTGTGCCTCCGATTGTCTCACACCAGTATCACTTCTACCATTTGACCATCTTTAGTTCTCCTGTTTTCTACTCAAGCGCTTATCCTAGTTCGTCTTTCGTGTGTGTATGTGGTCTTTTTCCTTCCCTATGTTCTGTTCCTTTTTAAATGCTGTTTATCTGTAATATCCTCCAGTTCTGATGAAGAGTCCACACCTGAAATGTTAACTTTCTACAGATAATGCCTGACCCGATGAGCATTTTCTGTTTTTCTTTCAGATTTCCAGCATCTACAGTTTTTTGGGTTTTTTGTTTATACGTTTTCCTGGATTCCCATTTAAGCTGAACCCCCGAGCACACGCCTCACCATCCTGCTCGACCCAGAACTGAGCTTCAAACCCCATATCCAGTCCATCAACAAGGCTGCCTATTTCCACCTCAGAAGCATTGCCTTATCTCCAGCTCGAACCCACTCCCGCTACTGCTAAAACCCTCATCCATGCCTTTGTTACTTCTAGACTCAACTTTACTAATGGACCCTCAGACTCCAGGGCTCTACCTTACATAAACTTATCCAGAACTCCACCACGTTTAGCCTCTCACTCACATCTATCACCCCTAGATCCCTGATTATGTCTCGGTCCTCACTCATGCAATATACTGCACACCCCACCAATCAGCATTGAGGAGCTGTTATAGCTCATAGCAGACTATCAGCATGAAACAGCAATCTGCGCAGTTTTGGTCATAATGCAGTGTATTTTTGGGGACGGCAAGCTAATTAGTCGTTCAAGCAGTGTTGAATATATGCAGCAGCAGCTCACCATGAATCATTTATCTTCCCTAATCATTTTTAAATGCAGATACAGATTGTGGTGCGAGCCCCACACCAGGGACTAGAGCTCACAATCTAGGTTGAGACTGCAATGCTGTACTGACAGAGGTGCCATCGTTCAGATGAGACAACATCAACAATTTGCATTTATATAGTGCTTTTAACGTAGCAAAACATACCAAGGTGCTTCACAGGAGCGTAATCAGACAAAAATTGACACCAAGCCAAAGAAGGAGATATTCGGACAGGCGACTAAAAGCTCGGTCAAAGAGATAGGTTTTAAGCTGCATCGTAAAGGAGGAGAGGTTTGGGGAGGGAGTTCCAGATGTAGGAAATGACACCAAAATTGGTACAACGGTTCTTTATTTTATACACAAGCGAGTTCTAATACGTTTCAATGTTTAAGCAGTAATTTATGGAGAAGCAAGATGATATTTTACTTAACTGGAGGAGGGCTAATTTCAGTGAGTTAAAAAGGGATCTTGCCCTGGTGGATTGGAATCAAAAATTGGCAGGCAAAACAGTAATTGAACAATGGGAGACCTTCAAGGAGGAGTTGGTTCAGGTACAGAGTAGACACATTCCTACGAGGGAGAAAGGAAGGGCATCCAAAGCTAGAGCTCCCTGGATGACTAAAGGTATGGAGATTAAAATTGAAACAGAAAAAGGAAGCTTATGACGAATGTAAGGTTCATAATTTAGTAGAGAACCAGGCCGAATACAGAGAGTACAGAGATCTAAAAAAGGGAATAAGAGGGTCAAAGAGGAAGTATGAAAATAGATTAGTGGCTAACATAAAAAGGAACTCAAAAGTCTTTTATAAACATATAAATAGTAAAAGGGTAGTCAAAGGAAGGGTGGGACTGATTAAGGACAAAAAAGGAGAGGGTATGACTGAGGTACTAAATGAATACTTTGCATCTGTCTTCACTAGAGAAGAGGATACTGCCACTGTAGCAATAAAGGAGGAAGTAGCAATATTGGATGAAATAAAAATAGATAAAGAGGAGGTACTTAAAAGAATAGCACTACTCAAAGTAGAAAAGTCACCCAGTCCAGATGGGATTCATCCTAGGTTAATAAGGGAAGTAAGGGTGGAAATTGCGGAGGCTCTGGCCACAATCTTCCAGTTCTCCTTAGATATGGGGATGGTGCCAGAGGACTGGAGGATTGCAGACACCTGTTTAAAAAAGGGGAGAGGGATAAACCCGACAATTACAGGCCAGTCAACCTAACGTTAGTGGTAGGGAAACTTTTAGAGACAATAATCCGGGACAAAATTAACTGGCACTTGGAAAAGTATGGGCTAATAAATGAAAGTCAGCATGGATTTGTTAAAGGAAAATTGTGTTTGACTAACTTGATTGAGTTCTTTGATGAAGTGACGGAGGGTTCATGGGGGTAGTGCGGTTGATGTGTATATGGACTTTCAAAAGGCATTTGATAAAGTACCACATAATAGACTTGTTAGCAACATTAAAGCCCATGGGATGAAAGAGATAGTGACAGCATGGATACAAAATTGGCTAAGGGACTGAAAGCAGAATAGTGGTGAACGGTTGTTTTTCAGACAGGATGGAAATATACAGTGGTTTTCCCCAGGGGTCAGTATTAGGACTATTGCTGTTTTTGATATATATTAATGACCTGGACTTGGGTATAATTTCAAAGTTTGCAGATGACATGAATCTCGGAAATGTAGTAAACAATATGGAGGATAGTAACTTCAGGATGACATAGACAGACTAGTGAAATGGGCAGACACATGACAGATGAAATTTAACACAGAGAAGTGTAAAGTGATAAATTTTGGTAGGAAGAATAAGGAGAGGCAATATAAACTAAATGGTACAATTTTAAAGGGGGTGCAGGAACAGAGAGACCTGGGGGTGCACATACTTTGAAGTTGGCGGGAGAAGGCTGTTAATAAAGCATGTGGGATCCTGGCCTTTATTAATAGAGGCATATGGTACAAAAGCAAGGAAGTTATGCTAGACCATTATAAAACACTGGTTAGGTCTCAGCTGGAGTATTGTGTTCAATTCTGGGCACCACAGTTTAGGAAGGATGTCAGGACTTAGAGAGGGTGCAGAAGAGGTTTACTAGAATGGTACCAGGGATGAGGGACTTCAGTTATGTGGAGAGACTGAAGAAGCTGGGGTTGTTCTCCTTAGAACAGAGAAGGTTAAGGGGAGATTTGATAGAGATGTTCAAAATCATGAACAATTTTGAGAGAGTAAATAAGGAGAAACTGTTTCCAGTGGCAGAGGGGTTGCTAACCAAAGGACACAGGTTTAAGGTGATCGTCAAAAGAGCCAGAGGTGACATGAGGAAACATTTTTTTATGCAGCAAGTTGTAATGATCTAGAATGTACTGCCTGAAAGGACAGTGGAAGCTGATTCAATAGTAACTTTCAAAAGGGAATTGGATAAGTACTTGAAGGGAAAAAAAATTACAGGGCTATTGGGAAAGTGCAGGGGAATGGGACTAATTGGAGAGCTCTTTCAAAGAGCTGGCAGAGGCATGATGGCCCGAATGGCCTCCTTCTGTGCTGTACCTACTACGATACTATGATCCTTGTTGGCCTCCATTAGCACCCCATCCCTCAAGGTCCTCCGCCTCATTGATTTGAAATGCACCATTTTCAAATCCTTCCATAGTCTTGCCTTTTCCTACCTTATCATCTTCTCCAGCCCTATGTCTTCACTCATACGCTCCACTTTTACAACTCTGGACTACTCCCTCCCTAAACCCCTTCATCTTCCTACATCTCTCATCAGCTTAAAAAGCCTCCTTAAAATTTACTTCTTTGACTGCATTTTCAGTCTGCTCCTTTAATCACCTTTCTATTCCTTCTGAATAGATGCCCAACCTCAGGATATTTTGCTACTTTAAAAGCACTATATAAATGCACGTTACTGTTTACAAACTGTATAATCATTTGCAAAAATACCCTTTTTTTCCCAGTGTGATACTGTATTTTTATCATGTTCACAGACTTTTTGATGTAGTCCTTAATTATAAAACAACCAGTATTGAAGCTCCCCTGATGGCCCAGTGTGTTGAACTGAGTTTTTCAGATCTCGAAGGTCTCCGATTCAATCCTCATCTGTGCTGGTTTACCTGATCTCAGCTGGGGCTGCTACAATTGGCCTCAACAAGCACCTGACCTCTGAGGAGGAAAAAAAATCTTAACTGTTGTACGGTGCCCCTTGTTGGAAGTTTGTGGACGTGAATTGAGAATAGGGAGCAGGCATATCTCCTATCGTCGAGTGGCTTGCTGACACTCAATGCCTAGATTTGAGTACTTGAACAAGGTACTAGAGGGTGGACATCCTTATGAAATCATCACCAAGCATCACTTAGCACTGTCAGAAAAGGAATCGAGAAAATATGGAGAGAAAAATAGAAGAACAGGATAAACAGCCTGATTCTCAAACTAGCCTAAACAGTAATACTCAGTTAGTCATTTCTGTTTTCTTCTGAATTCTCACTTGCTGGGGCAGAATTCATTGAAATATTGTACACATGACACAATAAGCTAGTGACAGCATTGACACAGCCCAGCAGACTGCGGACCTGCAAGTTAAACACTACAGTGACACTATCTAGGTCACTTGCTGCTGTGTATTAAGTTTCCATAAACAGATTTGAGGAAACAATACGTTTGGTCATTAAGGGAAGCTTTATTCCTGATTTGGTACATAACCTCTAGGGGTAAACAAATCTGATCAGTCTTATGAAGGAATTTAAAGAATCCTGTAAGATTTGCAATTTGGCCAACATGATCCTGAAGTTTTGTGAAGAAATTTCCCATGGAATATTTTTACAAGGGTTTCTATCCTTTGTGTTACTTGAAGAGAATCTAAATATTTTTGTTTAGTAAATGTTTTGTGCTCCAGTCTTTTTTTCCCTCATAAAAGAGGATACAAATGAATTTTACGATACACGTGGAAAGCTTGTAATTCATTCCATCAACAATCTTGTTTTAACTAGAACAATCTCCTTCAAACATCCCACTTTTTTAAATTATATATGTTCTGTGACGGGGTTCCAGTTGGGGCACAGATGCTACGGCACAGGTGAAGTATTCAATATTCTATTCAGGAACCCTAACACCATGTTCTCAAAATAGAAATGTGGTAGTAAAGTGTTTTATTTTATATAAGTATTACAGTAATTACGTGCTGTATTTCTGAGAGGTTCCAAGTAATGTGAAATCTGTCAAAATTTACCATCACACTCTCTCCTTGTTTTCATAGGTTTTGTTTTTATGCCAACCATCAATGCCCAGAAATTACAACCAATGCCACTTCCAATAAGTGAATGTAAACAGGGATTTAACTTATGAGTCATTATAAATCTAAATGATTACACACCAATGATGCTCTTTGCAGTCTTCAAGTCCCATTCCAGAGGCTTGAGCCCAAATTCTAGGCTGACACTCCAGTGCAGTACTGAGAGGGGGTGCCGTCTTTCAGATGTGACATTAAACCGAGGCTCCATCTGCCCTCTCAGGTGGGCGTAAAAGATCCCATGGCACTATTTCAAAGAAGAGCAGCGGAGTTCTCCCCGGTGTCCCAGCCAATATTTATCCCTCAACCAATAGCAGTAAAACAGATTATCTGGTCATTATCACATTGCTGTTCGTGAGACCTTGTTGTGAGCAAATTGGCTGCCGCATTTCCTACATTACAAAAGTGACTACATTTAAAAGTACTTCATTGGCTTTAAACTGCTTTGGGACATCCTGAGTTTGTGAAAAGCCCTATATAGATGGAAGTCTTTCTTCATTTCATTTAACCTCCTGTACCTGCTAGACCAGAATCAGAATGAGAAGATCAATTTGAGAGGAAGTGATCTGAAACAAATAAAATGTGTTGTTGACAACAGGCCTTCATCCAGGAAGCTTAGTATGGAAACTACTTCTAAATATTTCTGAAGTACATTCCTCACCTCCAACAAGTACGAGGAGCTCATGGGCTACTTTGTCACTAAGATTGAGACCATCTGTTCAGCTGCCTCTGCCGCTTCCCTCCCAAGGGCCGCTAGCCCCACCAAGCCTTTCCCCGACAGTTCCCCCCCGCTTTAATCCCGAACTCGCACCTTTCTCTAGTTTCTATCCTATCACCCCTCCAAGCTCATCTTGATCACGAGACCAATCTCCTGCTCCCTCGACCCTACTCAAGAGATTGATTAAGAGAGGAAAAATGGAGTAGGAGAGTAAACTTGCAAGGAACACAAAAATGGACTGTAAAAGCTTCTACAAGTATGTAAAAAGAAAAAGATTACTGAAGACAAATGTAGGACCCTTACAGTCAGAAACAGGAGAATTTATAATGGGGAACAAGGAAATGGCACAGCAATTAAACAAATACTTTGGTTCTGTCGTCACAGAAGAGGCACAAATAACTTTTCAGAAATGCTAGGGAACCAAGGGGCTAGTGAGAAGGAGGAATTAAAGGAAATTAGTATTAGTAAAAAAATAGTGCAGGAGAAATTAACGGGACTGAAAGCTGATAAATCCCCAGGGCCTGATAATCTGCATCCCAGAGTACTAAAAGAGGTAACCATGGAAATAGTGGATGTATTGGTTGTCATCTTCCAAAATTCTATAGATTATGGAATAGTTCCTGCAGATTGGAGTGTGGCAAATGTAACCCCACTATTTAAAAAAGGAGGGAGAGAGAAAACAGGGAACTACAGACCGGTTAGCCTAACGTCAGTAGGAGGGAAAATGCTAGAGTCTATTATAAAGGATGTGATAACAGGACACTTAGAAAATATCAGTGGGATTAGACAAAGTCAACATGGATTTATGAAAGGGAAATCATGTTTGACAAACCTATTAGAGTTTTTTGAGGATGCAACTGGTAGAATAGATAAGGGAGAACCAGTGGATGTGGTGTATTTGGATTTTCAGAAGGCCTTTGATAAAGTCCCACTTAAGTGCTTAGTGCGCAACATTAAAGCACATGAGATTGGCAGTAATATACTGGCGTGGATTGAAAATTGGTTGACAGGAGAGTAGGAATAAATGGGCCTTTTTCAGGGTGGCAGACGGTGACTAGTGGGATACCTCAGGGATCAGTGCTTGGGCCCCAGCTATTCACAATATATACCAATGATTTGGATGAGAGAACCAAATGTAATATTTCCAAGTTTGCTGACGACACAAAACTAAGTGGAATTGTGAGTTGTGAGGAGGATGCAAAGAGGCTTCAAGGCAGTTTAGACAAGTTGAGTGAGTGGGCAAATACATGGAAGATGCAGTATAACATGGATAAATATGAAGTTATCCACTTCGGAAGGAAAAACAGAAAGGCAGAGTATTATTTAAATGGTGATAGATTGGGAAATGTTGATGTACAAATGGACCCGGGTGTCCTTGTACACCAGTCACTGATAGCAAACATGCAGGTGCCGCAAGCAGTTAGGAAGACAAATGGTATGTTGGCCTTCATTGCAAGAGGATTTGAGTACAGGAGCAGGGATGTTTTACTGCAGTTATACAGGGCCTTGGTGAGACCACACCTGGAGTATTGTGTGCAGTTTTGGTCTCCTTACCTAAGAAAGGATAGACTTGCCATAGAGGGATTGCAGCAAAGTTCACCAGATTGTTTCCAGGGATGGCAGGACTGTCGTATGAGGAGAGATTGGGTCGACTCGGCCTGTATGCACTCAAGTTTAGAAGAATGAGAGGGGATCTAATTGAAACGTATAAAATTCTGATAGGGCTAGACAGACTGGATGCAGGGAGGATGTTTCCCCTGGCTGGGGGGGTCTAGAATGAGGGGTCACAGTCTCAGGATAGGGGGTAGGACATTTAGGACTGAGATGAGGAGAAATTTCTTCACTCAGGGTGGTGAACCTGTGGAATTCTCTACCACAGAAGACTGTGGAGGCCATGTCACTGAATATATTTAAGGAGGTAGATAGATTTCTAGATACAAAAGACATCAAGGGGTATGTGGAGAGAGCGGGAATGTGGTATGGAGATAGAGGATCAGCCATTATCATATTGAATGGTGGAGCAGGCTTGAAGGGCTGAATGGCCTACTCCTGCTCCTATTTTCTATGTTCTGTTCCCACCAAACTGCTAACCACCCAACTTCCCTTCCTGGCCGCCATGTTGGCTGATATTGTTAACGGTTCCCTCGCTTCAGGTACTGTCCCCCTCCCCTTCAAATTTGCCATCATTACCCCCTTCTCAAAAAGCCCACCCTTGGCCCCTCTGTCCTTGCAAATGCCCCTTCCTCTCCAGAGTCCTTGAACGTATTGTTGCCTCCCAAATCAGTGCCCATCTTTCCAGCATCTCCCGTTTGAATCCCTCCAATCGTGTTTCCGCCCCTACCACAGTCCTGAAAAGGCCCTTATCAAAGTCACAAATGATATCCTATGTGACTGTGACCGGGTTAACTATCCCTCCTCATCCTTCTCAACCTGTCTGCAGTCTTTGACATGGTTGACCACACCATCCTCCTCCAACGCCTCTCATCCGTCATCCAGCTGAGTGGGACTGCCCTTGCCTGGTTCCATTCTTACCTATCCAGTCGGACCCAGAGAATCTCCTGCTATGGCTTCTCTTCCCAATCCTGCACCCTTACCTCTGGAGTCCCCCAAAGATCTATCCTTGGCCTCCTCCTATTTCTCATCTACATGCTGCCCCTCGGCGACATCATCCAAAAACATGTCAGGTTCCACATGTATGCTGACGACATCTATTTTACAGCTCATCTACCAAACCACCACCTCCCTCAACCCCTCCACTGTCTCTGATTTGTCACACTGCTAGTCCGATGAGCAAAAATTTCCTCCAACTAAATATTGGGACGACCGAAGCCATTGACATCGGTCCCCACCACAAACTCCGTTCCCTAACTGACTGCATCCCTCTCCCTGGCCACTGTCTAAGGTTGAACCAGACTGTTTGCAATCTTGATCTCCTATTTGACCCTGAGATGAGCTTCCAACCACATAACCCCTCCATCACCAAGTCCGCCTATTTCCACCTCCGTAACATCGCCTGTCTCTGCCCCGTCTCAGCTCATCTGCAGCTGAAACCCTCATCCATGCCTTTGTTACCTTTACCTTGATTCCAATGCTCTCTTGGTCGGCCTCCCATCTTCCACCCTCATCCAAAACTCTGCTGCCCCTATCCTAACTCGCACCAAATCCTGTTCACCCATCATCCCCGTTCTCGCTGACCTACATCAAATCCCTCCATGGCCTCTCCCCTCCCTATCTCTGTAACCTCCTACAGCCCTACAACCCTCCGAGATCTCTGCGCTCCTCCTCTGCTGTGCCTTCAGCTGCCTAGGCACTCAGCTCTGGAATTCCCTCCCTAAACCTCTCCACCCCTCCCACCTCCTTTAAGATGCTCCTTAAAACCTACCTCTTTGACCAAGCTTTTGGTCACTGTCCTAATATCTCCATATCTGACTTAGTGTCAAATTTTGTTTGATAATGTTCCTGTGAAGTGCCTGGGAACATTTTACTATGTTAAAGGTGCTATATAAATGCAAGTTTTGTTGTTGTTGCAATTTTAATCATTTAATGAAAAAATGGGATTTTGGCTCTTCTTGCTGCAGGGGGTGGGGGGGGGGGGGGGAGGGAGGAAAGAGAGGAGAAGGAATTGGTCCCATTTATACTGATGAAATAGCCTTACATAAATTCAGTGGGATTGCTCTCAGCAGAGAGCTAGAACACACACGATGGCCCAAATAGCCCCCTTCTGTAAACTTTTCTGGTTCTAAGACTTCTTGGCATGTACAGTTGTTTTTCTGTTGCTCTGAAATCTGTCCTGCAACATAAACAGATCAGATTCTAGAGCACCAGGATCCCCAGCACACTCAGGAACCACTTCAAACAACACTTCTGTAATATAAAGATTGTATAAGGACTTAAGTTATTATCTGAATCAGGATCCTAAGCAGGAGTGTCATTTAGAGTCAATAATCTATTTTACAGCTCATCTTAGAAAGGACTGGATCTTATTGGCATTAGCTGTGTCAGTGGCACAGCTTCTTAATGTCACAATATGTCCTGCCAAGGAGTGGCAGAATACAGATTTGTCCCTGCAATGCCCAGGAACGGCACAGCTCCAGAATGAGAAAAGGAAAAATAGAGGTCCAACTGCCCAATGATGTTGTTCTTAAACCCCTAGCAGTTGGCATGGGCCTGAAATTGGGTCACCTCTCCCCTACTTGAGTCAGAGATGACAGGGTTGATTTTGACTCCTGGTGCAAGCGGACAGCAATCCCGTCCGGGAGTTTGAGGTGGAGGCGATCTTAACTCGATGGGCCTCATTTGAATGCCGGTCAGCTGCTCGCCCATTTCAGGCAGGAAGCGGCAGCTGCTCGACGGGCAACGGCGATCAGGCAGCTCAGAGGCCATCAGCCAGCACCAGGAGAAAGCTGCCGACCGCAAGGTAAATCGGGGATGGAGGATGGGGGCAGAGTGGGGGTGGGTGCTCCGAGGGTCTCTGTGAGGGGGGCGGAAGGCCGGGGCTGCCGAGGCTCCGACTTTCCTTGTGCGGCCCGAAGGAGCACTCCTGCTCCTCCTGGCCTGACTAAAGAAAGTTTTTTTTAAAAAAAATCTTTACCTTCAGTGGCCTCACTGGCTTCCCGGCAGCAACACCTGGTGGGGCGGCATCCCAGTCAGGAGTAGGTTAAAATGCTATCAGGGTCACAATGTACTTCATGGGACATCAGTTTGCATTTATTAGTGAGGCTCATACCGGAGTATCATCAGTGCTAAAACCAGAGGTGTTAAGTTTGCAGATTGGCAGGAACAGTGAGAAATAGAGCCGCTCCACTTTAACTGCTCTCCGGCTCCTTTCATGCAGATCAGGGAGAGTTAAAAGTCCCCCCTCATAAGTAATACCAGAGGAACCATAAATATAAATAGTGGGGACAATAACTGGAGGGAAAAGAAAGAGGAGCTCTGATCAGAATTTATCCAAAATGGGCACTTCAAAATAGTCACCTTTTCCTTGTGTGCAACAACATGAAAAGCACATTTACAATAAAAATTCAGCTATTTAATAATCTGGTCTAGAACTATATGTTGTAATAAATACAATTCCAGTCACAGACTCGTCATATATTTAAATAGGACAAAATATTGAGTAAGGCATTAATTTAAATAAGGCAATGTGCTTTACTTTAATATCTTTTTGTCTGCCCGCAGTTTGGCAAAATTTAACCCTATTGAATTACAAATGTCATCTCCTGCCTATACACAAGGCTTTCTTTCAGTCAGTTTTTAACTTGTCTTGCTCTCCATGATGCTTATTTCTTGAATTCAAATAGTCTGCTATGAAGTCCGAGTTGTGATACATCAACACGCCCGTTAGCGTCAGCCCGATACCAGCGTAGCTCAACGCGGTCATCTCGCTGCCAAAGAGGATTTGCGAAATGACGAGATTCCCGACCATGTTGAGGTTGCCCACAACGTGCAGAGTGACAGCAGAGGTAAGTGTGGTGACGCAGAAGCTCGCCAGGTTGTACAGTACCGAGCCCAGGCAGCTAAGGAGGATGAAAACCCAAAGTCTGTTGTCATACTTGATGGATGGTTCCCACACAGCGCCACTCTCCAGCAGTAACGCAGCTGAAATAAGGATACAGAAGCTCGGGATGGACATCAAGTAGAGCAGGATGACAGAGTTGATCTTTTCTTCCTGAAGGAGAATACCTGGAAAAGAAAGAGACAATGATGAGTGTTGGAATAGATGACGCATTAGCCTCTGCTCTTAACAGATGGGAAATATATAATTCTCTACTGAATGTCAAGGACCTCTTTGGAATGTTACTGATGGAGGCACGAGGGAGATAGAGGCAGAGACACTGAGGGAGTGGGACAATGGACAGAATCAGAGGCAGAAGCGAACACAGATAACCAAAGAAACCGAGAAAGAAGAGCAAAAATTAAGTGCATGCGGCAAAAATGTTACTTAGAATCTTAGAATCATTACAGCAAGAGGCCATTCAGCCCATTGAGCCAGGGACAGTTCTTGGTAAGACCAATCCAGTTAGTCCCATTCCCCCGCTCTTTCCTTGTAGCCCTACAAATTTTTTCCCTCCAAATATTTATCCGATTCCTTTTTGAAAGCCACAATTGAATCTGCTTCCACCACCTTTTCAGGCAATGCATTCCAGATCATAACTACTCGCTGCGTGAAAAAAAATTTCCTCACATTGCCTTTGGCAAAAGAACCAATCACCTTGAATCTGTGTCCTCTGGTTCTCGACCCTTCCGCCAATGGGAACAGTTTCTCTTTATTTACTTTATTTAAACCAGTCATGATTTTGAACACTTTTATCAAATCTCCTCTCAACTTTCTCTGCTTTAAGGAGAACTACCCCAGCTTCCCCAGTCTATCCATGTAACTGAAGTCCCTCATCCCTGAAACCATTCTAGTAAATCTTTTCTGCACCCTCTCTAAGGCCTTCACATCCTTCTTAAAATACAGTGCCCAGAATTGGACGCAATACTCCAGTTGTGGCCGAGCCAATGTTTTATAAAGGTTCAACATAACTTCCTTGCTTTTGTCATCTATGCCTCTATAAAGCCCAGGATCCCGTATGCTTTTTTAACCACTTTCTCAACCTGTCTTGCCACCTTCAAAGATTTGTCCACATAAACCCCCAGGTCCTTCTGTTCCTGCACCCCCTTTAGAATTGTGCCGTTTAGTTCTTCCTGCCAAAATGTATCATTTTGTACTTCCCTGCATTAAATTTCATCTGCCATGTGTCCACCCATTCCACCAGCCTGTCTATGTCCTCTTGAAGTCTATTACCATCCTCCTCAGTGTTTACTACACTTCCTAGATTTGTGTCATCTGCAAATTTTGAAACTGTGCCCTGTACACCCCCCAAGTCCAAGTCATTTATATCAAGAAAAGCAGTGGTCCTAGTACCAGCCCTGGGGAACACCATTGTACACCTCCCTCCGGTCCAAAAAAACAACCAGTCACCATTACTCTCTGTTTCCTATCACTGAGCCAATTTTGTATCCATGCTGCCACTGCCTTTTTTATTCCATGGGCTTCAACTTGCAACATGTTCCAGCATTTCTGATGATTCAACTATAAGCCCAAACTTTGGAATCTGCTCTAATTTTCAAATAAATTTGAACAGTTTCAAAAATGTGGTTTCCAAAGATGAAAGAATTCCTGACTAAAGCGTTCCTTTGAAACACCAGTCACTGCATTTGAGCTGCATTATAGCGTTTCCATAGTAATTGATTCAGCACAGCAAAAGTTAAGGTGGGTTGTATGATTCCTTGAACTATTTAAAATATAAGTGTGGAAAAATATATACTCACTCTGTACTCAAGTTACTGAAATGTGTGTTGTAACTATGAAATGTTTTATTCAGTTCAGTAACCATGATACCGAATTGTGGGATTGTGTGGGAGGTGAGTTGGGTGGGGTCCTTCCTAAATACCAGTACTGTAACCTCATGCATAACATTTTTTTTATTTACTGGTTCTCCTTGTGTCAATAGTGGTAACAAATTCCTTCCTGAATAATACTCAACGGTGAAAGTGAATCATTCATTTTAAAAGCAAAAGTGCTCCCACTGTGTCATAAGAGACAATTGTTGATTCTGAAATCTATAAAAACAGCAGAGTCCCCTTTGTTACAATGTAATTGTCATTTTCAGGTCAGTTTACTAGATGATGATGATCCCTGTGCAAATAGACAGAGCTGCTATAAAAAGAGGGACGGTGCATGGATTATAGAAATAAAACCACCTGACAAGGAAAAATGACTTGCAGGAGTAATGACTGTGACTCCAACACAGAGTCTAACATTACTTTGCTTCGGTAGGTTTCAAAACGTCTCCATCCCAGAAGATGAGATGCAGCAAGACTAGAAAGCGGCTGCCCCAATGCCTCAGGTGGTAAATGCACCTCTTGGTGTGTTACTGAACCATACAGACTAGGAAGGCCCTTTGTATTATCCGTGACCTGTGGTGAGTTAGCTGTCTTAGCCAGGATCACAACAACAGGCCTCACTGTCTCCAGGCTAGGTCGGGTACCTGTATCAACTGAATGCAGGACTCCATTTAAAAGCTTCTTATCTACTCCGTTTTATATCATTCTGAGGCGTCTGTCTTGGGATGCGGATAGAAAATAGATCACAGGGACTGAAGTGCTTGCCGCACTGTTACAGTGGCTCCTGGCTGTTTGACAATGAAAACAGTGATTAGCATCATACCCAATTGGCATTTCATGCCTAATGGAGGCTGACCTCGGTGGATAATCTCTCTCTCTCTCTCTCTCTCAAAACAAAATTAGCCAGAGCTCCTGCTGCTGATCCCAATTCAATAGTAACCACTATGAAGGGTATATATGAACATTGGGTAAGGAAAGGATTGGGAGCAGCACATACCCTGCCAGCACTCTCTGTTACACACATGGAGAGTGGTGACCTGGGTGAGGTACTGGAGGCGTCCATGCAATAGTACCTTTAGTAACTCCCTTCAGGAGACGAGGGGAGAAAAGTGGAAAAAGTGATGTCTCAACCTAAAAAATACTGATGTTTGTCGGTGATGAAAAGCTGGATGAGGACAGACGCACTGCAGCCAGCACACGTACAAATGGCTAATATTTATTTGCTGACCAATATTTATTTATTTTTAAGAACATACAATTTGGATGAGTGTGCTCCAAATATACCCACTCTATATCAAGTCTCTGCATCTGTTTACGCACTGCCAGAGAGAAAGTGACCTTCAGACAACCTGTGTGATTGCTCTGAATCACAGTCTATGTATAGGCTGGTGAAATTGCAACAGTAGAGGGTCTAACAACGCACAAAGTGAGGGAGTAGAAACCAAACTCATAACAAAATAACTGATCACATGTTCAGTTCTGTCATGGTGTTACCTGTTACAACTCCCTGTGTTGGGGAGAGGGGGGCACTGGCTGGACTGGAAAAGCATTAGCTGACATTCCAAAAACTTACGGTCAAATGCAGGTGACATTATGATACCACAAAACAACATTTTCAATATTCTGCTCCCCATTTAGCAGGAAGTTGCAAGAATGGAAATGTATGTAGTTTGCTACGTCAATTTGAGACGTAATAACTCAAACTGCTGGGCATTCACACTGCTGTTGGGGTGGGACTTCCAGCCACCTTCTGGAATGGCTGTTGACCCCCATCTCAAATCCTAGGGACCCTGCCACTTCTCTGGGATCAATTACCTTTGTCTCTCTATGTTTTTGAGGCCTTCAGTAGGCACACAATGAAATCCACGTCTGCGCACAATGGATGTGGGGCTTCTCTGGGCCCAAGGAGGGCCTGCTGGGCATAATTTCACGCCCCCAAAGCTGGCTGCAGACATGGGTGACCCATGCAGACCCACTGATGGGTGGACGATTTGCCACCCAACAGCCTCCCCCTGCCAATCGGGATTTCAGGTGCAGATTCTGGTCCAAAGTTGCTCCAGTTTACGTGTTCGCATAGAATTTCTTTGTGATCAATTTTAACCCTGTGGTTGATCTATTTAAAGTAAACATATTAATGGCTGTTATAATAGCACACAATGGATTTTACATGAAAAAATTAACCAATGTGCCACCAGAAGAAATTATATTGCTAAATGGGCAATAACCCTTCCAGTTTACTCATTGGCAGAACCTCTTCTATGATATAACCCTGTCAGTCGTATACAACTGGGATTTTAATTTAAAGCCAGTTTTTAGCAAATGGAAGTGTTTGCTTCCATATCCAAATCGGAACCAAGAGCGGAAAAGGAGGAAGTCTAAGGTTTTTTTTATTTGGGGGGGGGGGGGGGGGGGGGAAGGAGGAGGAGGTAGGGGGTAGGGTTAGAAAAGCTAGGATAAGTTAGATTAATTTGGGTAAAAACAGAATTAAAAAGATGAAATAGGAGAGAGAGAGAGAGAGAGAGAAAATGGGAAGGAAAAGACGAAGAAGGGAAAGTAGGGACTGCAGAATAAGTAACATTCAAGTGTTTAAAATTTACTTTTGTGTAAACCACGTTGTAAGTGTTTTATTTTGTAGTTTAGGGTTAATAGTTACAAATGCTACTCTTAACAATGGAGCACTGTTATGACTGTTACATTAATGTTCAGAACAGCATTACAGAATGTGAAAGACCTGGGACGCATTCAGCAGTTCAAACTTTAACATAGGACATAGGAACAAGAGTAGGCCATTCAGCCCCTTGAGCCTGTTCCACCATTCAATGAGATAATGGCTGATCTGAAGGAAATGAAAGCAATTCGCAATAGAAAAGGAAGCAATGAGATTAAAAGTGGGTTTATTTTCAGCCATTTGATATTTCACACCAGTGAAATTTGCATGAAAGTATTAACGCAAGTAGACATCACGAGAACCACTCAACAGACAATGAGAGGCAGCAACTCCATGAATGGAGCCATTAACGTTGGTTCCCCCCCCCCCCCAAGAGACATTCAACAAGGTCAGCTTTCAAAATTATATATTTTTCCACTGATACATTAAACACATGAAAAAAAGAAAAACACCTATTTCTAATAATCAGGTTTCTTGTGCCTGTTGTGCCCATCAAGTCTGACTGTAAGTTTTATCTACTTTTCTTATTCACCAGTCACATCACGCAAATGATTTTCTATCATTTCATTTTTCTCTCCAATTGTATTCACCTGAAGAGTTATCGGAGATATAGTTACCATGACAGTTCCTCACCCACCCTCACTATAAACCCCTAAAAATAATATTTATCATATATCAAACATACAAAAAAGACAGACATGCCCAGAAATTTAGTGTGGACAAATTCCTCCCCGCTCAACATCTTGAATTCCAACTACACCCTCCCCCAGTTACGGAGGCACTTTTCCCCCACCTCCCCAACCCCCCCAAACAAAGAGAAGTTCCCCCAGGATTACAATGCCAAGGTGTCCCTACAGCTTTCTTCGATCGATCGACCACACCCACACCCACACACACACAATATCATGGGCAGAAATCCACCTGCTGAACTTTGTTCATCTGCCCTTCTGACCCCAATGCCCACCACTATGATTATGATTTAAAAGGGAGAGAGAAAAATGAGAAAAAGTATCAGAAACAAACTTTGGCAAAACAGAAACTACAAGAGAAAGTGTGAAAGCCATACAGTACAGCAAGAAAGAGGGAGATGGAAAGAGTGGAAGACGAACAGAAAGATAGGGAAACAGAATCGATTCAGAATGGGAGCCAAGAAGAAAGAGAGATAGGGAGATGGAGTGAATACAGAGTAGGAGACAAAATTTTTGTTTACTTTTGTCTGTAAACAACACTACAGAAGATCAACTCAAATTAGAAATAAAACATGTACATGATTTGTCTTTTATTCAGGAGGAGGCAGAACCAGGGGATGAACAATTTATATGCAAGGTTTTATTGTAACACTTAAGGATGTAAAAGTTTATATTTTATGAGCTCAATTTTGGTTCTAACAACTCATTTGTTGTATTAGCAGTAGAGTCTCTTCAATCATTTAATACTTGTCTCCCATTTTTAAACCTGCCTGTGCTGGTGGTCATCGAATACATTTTGTCTGTGTACATTCTGGGGCTGAAAATCCTTGGCCCTTTGGCACACTCCTGCTGTAACTCTGGCACGTGAGCTTCCTATAAACCATTGTTTGGGTGGGGGGCGAGGGTGGACTATGGAGCCTTTGCTTGATCCAAACATGGCCACTGACAGAGGGTGTGGGGACTCCCAATACTGCATTCCAGGCCTGCAGATTTTTGGAGGGATGGTATCCCTCTTTAATGGCAGTTGTGAGGTCCAACTTGGAAGTCTAGGCCTGGATTATGGCCTTGGTCCCAAAAACTTGGCAGATAAAACTTTTCTCTTTTCAAAAAAAATCATCCTCCTAACAAAGAGGACTAAGGGGACCTTAAAATCATCATTCTAAAAAAAGGTGGGGGGTGGGGGATGTTGCATCTGGCAGAGCACCCAGATTTCCCAGCCTCTGGAGGCAGCAGCAGACAGGCACCCAGGAAGCACACGTAGTGGCCGTGAAGCCCACCCACGTGTACGCGAATGACGGGACATTATCCTGACCCCTAAATTCTCAGTGTTGGTGATCTCCATGATTGAACCTGAGGATTTTCAGGACCACTTTGTTTCCCCTATCAGATGTTACTATTTTATTGGCCAAAAAGACATCTGTGGTGAAAATGAAGAAATGTATTTTCTTGTGCAATATTCATCCACTAGTACTCAAAAAATAAGCATTGATGTTAATGACCCGTTAATTTCTTGTGGTACTGTTCAGAAGTCGGATAATATGCTGTTTAAATACAGGAATAAGAGTGTTATACCATATAGGTCACATATTGTCCATTTGCCACGGTTTACACTTTTCCAAACGTTCTTCAAAGGATGCTAGGTGCTGTAACCAGTCTGGGGTGTATTCGGTTATGTGGGTCTGCACATCAAGTCTATAGGACACAGATCTGAACGAGCCTGGTGCACAATGACCCAGTCATCGATCCCTAGTCCTGACTTGATGATGTCAAGCATTACTGTGCTTAATTCCCCTCAGTCAACACCCATTATTACTTAACCCCGTACTACTCCAGGATCACACCAGAAGGACAATCTTAAGCTCCATTTCCCCCTCCATGACCAACCCAGATCTTTAAAACCCTCTGCCCATCCCTCCACCCTCACCTCAAACATCAAAAGTAAGGCCCTCATGGATTCACAGACCATTCGCAATCTTGCCATCCTGTTTGACCCTGAGTTGAACTTGAAGCCCCGCGTTATATCCAGCACCAAGACCAATTACTTCCTCCTCTGGAACATCAGTCACCTCTACACTGTCTCCTGTCCTCCGACACCTTAAATTTAAAATCCTTATCATGGTCTATAAATCCCTCCATGGCCTTGTCCCATTCTATCTCTGTGATCTTCTACAGCCCTATATCCACCCTGAATGCTCTGTTCCTCAGATTCCATCCTTCTGTGCATTCCCCCACCCTTCCCTCCAACTGGCAGCAGAACCTTCAGCGGCCTCAGCCCTACTCTTTGAAACTCCCTTCCTAAACCTCTCCACCTCTTTCTCCACCTTTGAAAGTTGTTGTTATTACATGTGCACTAGTATGCAAAGGATGTAGGGAGTCTGTAGATAAACTCTTCAACATCTCCTTTCCTTAGTTATCCTAATTGGCGCAGTAACCGTAACATATTAGTCATTCATTTCTGTTAAGATGCTGCCAAGTAAATATTGGCAACACTCTGCCACAAAGGAACTCCAACAAATATGTTATGCTGATGGCTGCCAGCCAGACCTACAACCACAAACATTCAGCAAGCCTTCATTGTGTATCAACATAGCTGAAGGGCCAGTACTGTCAATGTCACAGAAAGCACGTTGAGTTTTATTAAAGGAAGTCAGTCCTGCTTTGAAATGATGGTGCACAGCGAGAATCAATAAGTGGAATGTTCCACAACTGACCTCATTAGTGTTTTGTTTTAAACTGAGAAGTCCAGCTGAAGGAACAGCTCATAGTGCAAGTTATCACCAAGGCTGGAAAAAAATAATGGGAGAAACAAGATCATTCAACAAGTAATTGGTTAGGTGATACCAAATTTAGGCTTTAAATTTAATTTAACCTAAATTAATTGTAGGAGGAAGGAAACGTTGAGGAACACAAGGAGTTCCATTGTTTTGAGGTTCTGACAGTGCGTTGAGTCTTGATTTCAACACAATGAGGATGGATGGAGGTGGAGATTAAAAAGAGAGAAAAGTTGAGAGGAGCGATGACTACAGTAGTATTGATAATGGTGAGAAAGGATGGGAGATGGAGAGAAAGAGAAAGGTGGAGGCTAGAGGTGACGCGAGGATTGCCTGTCAGATGGGAAACTTATACTGAACAAAAGGAATTGAGTAAGAAGACAATGTAGATTTCTATTTTGGAATAGTTACATCCACTGGGGCTCTGCCTCAAAAGAATAGAGGCTAAGGTTGGATCCATGGGCAGAGAATGCAATGAAGTGTATCAGAGAGTAGAGAAAAGCAGAGTGACTTTGGAATGATATTTGAGCTGAACTCAGACATTGGGGGGGGGGGGGGGGCGGGGAGGGCAATGAGACAGAAAATCTGAGACAGGGAATCATTAGAATCAGGACTAGCACCAAAGGATTGGAGCAAAGGGGAAAAATACTGTCCTGGAAATGACCAGTGGGCCTGACTACTGTTGTGGGTGAACTGTTAAAAGGTCACCCTGAAAAAGCATATTAGGGAACACCGAGGAGGAGCACGAGATCAGCAGGTCAAGTCAGTATGGATTTATGGGAGTAAGATCATACTCCACAAACCTGTTTGAATTCTTCGAGGAGACATTGGAGCATGTGTAGAAATGGAACTCCATGGACACTGTTAATCTAGATGTCAGCAAGGCTTTCCACACAGTGGCACATAGGAGATTGGCCCACAAGGTAGAACAGTACAGAATGGGTGACCAGTTATTGAAGTAGATTGGCAACTGGCTACATTAAAGGAGATAGGGGTTTGCCATACATAGAGATCTGTCAGAGTGGCAGGATGTGACTAGTGAGGTGTCTCAAGGATCAGTGGGGGGGACCTTTGCTACTTATCTTGTACGTCAATGATTTGCAAGTGGAGATACAGACAAACCCATCATGTTTGGTGATTACATCAAGGTGTGGAGGAGGGTTACAAGCAATCAGAAGCAGACTGATCAGGTGCAGAGATAGATTTGGAAGATGGGCTGAGAAACGGCAAGGGAATTTCAATGTCGACAAATGCAAAGGGATGAGAATAAACTTTAAAACTATAAATTCAATGCTGTCAGTCTACAGCATAGGAAAATGATTTGGTGGGGGTTGGCGAAACCATCTGCACCATGTACAGCAGTAGTAAATAAGGCAAGTGGGATCTTGGGTTGTATAATGCATGGAATACAGCATAAATCACAGGATGTGACACTGAGCTAACAGAAGGCATTGGTTTGTTCCCATCTGGAGTATTATGTGCAGTTTTGGTCACCATATTATAGGGAAGACATTGTAGCACTGCAAAAGGTGCAAAGGTCTACCTGTCTAATACCAGGCATTAGGTACCTAAGCTACAAGGAGAGCGTACAGAAGCTGAGTTTTCACTTTCATAGAATTTTCCTTCAGGTTTGCAAACCATTTACCAAAGTAGAGAACAGACAGTGGAGAACGCTGAAATGTTATATGTATGTGAACGCACGTAGCAGTCTCCTGTCTCTTCATTTCCGTATACATTAAATCTGCTTTACAAATGCAAAATATTTCCTTATAAGACATAGAGCAGTGTTCTATCCCAGCACCACTACGGACTAAATTCACAAACAACACATTAAAATAATAGCTATATATATTGTAAAGAAAATGATAGATGGAAATGTTCACAATGAAAATCCAATCTCAGTTTCATTTTTGTTCTTCATGATATTTGATGAGAACATAAGAACATAGGAAATAGGAGCAGGAGTAGTCCATACGGCCCCTCGAGCCTGCTCCGCCATTCAATCAGATCATGGCTGATCTTCAACCTCAACTCCACTTTCCCGCCCGATCCCCATATCCCATGAATCCCCTAGAGTCCAAAAATCTATCTATCTCAGCCTTGAATATACTCAACGACTCAGCATCCACAGCCCTCTGGGGTAGAGAATTCCAAAGATTCACAACCCTCTTCATGGAGAAATTCCTCCTCATCTCAGTTTTAAATGGCCGACTCCTTATCTTGCAACTATGCCGTCTAGTTCTAGACTCTCCAGCCAGGGGAAACAGCCTCTCAGCATCCACCCTATCAAGCCCCCTCAGAATCTTTTATGTTTCAATGAGATCACCTCTCATTCTTCTAAACTCCAGACAGTATAGGCCCATTCTACTCAACCTCTCCTCATAGGACAACACTCTCATCCTAGGAATCGATCTAGTGAACCTTTGTTGTACCGCCTCTAAGGTAAGTATATCCTTCCTTAGATGAGGAAATCAAAACTGTATGCAGTACTCCAGGTGAGGTCTCATCAAAGCCCTGTACAATAGTAAGACTCTTGTACTCCAACCCTCTTGCAATAAAGGCCAACATGCCATTTGCTTTCCTAATTGCCTGCTGTACCTGCATGCTAACTTTTTGTGTTTCTTGTATGAGGACAACCAACTCTCTCTGGATACCAACATTTAATAGTTTCTCACCATTTAAAAAATATTTTGTTTTTCTATTCTTCCTATCAAAGTGAATAACCTCACATTTCCCCACATTATACTCCATCTGCACCTTCTTGCCCACTCACTTAACCTGTCTATATCCCTTTGCAGACTCTGTGTCCACTTCACTGCTTATTTTCCCACCTAGCTTTGTATTGTCAGCAAACTTGGATACATTACACTCAGTCCCTTCATCTAAGTCATTAACAGATTGTAAATAGCTGAGGCCCCAGCACCGATCCTTGCGGTACCCCACTAGTTTCAGCCTGCCAACCTAAGAATGACCCGTTTATCCCCACTCTCTGTTTTCTGTCCGTTAACCAATCCTCTATCTATGCTAATATGTTACACAAGATAAAGGATCATGGGGTTGGGGGTAACAACCTTTTATGCGGCACCTTATCGAATGCCTTTTGAAAATCCAAATATACTACATCCACTGGTTCCTCTTTATCTATCCTGCTAGTTACATCCTCAAAAAACTCCTAATAAGTTTGTCAAACACGATTTCCCTTTCAGAGCTGCTGGATGATATTTTATCTGATCATTCCCACACCCATTAGACTCTATATTGCACTTTCCTACGTGACTATATTACTCTGAATGTGATGACTTCATAACAGCCTCATAGCTTTCATGCAATTTAAATACTGCTCAGCAATCCTGTGCTGTACTGGGGTAGGGGGAAAACAGTCACAGTTCCTAATCTTGGTTGCAATCCAGTGACCTCTGCTGGCAAATTCCTGTGTGCAGACATTGGGGTAGAACAGGATCAGTCATGGACGCAACTCCTGCCCCAATCAAATAGCCCACTGACATTCACTGTCCAGGTTCACAAATGAAGAACTGCCATTTGGGTGAGGAGGTGCAAAAAGGCAGTCAGCCCCTGCAGAAAAGTACTCCAGCATCAATCAGTGCCTTCAAGACAGTAGGGGAAAAAAACAGAGGGAAAATTGCAGTATTAGTTTTATCTGTCGTTAATATTGTTTTCATTTGATTGCTAGTGTATGTATTGTAAAAATGTTAGATGCTATGAAGCAAATGAAAAGGTGCAATTTATGGTTACCAACTCTGGTTGGACATATTCCAGGAGATGTCATCACATGACCTCCCACCTCCAATCACCCCACCCCCTGACACTCCCACCATTGGTTGCCTGATCCATCCATCCTCATGGCACACTGCCTTCCCACACCAATTGGAAAGCGAATACACTTCATTACTCAACTGGATGATTCTTGACTTGTCAGTCAAACACATGTATTTTCCATTTCTGATTTTTTTTTTAATGTCACTATGATTTTTCTCCTGGATGCTTGGAGTAGTGTCTGGGAGATAAATCGCAGGAGGGTTAGACATCCTAGTACAATTTAATGCTGAGGTTCAGATGATTTTTAAAAATCAATTCTTTTGTTTTGGATATCGTCAGCATTTATTGTCCATCTTTAGTTGCCCTGATTTAATACAACTGAGTAGCTTGCTAGGCCATTCCAGAGGACAGTCGAGTCAACCATGTTTGGTGAGCCACATATAGGCCAGACCAGGTATGGACATCAGGTTTCCTAAAGAGCATTAATGAACCAGTTGGGTTTTTATGACATTCTTGTCAGCTTCATGGTCACTTTTACTGATTTTTTTTTTAAAACTAAATTCGAATTCTCCAACTGCCATGGTGGGATTTGAACTCACATTCTCTGGATTACTGGTCCAGTAACATATCCATTACACTACCATATCCCCATATATAAAATTAGTATTATGTAAACTACTAAATGCTTTAGATAAAAGTAAATTCTGAATAATTACAACATGGAAGAATAGTAGAGCCAGAGGTCATGTGTAAACGAGTGAAAACTAATTTTAGATCAGATTACAGAAGGAATTTCTTCACAAAGGGCGATAAATGTCTGGAATAATCTGCCAGGTAAGTTAGTAAAGATGCAGACTTCAGAGGCATTCAAGACACAGTGGATGCTAGGCTGGAGAGTTAGGGCACTAAAGGGATGAGCTTCAGTGGCCGAATGCCCTTTCCTCACCCTTGACTTTTTTTTAATGTTCTTGCATCATTCCTGATAGTGAATCACGTAACTGTATTGTTCTGCAATCGTGTTGTCACAATTGGATTTACACTTATGCTTCTTGTTGCCATCTGAGCCCCACAATGTTCATTTGTTATTATTCACTCCGAGCCATACATCTATATATTTATTTTCTGGTGACATGATTTAGAAAAATGGTACTCCTGGGTGGACTATGAGCTTCATCTCTTACTCTAACTCAAGCAGCATCTCATCCCAACATACTTTTCATGAGGCAGGCTTGAGGCAACGCTCTCCATCACAAAATACTGTTTTTGTTCATCTTAATGGTAACCCACCCATCCATTTGCCCCCTCCCCACCCAACCACTCCTCCTCCCCCCACCCAGCCATGGTACTTTTAGAAAAATCACAGAACAACCCAACTCACTTTGTTGGATGGACTTCACTCCTCTCAACATGGTTGCAGCAAAAATGTAGAGGCATCCTTTGTGATCAAACTGCACCTCGCCCATAAGACTGAATGAAGCTCCCAGACAGATGGGCATCATGGCAGTGTACTTGAGGATGTGATGGTGCTTACCCAGAAAGAGCTTTGATATGGCTATGGTAAAGAGAGGGGTAGTGGTGGAGATCACTTGTGCAAAGGAGAGCTGTACATAATTTAATCCCATGTTCCCAAAGGCGATAGTGGCACAGAAGGTCAGGCTCAGTAGAAACACTTTGAATTTAGCAGCAGTAGGTAGACCGGTGACTTCTTTAATTTTCAGGTTTACGAATCCCATCCGGATCAAAGCATAGTCGATAACAATGGCTGTCAGCATGTGAAGCGCCGACAGCAAGAGAGGGTAACGAAAATTGTACACGGCGAAGATGCATTTGTTGAGGCTAGTTATGGTGGTCCCCGTGGCGAGCAGCACAGCGACCGCCGCGAGTGTGTGTAACATCTGCCTCTTCTTCTGGGTCGCCCCTGCTGCTTTATCGGATATTGGCGGAGGAAACTCCGGGAATACATCAGTAGTTGTCATGGTAACTCCATCTCGGGCTGAAAAAATAAAGTCTTTGGGTTATCCTTCGCCCCGCGTCCTCTGACGGTCTCAGGGTTGAAATTAGACGCAGGATCTCGCTGCTCTCTCGGGATAACTAGTCCTGTGCATTTCAGCAGCTTGATCCTGGCTGGTAAATCACCGCCCATTGAACATAGCGTTTATGTTAACGTTTCAATTATTTTTTTTTAAAAACCCTATTTATTATCGTTTCTGGGAGAGGGGGTGGGGATAATTTTTTTTTTAAAAAGCGAGAGGACAGCGATTTCTGAATTCACCACGCCTTGCTGTAGGCAGATGCTGGCTGTCGTTCTGATGAATCACGGTGCTGTTTGTAACCTGTTTTTTACCCCCCCCCCCGGCTTCGCTCATTTGTGCCTTCACCAAATTGCTATTGCTTGCAGCCTCGGCTGGTCCAATGAAGCGGGGCGAGGGCAGATCTCCGCAGGATCACAATCCAGACGTCAGATTTCCAAATTTAGAGTTTTGACGATATTGCGCCCGCCCCTGGGCAGCTTCCAGAATAAAAACCCAAAAAACGCGGTGCAAACGGCCATTGTTTTCCAAATTAACTGCGAAGAATAACAGCACAGGCACACACATTTTTAAATTTTGTTTTAGGATGACGAGCACCAGGCATCGTATTTACATTTATGACGGCGAGGTCTTGTAGTCATTCACACGCATGCAAAACGCCAGCCTTCATTCACCGTGTATCCCTTACACGTGACACTTGCAATGCCATTTACTTCCTTCTTACAAACACAATGTCAAATGTTGAAACTACTGACGCCGCCTGCCACTAAGCAACAAACACCAAGCTTCTATTTTATTAATTCTTGTGGGAAATGGAAAGCTCTCAGCACTAGTTTATTTTTCTATCAAAAAATTACATTGTACAAGACATATATTGGATCTCTATTCGTATTACATGAATCTCTCATAGAATCATGGAAAGTTACGGCACAGAAGGAGGCCATTCGGCCCATCGTGACCTTGCCAGCCGAAAAAGAGCTATCCAGCTTAATCCCGCTTTCCAGCACTTGGTCCGTGGGTCTGTAGGTAACTGCACTTCAAGCACATCCAAGTACTTTTTAAATGAGTGGAGGCTTTCTGCCTCTACCACCCTTTCAGGCAGTGAGTTCCAGACTCCCACCACCCTCTGGGTGAAAAAAATTCTCCTCAGCTTCCCTATAATCCTTCTACCAATTACTTTAAATCTATGTCCCCTGGTCACTGAGCCCTCTGCTAAGGGAAATAGGTCCTACCTATCCACTCTATCTAGTCCAGTCATAATTTTTTATACCTCAATTATATCACCCCTCAGCCTCCTTTGTTCCAAAGAAAACAACCCCAGCCTATCCAATCTTTTCTCATAGCTAAAATATCTTTCTTGAAATCACAATTCTCATACTGTGTCCCTGCATAAAAATGGTTAAGCTCACAATTTCCTTCTTTATCTGATGTTTCATTATACATGTTTTATTATTGTTAGTGAATTATTATTCATGGTTTATTGATTTTGTTCCAGCAGTAGGGACCACTATTTGTTTACTTTGCTGATATCAGCTTTTCACCACAAATATATTAATAACTTGGATGATTGAATAGAGATATATATCCAAATTTGCAGATGATACTAAGTTAGGAAGGCACAGTAAGTTCTGTAGATGGGAGCAGGAAGTGGTAGAGGGACAAAGGACATCTAAGTAAGTGGGCAAAACTATGACAGATGGAGTTCAATGTGGGGAAGTGTGAGGTCATCCACTTTGAATCAGAGAAAGACAAATCTGAATATTTTCTTAATGGTGAAAGACAGACCAGTGAAGGAACAAAGAATCATAGAATGGTTACAACACAGAAACAAGCCATTCGGCCCACCGAGCCCGTGCCAGCTCTTGGTAAGAGCAATCCAGTTAGTCCCATTCCTCCACTCTTTCCCTGTAACCCTGCAAATTTTTTCCCTTCAAGTATTTATCCAATTCCTTTTTGAAAGCTACTTCCACCAACCTTTCAGGCAGCGCATTCCAGATCATAACTACTCACTGATTAAAAAAGGTTTTCCTCATGTTGCCTTTGGTTCTTTTGCCAATCACCTTAAATCTGTGCCATCTGGTTCTCGATCCTTCCACCAATGGGAACAGTTTCTCTTTATTTACTTTATCTAAACCCATCATGATTTTGAACACTTTTATCAAATCTCCTCTTAACCTTCCCTGCTCTAAGAAGAACAACCCCAGTTTCTCCAGTCTATCCACATAACTGAAGTCCCTCATCCCTGGAGCCATTCTAGTAAATATTTTCTGCACCCTCTCTAAAGGCCTTCACATACTTCCTAAAGTGCGGTCCCCAGAATTGGATACAATACTCCAGTTGTGGCCAAACCAGTGTTTTATAAAGGTTCAACATTACTTCCTTGCTTTTATACTCTGTGCCTCTATTTATAAAGCCCAGGATCCCATATGCTTTTTTTAACCATTTTCATAACCTATCCTGCCACCTTCAAAGATTTGTGCACATATACCCCCAGGTCTCTCTGTTCCTACACCCCCTTTAGAATTGTACTATTTAGTTTATATTGCCTCTCCTCATTCTTCCTGCTAAAATGTATCACTTTGCACTTCTCTGTGTTAAATTTCTTCTGCCATGTCCATTTTAATCATCACAATTACATCACCCCTCAACCTTCTAAACTCAAGGGAACACAAACCAAATTTATGCAGTCAGTGCTCTTGAATTAACCCTTTAAGCCCAAGTATCATTCAGGTGAATCTATGCTGTACCCTCTCCAAGGCCAATATATCTTTCCTCATGGGGTCGGAACAAGGCGCTGTACAACTGAAACAAAGTTTGATATAGGTAGATTGAAGGCTCCTAGTTCTCTATGTATACATATTTTAAAATGTATTTGTATTCGACTATATTGTTTAAAAATGATATTTGAATATAAACTATCCAAAATCATGCAAGGAACCAAAGCCTCACCCGCTGAGTTATTCCTTCAATTTATCCCAGGACGGTATGTGGAGGGGTTCTTGCAGCAGGAGATGCCCCCAACCTCGTGATGTGTTTGCTGTGGAGCTGCTTCCAGGGATGCTGTTGCTAAGGCCGGATTCCGTTGGTAAGGGGAGGATGACGCGCTGTGTAATTTGAACCTGCATTTGAGTGCGCACATTCTCGCCGCCGACCCGTACGTTTGCCGATACGCATCGTGGGCGTTGTAGTTCTCCAGTGACGTCACATCATTTCTATTTCGCTCGCGGCGACGCCTTCATGACTACATCTCCCACAGGGCGCCGCGGCATGCTGCGCTTGCGTCGTGGAAACCAACGCGAGAGGGGGGGTCGAAGATGGCGGCGTATGATTCAGACTCTGACAGCGTGGAAGAACTGTCCCGTCTCAAAGAGGCGGCCTGGGATATTGGGAATTTCAATTCTCGGAAAGCAAGAGGTAGTGTAGATTTCTAGGGGTCGGTGAATATATTTGCTGCCAGACTTATCAAGTCTCATTCATTTTTGGTTTAAGTTATTGTCTGTTTAATATATTGCACTATGAAAAGTAAACACCACTCCATACTTTGAAGTGGGTTTGTGATTGTAATTTTGTTTAAAAACCTCCCTGGTGCTGATACATCCTGGGGTATGCTTTGCAGGACCGCTGGGCATTCACTGGTACTTTACGTGTTCTCAGACCTTCCAACTTGTCTTTACTTCTGAACAATCAGCCACACTTTTCAATATGCCACATTTATCTCATTAGAGTTTGCTGATATTGTTTATATAAAACAATAGAATACATGACAGCCCAAAGTTTCTGTGGGCCTAAAGCACTCCCTAAATCTTCAATAAATTGGGGATTTATATATATTGCCCCTTTGATACTTGACTGAGTCCTTGCCCTCATAACATTTTACGGTTTAAGGGCCTCTGTTTCTTATATGTGAGCTTAGTGAATATCAGCAGGCTGTTTATGGGGGACATCACAGTCAAGCCTGATCCTGTCCTTACCTGATGTCCACGTATGCACACTTTCCAGCAGGGGTCACTGGATAGTGATTAGACCACCTGTAGCCCCTCCCCCCAGCCTCTGAGGTTAGCCAACTGCACAGACTGGGAATCAAATTTTGGACTTTTCTGTCTCTATGGTTCATTATCACACTAAGTATGAGCCATAAAGGCAGGTCCCCAGTCTCACTCTCACTCCCAAGATTCTCCAGTATTGATGGCTCTGTACTGTTCATAAGGCACAAAACCATCCCTGACAATTCAGAGTGTCAATACTTACAGCTCTAGTTGCTATCAAGACCATTATGTTACAAAGTTGGTAAATACATTGAGAATCCATAATAGATATCTGATAGTTACCTATGAACATTTTAAGCAAAATAAAAGGTTATTTAACATGCTTGAAGGATGCATCTTGTACAGTAATTTTAAGATCCACAGAATCTAAAAGGTAAAATGTATACACTAAGATGAATAGTTTATGTTGGGTGTCCTGGCTGTTTAAAACTTCTATTTACAGTAATATTTTCACTATCCCCACCTCAAAACACTCTCTATAGATCATCTTCTCCAGCTGCCACCTTGTCTCTCAATACCATCCCTTTCTCAAGTCTTCCAATATGTTGTCTCCATCCAGCTCTGGGCCCACCTCTCCTTTCACTCCATTTTCAAATACATTTGATCCGGTTTCTGCACTGCCTAAATCTTTCACAGCACTTAGTTAGTCAAAATCACTAACTATCTCCTTTGTGACTCTGCCCGTGGTGTACTCTTCCTCCTTGACCTCTTGTGATATTCAACAAACTTGACTCCTCCATCCTCCTCCACAACTTTTCTCTGTGGTCCACTTCTGTGGCACTGTCCATGTTTGGTCCACTCCTACCTATCCTAACAAAGCCAGCAGATTTCATGTAATGGCTTCTCCTCGTGTCCCTGCATAGTCACCTTGGGTATACGCCAAGGCTTCACCCTTGGCTTACACACAGAAACAGGTAGTCAGCCCATCAAGTCTGCATCAGTGATTTTCCCCCATGCGCAACAGCTAGGCTAATCCCACTCTCCTCATACCCTTTAATATTCCTCTTTTGCAATCAACTATCTAATTTTTTAAGGAATTTATGGACTCTGCTTCAACAACAGTTTGTGGCAGAAAATTCCATATTCTAGGACTATCACCGATTTCAATATTTACCTTTATTAACCGTAAAGACCTTTGTCAGGTTATCCCCTTAACCTTTAAGGGTCTGCTTGCCTCAGTAGTAGCACTCTTGCCTCTGAGTAACTTTATCTACATGGCCTCACTCCCCCGCTCCACAGACCCATCAGCCCCTTTTTCCTGCACATGCAGTGCACCCTTCCAATTCTGGGCCCCTTTGTATCATTTTCCCTTCCAGGCCACCTTTTGTGCAAAGACTTCAGCTAGCTCGGCCCCAGTCTTTGGAACAATCTTCCCAACCCATCTACCTTGATATCTCTCCCCTACTTCAAACAACTCCTCAAAATGTGCCTCTTTGATCAGGCCTTCATTCACCATCCGTGTCCTTGTGTCTAATTATATTCACCTCTCTGAAGTGCTTTGGGCCATTTTATTGCATTGTAGATATCATGTAAGTGCAAAGTGTTGTTTGTCCCACCTTATTGAACCACACAAAGACTAAGAAAATTGCCTGTTTTTTTTTTCAATTTTATTCCACATTTCCCACAAATTTCCTTCATTTTTTTTGCCTCACTTGCTACATTCCGCATGCTTTAAGGGGGAAAACCCTTTATCAGAGTATACGTCCGCCATGAACAGATACAATTCGCATTACAATGATCACTGTGTGGTGACATCACTGCACTGAAAATGATGCATAACTGCTTTCCCTCCCTAGTAATAAAGACACTAGCTTACTTCTGTTGTTTTCTTCCCTTTATTTTTATATTTTGTGTCTTGTTATATTTTTTAACAGTTGCAGTGCTGTTCAGAGTCCTGTTGAAAAGCTTGCTGTTGTTACCACTGCTACGGTTACAAGATTTCAGTTACAATGCAAATGTAGTCTGGGTGCTCTTTGAATATTACAACCTGCCCTAATTTTCAATAAACCATAAACTTATCTAAATGTGTAGTTTACTGGTATACCTTGTATCAAACAAAGGATTTGTAACAGCTGAAAGCTTTTGGGGGTCCAAAACAACTCATGAATCCCCAGAAAATGTCCATGCCTCTTGCCTTTTGCACTTGCCTGGGTTTTCACCCTCATTACACTTTCCTCAGGTTGGAAGGTTTGATATTTATCACAGCATTGCAGACCATTTCTCAGTCAGAAAACATTTTCTATTGCACTTGTTTGGTTATGGTGCTTTGTCAAACCATTACATTGATGATAATTCTGTATTGGCGAGTGAGTCTTCTGGAACGTCTTTGGTTACAGACAATGCTGGAGAACCCTTTAGTCAGAAAACTTTTGATTTGCTTGCCGGTTTTTCAGTTACAGTTTTGAATAATGCCATCTTAATTCCTGTTCTGAATCCCAAAAATATCTTGCTCTCTTTTCTACTTTTTATAAACTTTGATGTGCTTTCTTCCTAACATTGTGGCATCATTGTGGTATAAAAATCTACTGTCTTCACTCGATGATAAATTCATGGATGAGCTAGAACTTTCTGCAGCTTATTGTTGGCAAGACCAAAGCCGCCCTGTTCAGCTCCTGCCAGAAACAGATACATATTTCGAATACCGGTTTCAAGTAGTTGAGCCATTTAGTATTTACGTTTACTATATTTCAGTGCATTATTATTGCGAAGAGGTAGTGAGGGTATAAAAGCTTATGAGCTCTATAGCACTCTTTCAAAAGTCTATAACTGCCTTCAGAGGCAGTATTGTAATACAGATAAGGCAGCGTGAATTAACAAATACACAATGCAACCTTGTGAGGGGGTTTTGCAGTACTGCCAGGGAGAAGTGTGGTTATTTTCGTGGTAGAGGCGCGCACATACACCGCATGCACACGTGCACACAGCAGGTCTGGAACCCAAATGATTGAGTGACTGCATGTGTACACAAATTGTGCTCATGCATTTGTTGTGGTGCTGCCAGTTCTCTCAAACTTCCCCACAATATAAATGGGGATAATTAAGAATGGGAGTTGCCGCTGGAACTGGTTTTACAATATAAACGGAGCACTAAGCAGATTAAAGAAAATGGAGCAGCTTCCCATTCTTACAGCTGTGTCCTTTTTATTTCCCCTCATTAGCTTGGACTAGTGAAGATGAGAAGCACATTCCAGCATCAACGAGACCCAGTCTGAGGTATATATACACAGGTTTTTATATGTCTGCAACTGAGTAATGTTGCTTTCCTTTTCAATTCTCAGAGAATGCATGATTTTTGACTTTGTGGATTTTATAAGCGCCACAGGGATTATGTTCATGTTTGTTTATGGTTTAGTTATCACTAAAAAGAATGTGCTAAACTTTTTTTAAAGAAAGAATTGATTGTAATGCACATTCTTCATTACCACTTTATAATACATAACTCTTAGCAGAACTAGTTCTGTAATTTGATGAAATTTCCAGTAAAATTCACACCATATATATGCGGGAAAATTCCACAGTATCGGGGGCAACACAGAAACTGTGGATATGTATTGCTTCTCCTTTATCATCATTGGGTCAATATTCTGGAATTCCCTATCTAATAACATTGTGGGAGCACCATTAGCACAAGAACTTCAGAGGTTCAAGAACCTCCTCGGGGCAACTAGGGATGGACAATAAATATGGCCAAATGCCAAGAACAAATAATAAATAATGTGGTTGCAATCTTGAACCCAAGCAGTTGTTTCAAAGTCACAATCAAGACTTTCTTTTCTGACTGTTGAACCTATCCTGGTGGATTGAGATGGTCCATGTGAATACTACATTGTTGGCCTGTATGGGCCCCGTGAAAGAGTTCAGCTGACCTGTGGCCAGAGAAAAAGGCAACTTGAGGTGTTGGCTGGCATTTACGTCTGCTAGCGGCACATTTGCCTCTGAAAGAATGGGCAAAATCTGTCTCTTGATAGTTATTGGCTCCTGTGGGGCAGCAGTGCTGCTGAAGTTGGGTCTGAATTAGTTTTATTGTGTTCCTGAAAGAGGTCTGAAACAATGGTGGGGTGGCTTAACTTTTTTTCTTTTATCCCTAACTCCTCATTTGTTTTGTAAAGCTTTGAGGGCTGAATTGAAAGAGTTTCCAGTTAATCATTGGTAAGGCTGAAGACGATGGCTTCGGTCTTACCAATGATTAACTGGAAACTCTTTCAATTCACAAACTTCACAAACTTGTGGAGTCTTCCACAAACTCTGTTTCCTCGCCACCGGTTCCATCCCCCTCCTGGCCACTGTCTCACATTGAAGCCAACTGTTTGTAGCCTTGGTGTCCTATTTCACCCCATGCTGAGCTTCTGACCCCATATCCTCTCCATTATAAATACTGCCTACTTACACCTCCATAACATCGCCCGACACTACCCTGGTGTCAGCCCATCTACTGCCGAAACCCTAATCCATGATGTTGTCATCTCCAGGCTTGACTATTCCAATTCTCTTCTGGCCGCTTCCTAGCCTCCATAAATTTCAGCTGATCCAAAACTCTGTTGCCATATCCTAACCTGCACCAAGTCCTGCTCACCCATCACCCCTGTGCTCACTGACCTACATTGGCTACCCGTCCCCCAGCACTTTCAATTTAAAATTCTCATCCTCTTGTTCAGATCCCTTTGTGGCCTCGCCCCTTCCTATCTCTGTAACTTCCTCCAGCCCTACAACCCTTTGAGCACTCAGCATCCCCCCCTTCCCCTCACACCCCACCATTGGTGGCCGTGCCTTCAGCTATCTAGGCCCTAAGTTCTGGAATTCCCTCCCTAAATCTCTCTCCCTCTTCACCTCTCTCTCTACTTTAAGACTCCTTAAAGCCTACCTCTTCGACCAAACTTTTAGTTACCTCTCCTATTTCCTCCCTTGGCTCGGTATCAATTTTTGTCTGATTACTCTAACTGTTCCAAATTAAAGGTGCTATATAAATGCAAGTTGTTATTTTCAGCTTCCAAAATAATGTAAAGTATTTATTTAATATAGCGCTATTAAATTGGTTTTCTATGCATCTCAGTGGATGAGTGTTCTAAAATGGAACTAGACAAATTTACAGAATTGATTAACTATTAATTCATACTATTGGAATAACATTTCAAAAATTGCTATAATAAATATTTGTTTTTGATGCAGCAATGCAAGCAGAGTCCTCAAAGCATTAAATCAAAAGCAAAATACTGCGGATGCTGGAAATCTGAAATAAAAACAGAAAATGCTGGAAAAGCTCAGCAAGTGAGGCAACATCTGTGGAGAAAGAAACAGAGTTAACGTTTCAGGTCAAAGACCTTTCATCAGAACTGGAAGATGGTAAAGAGTTAAAGTTTTTAAGCAAGTGCAGAGCCAGGGAAAGGGGAGGAGGGAGGACAGGGGAGGAAACAACAAAAGGGAAGGTCTGTGATAGGGTAGAGGGCACGAGTGATTAAATGACAAAAGGGATGATGGTGCAAGTCAAGGAGGGTGGTAATGGGACAAGTTAAGAAATAAAAGATCAGTCTAGAGGAGCTGTAAAAAAAAAAAATAGGAGCAGTGGTTATGGTCTGAAGTTATTTAAATCAGTGTTGAGTCCGGAAGGTTGTAAAGTGCCTAAACAAAAGATGAGGTGCAGTTCCTCGAGCTTACGTTGAGCTTTGTTGGAACAGTGTACGGTGCCGAGGTCAGAGTGGGAGTGGGACTGGGAATTAAAATGGCAAGCAACCGGCAGGTCAGGATCACGCTTGCAGACAGAGCGGAGGTGTTCAGCAAAGCGATCACCCAATCTGTGTTTGGTCTCCCCGACGTAGAGGAGACCGCATTGTGAGCAGCAAATACAGTATACTGCATTGAAAGAAGTACAAGTAAACCGCTGTTTCACCTGCAAGGACGAGGAACACTGAATATCATGGAGATATCTGTAATCACGGGTGGATCCGAAACATGAAGAGTGGAATTTAAGTTGGAAACTATGTGGAATAAGTCGGAGCTGGAGACAGTTCTGACAATGCCACCTTCCACAGCAGTGCTTCCGATATGTCTTCCTTTTTCATCAACCGAGGATTCCCCTCGTCTGTAGTTGACGGGACCCTCGACCGTGTCTGCCCTATTTTCCGCACTTTTGCCCTCACCGCTTCCCTTCCCTTCTAAACCATGATAAGGTCCTCCTTGTCCTCACTTCCCACCCCACCAACCTCCACATTCAACGTATCATCCTCCGCCATTTCCACCAGCTCCAGCGCGATCCCACCACCAAACACATCTTCCCCTCCCCTCCCCTTTCGGCATTCCGAAGGGACCGCCCCCTCCGCGACACTCTGGTCCACTCTTCCATCACCCTCACCACCCGCTCTGCTCCCCACCCGTGCTAGTGCAGGAGATGTAACACC